>NC_137057.1:40278033-40350533 GCF_032717465.1 Coenobita brevimanus
CAGCACGAGAGCCCATCGCAGGAGCAAATGTGAGGTGCCCTGAAGGGCCAACGAGCACTTATTATTATAGTGTGGCCAGACTGTGTCCCCCACTGTGGCGGGGGGACACAATCTGGCCGCACTAAGGGGTAATACTTCTACTCCATGGCCAGTTTGTGTTAGGAAGAATTCTGCCACCATATTCCCTGCGTGTCGTAGAAGGCACTAAAAGGGGCGGAGTGAAGGGACTAGGGACCCCCTCCTCTGTTTTTTTAGTTCCTAAAAAGAGACAGTCCAGACAAAGGGATGGGGGATCGAGTTATCCACGTACCCTGAAGATTGGGTCTATGAATGTGCGTGGATGTAGTATGATTGAGGCTTAAATGGAGGAGATTGGGAGAATGTTTGTGAGAAGAAAGTTGGATGTGTTAGCGCTGAGTGAAACGGAGATGAAAGGGAAAGGTGAGTCGAAGTCTGGAAATGTGAATGGAAGATTGTCAGGTGTTGATAGAGGAAGGGCAAGGGAAGGTGTGGCCTTGTTAGTCAGCCCGGAAAAACAGCAGTGTGTGATTGAATGGTAGGAGGTGTCATCGAGACTCAAGTGGATGAAAGTGAAATTTGAAAGTGAGTTGTGGGTATTTGTGAGTGCATATGGGCCTGTAGAGAAAGGGATGCAGAAGAGAGGGAGTCTTTCTGGAATGATGTTGATGAGTGTCTGCAAAATTTTGGAGGGAATGTGATTGTGGTAATGATGGGAGATCTGAATGCTAGAGTGGGAAATGTAGCAGTTGAATGTGTAGTAGTTGTAGTAGTTCCCTAGGCAGTCTGGTCGAACAGCTCCGGGTCCCTTAGGAAGGCCATGGCCGAGACCAGGCTCTCCCACAGAGTTCTCAAAGAGTGTATGTTGTGTTGTTGGCGCAGGTGATTGTGTGCAATGCAGTCTTCCATAATGTGCTTAATAGTATGGGGTACTGTGTTGCATCCTGGACAGGCATCAGCAATGGAGTCATCCAGCCTCTTCTGGTAGCTTAAGAGGGCTGGATGGTGCCCACATCTCAGCCTGGCCAGGTGGACCCTGTCCTCACGAGGAAGATAGGATTCAGAAGGGTGGATGTCAGGAGGCCGTGCATGCAGCTGTGTGTTGTCTTTAAGTGACTGAATGGAGCGGTGAGTGATCTGAGTGTGGATATGCTTCTGGAAGCTGGTCTGAGGTGGGCGAAGGGGGAGAGATGACAGTATTTGAGTATGGTATCGTGTGCTGGGTGTTGTTTTGATGTTCCTTGGTGTGGGTGGATGTGTTGCCATGTACTAAAGCGGATGTTGTGGGTTTGTGGAGGCTGCAGCAAGAAACTGGGTGCCTCTCATGTCTAGGTGATCCTTCACTTTGAGGACTTTGGTTTCTTGATGTAGGTGGTCTGTGGGTGTAGTAGGTGTGCAGCCTGTGATTATTTTTAGGGCCTTGTTCTGTATGGTCTGTAGAGTGTTGAGGTGAGTTTTGGTCAGGTTAGAAGCCCAAGCAGGGCTCCCATAATTCATCACTGAACGTATGTATTGTTTGTATACTGTGGTGGTGGTTTCTTTGTTGTGTCCGAATGTTGTATGGGCAAGTGACCTCAGGGGATTGAGTCTTGGTGTTATTTTATTTTTAATGTTTGTAATGTGTTGTTTAAATGACATTGATGTATTGTATGTTACACCAAGGATTTTGGGGGGTGGTAGGGGAGTGTTGTTTATGGTGAGGCGTGGGATGTGACTGTGTTCTGCTGTCCAGTTTGTGAGAAGAGTCACTGTAGATTTGGCTAGGGCTATTTTGAGCCTGTTTGTGGTGAACCATTCGTGTAGTGTGTTGAGGTAAGGTTGAATGATGTGTGCAGCTGTGTTTGCGTTTTGGTGTCTACATGTGAGTGTTATATCATCTGCATAGGAAGCTATGTGTATCTGTGGTGTGTGGGGTGTGGGTACGTCATGCATGTATAGATTAAAGAGTGTAGAAGACAATACAGCTCCTTGGGGGACGCCGTTTGTGAAGTTTCTGATGTTAGAAGACTGATCGGCAAATGTTACGTGTGCACATCTGCCTGCTAAGTAGTTTGCTAGCCATCTTTTTGTGTTATTGTGCATGTTTGTGTTAAGTATTTTGTTTATTAGGTTGTGGCGGGGGATGGCATCAAAAGCTTTGCTAATGTCTAGTGTGACTAGGAGTGTTCTGTGTGGTGGCCTAGCTGAATTTATGCCATCGAAAACTCTCTGTGTAAGGTCAGTAAGAAGGGTGTTTGTGGAGTGTAGTGGCCAAAAGCCATGTTGTGACTGGGCTAGGGGAATGTGAGGTGTGACTAGTTGTAGTATCAGTCGTTCAGCGACTTTAGAGGGAGTGCAGAGGAGTGTGATGGGGTGATGTGAGGAGGGTAACGTGGGGTCTTTGTTGGGTTTAGGGATAGTGATGATATTGCCATGCTTCCAGATGTTGGATATTATGTTGTGTGAGTAGCTGTAGTTTGATATGTTGGTGAGTGCTTGTATGGCTTGTGGTCCTAGGTGTTTAAGGTGAATGTTGCTTATGTTGTCTGGTCCACAAGCAGATGAGTGCTTGAGGTAGTTAATGATGTGCTGCGTCTGGCAGCACATGTGGGGAGGCGGTGTCTCAATCGGTAGAGAGGTGGCCTGCAGTCCTTACGGACCCAGGTTCGAATCCCGGCTGGGGCAGGGAACAGTTTAAGGATTTGAATTTCATTAAATCAGGCTTTACTGATCTACCAGATGACCCGCCGACATGTCGTAAAAATACCCCCGCTAATACCAATACACCAATCCTGTATGAGACAGCCCTAGCATGTATTCAGTATGGACGGTGGGTGTTAGCGCCGAAGTGGTGACATGTAGAGGTGTATGGCATGTAGGAGGACTGCTGGGCCTTGATAGCAGGCTGTGAAGCCTATGCCCAGAGTCGGACACATAAAAAAAAAAAAAGTGAAAGGTGCGTAGTCTGGGTCTGTGGGAAACTGTCTCTTACGTCTGATGATACGTCGATCTTCCGAATGGGGAGTTAGATGGCTGACTTGTGAAAAGTGATTGATGAGAGTGTTTGCTTGTTTGTTTGAGTGTATGGTGTCTATTGTTGTGATGGCAGCATGTGATTGGGTGGTGTTGCTGTTGGAAAGTGTGATGCTGTTTAGTGTTTTGTAGAATTTGCGATGTTTGTTTTGTGGTCAAGTGTTTGGAGGTAATTTTTCCAGTTTAGTGTTTGCTGTTCTGATATTTTATTGTTTATTTGAGTGTTGAGTTCTTGTATTTGTTGTATGGTGTCTTGTGTATGGGGTGTTGGGGAGTGTTGCAGTGTGTCCCGTTGTCTGATGAGGCCTTGAATTTCTGGTGTGAAATTGGGGTTGTGTCTCTTTCTGTTGCCTCTAGGGATGTGTCTTTTTGTCTGCATTTTGTATGATTGTATTGAAAGTGTGCACAGCGGTGTTGATGTTTGTGATGGGTGTACTGTTTAGTGTTTCAAAATGTTGTTCTGTTTCAGTTACAAAGGCCTCCCAGTAGGCTCTCTCATAATTAGTGTATGTGTGTTTGTGGCCAGCTGGGGTGATTCTGGTTTTGGTAGTGATGATGAGTGGGAGGTGATCAGAACCTAGGGTTTTGACCACTCTCCATGATGTAGTGGGAGCGAGGTCTGGGGAGCAGAAGGTGATGTCTGGAGATGATGGGAGGAAGAGGGCTTGGTGTGGGATATGGGTATGTTGGTCTAGACTGTGTAATATGAAAAGATGATCTGTCTGGGATTTTAGTACCAGCCCTCTGTCTGTGTCAGGTTTGTTGACATGCCAGGCCTACGACAAGGCGTTGAAATCACCACCCAGGATGATGTTGGGTATGCTAGTGATGTGGTGTAGCTGTGGAGAGTAATTGTGTGGTACTGCGGGGGACGATTGGGGGGAATGTATATGTTAGCGATTGTTATGTGTGATTTGTTACCAGTGTGTATTTTAATTGATTGTATTTCTGTTGTGGTGTCATGTGGGGGGAGAAGTGACTTTGTCTGTGCACTGGTATCTGTAAAGTTGATGGATTTGTGTATCAGGGTGATGAGTCCACCGCCACCGCCGTCGGCCCGGTCTTGTCGAATGGTGGTGAGGTTATGAAATGTCAGTGTTTTCTGTGCTCTGTGTAGTTTTGTTTCTTGTAAGATGGCAATGTGTATGTTCTGTTGTTTGATGAATTGTGTGAGTTCATGTATTTTGGTGTTTATGCCATCTATGTTTAACTGAAGGATGTTTATGTTGTGTGTGTGATGTGTGTCGTCTGCTGCAGCACGGGGGAGAGGTGGTGTGGGTGGAGGGGAAGGGGTAGGAGGAGGTTGTGATGGAGGTAAGGACTGAGGTGGATTAGGATGGGTTGGAATGGGAGGAGTTGGGGGACTGGATGGTGTGGGAAGGGTCAGTGGGTTTGGCTGTGGAGGTGTGAAGGAAGTAGGAGTAGGATTGGAAGGGGGGTTGATGGGTGGGGGGAAGGAGCATAAGGAGCAGGTCCAGGTGTTTGCGTAATGTTTCCTGGATGCAAGTGTTGTGCAGGTGTAATGGGTCCAGTTCTTGCAGGAGTTGCATTGAACTGAACCCTTTGTCTGTTGGCTCGAAGTGATAGGTTTTGAGCATGTTGGACATATGTATTTGTTGGTGGGTCCTGGATTGCTCTCAATGTCCCCAGCTAGAAAAAGTCGTCGAGAAATGACAGCCGTGGAGTCATTTCTCGGTGGAGAAAAAACGGTGTTGTTGTGTGTGTTGTGTTGGGAGATGTGGTACTTGCCCGGGCTAACGAAGCCACTCCCAGGTACTCGAGCCCCGTGAGGGGCCAGGGGGGCTTGCGGTGGTTTGGCCCCCATGCTGTCCTCCTCTTCTCTTCGACAGCCTCTGAGGGGTAGACCCACGGCGAAGACACCACCGCTCCAGGTCCTGAATGTGTAGTTGTTATGCATGGTGTGCCTGGAAGAAATGAAAATGGGGAACGAATGATAGGGATGTGTGTTGAACGAGAGATGGTGATTGGAAATACCTTGTTTGAGAAGAAAGTTATTTATAAGTATACATGGATGAGACTGAAGGGTGGAAGGGTTGTTGATAAAGCATTGATGTTCTATGTGTTTGTGTCCAGGAATGTAATAGGAAGATTGTTGGATGTGAGAGTTGTGAGAGGGGAGGGTGGAAGTATAACTGACAACTACCTTTTGGAGGGAAAGTTGAGAGTAGGTAAGAGATGGGTGAGAGCTAGGAGAGTTAGGTGTGGCAGGGAGGTTTTGAAAGTGAGTTGGATAAAAGAGAGAAAATGATAGAGTATCAGGAGAAATTGAAAGATGAGTGGAATGCAGTGAAAGAACAGGAGAATGGCAGTGTGCAGGAGGAATGGCAGTTGTTTATAATTGTTCCCCCTCCACAATATGTCTACCCCCGATGTATATATGTCCCCCCCCCAATGCATACATGCCCCCACTAAACTTGCTGAGCTAGCACGCTTTCCCAGGACCTGAAGCCTGGGAAGAAGGCGTTATTGCATCAGTTCATGGCAGGCAGCCAAAACGGGCAGACTATTTTACTGTGAGCTTGTAATAAACTCCTTATGTAGCTGTTTGTACACGGAGTTTCTATCACCAAAGTATTGCAAGTTACATTTGGTAGCAGCGGTGTTTCGAACCGTCAGATTCTGACCGCCTCTTGCGATTTTTAGTGACACCACAACATACACGACGTCTCGCATCTCCCAGCCACGCCCCTCCTCAGTGCCTCTAGTGGTGTAATACCTGGCTGTGCTTTCCGAGTGTACAATTTCTCTCACCAGTGCTCACCTCTCAAACCACCCCACCCACACGCCTTGTTCCTGACTGCAAGTGTCACCGTCGCCGACCTACGCACCTGTTGCACCTGTTCCCAGCACCTGTTCCCAGCACCTGTTCTGAACTCATCATCACTCCTGCCCCCACGGTGCCACTTATCACTGTCTGCCCACTGCCTGCCCACCGCCATTCTCTGCATTTGCAACTCAACAGCTCTACACCTGCCTTGCACCAACATCTGCCCTCACAACCCACCACCGGCCTCCGCCGCCGCCACATCTGGTTTGCATTACGTGAGCCTCCTAAGACCGCCACTCCCTGCCGGTGACTCATCGCAGCGTCTCTTCTCCTCTCCGCCCAGCTGTCTCTCCACCACGGCCCCGCCCAGCCCCGCCCCGCCCCGCCCAGCCCAGCTACGCCCAGCCACTCCTGCACGTCATACATCTCGACAATCCCGTCTCTACTGTGTAACTATAGTATATCTTTCCTTTCTATAGAGATTATCCTCGATTTTCTCTACAGATTGGATATTGTAAATATTCCATCTCATTTCCATTACCCCGTTTTCATCTTCACCTATGTTAATTATAATCCATCTCATCCTTCGCCTTTTATTTAAACCATCCATCCCCGCACCTTCATTCATTTTCACACCTACTCGTGTATTCCATTCTCTCATTGTTATATTATACATTTCCACCTACGTATCCATCTTCATCTTTTCATCTTCCATTGCCGCATTAACTGTCATACTTTCCACGTCAACCGCTTAACGCCAGCCCTCTCGACCCGGAAACATCACCTGCTCATACACCGTCTGCCGACTCTAACACAATCACTCAGTGGCCAAGAGTACCACCGCCCTGTACCTGAGACTCCCGTTTCACTTCCCGCAGAATCACTTACTACCCATCCTACCCTCGTAAATCCAGATACCTCCTCCTCTACTCCTACCTCTACACTCCCTTCTTCTTCCTCTACTCCTTCCCCTGTCGTTCCCTCTCCTGCCTCCCTCCATACCCCGTCTTGCTCGCCCTTAACTGCCACTACCTTCTCTCTCTCCCACACCTCTCCTGCCGCCACTTCTGCACTTCCCGCCATGGGCAACCCTCCACAGTCTATCTATCTCGACGATGCCAATCGTCCCACATTTACCGGCCAGGACCCAACTTGGTCTGTCTATGATTTCCTCAGAGAAGTCGAAACAGAAATCCACAATAGACAAATCACCGATGAATTGCTCAAAGTAGCCTACCTCATGGGTCACTTGCACCACGGCAAATCGGACATCGGATCCGCGATCCGTGCAGGACATTTCGATAGCATTCGTACCTTTGCTGATTTTCGTACGGAACTCATCAGCCTTTGTTGCCAGCATTCAAATACCGTGTCTCTCATGGGATTCATTAATCTCCTAAACCAACTAGATGAGGACTTGAGGGTCCCAGCGCAACATGCCAAGCTCCGCGAAGCTGCCGCCGCCATGAAAGCAACTAGTAGCGAGATGCTCCAATTACTGGTAGGCACGAAATGGTTAGAAGACAAGAATGGCGTTCCAATGCTTTCACTCACCAACTTTGCTGACTTAATTGGTTACCTGAGATTTCTTCACTGGCTTACTCCTAAACAGCGAGAGCTAGCCTTGGAAATCGGTTTCAATCCAGGAGATAAAATTATTCAGGTCACTAGAGCCATTCATGAAAGAACAGGTTCGAACTCCACGCGTCAGGGCACCACCCAACCCTTGGCCTCCTCAGTCTGTCACACCTCCACTACCCCAGACCAATCTCGCTCCCATCCCACCACACGCGGCAGACCTGCCACACATCGTTCTCCTACCGCAGGTCGTGATCAATCTATCACCCGACGGAACAGACAATCTTCGATTCTTTGCTGGCACTGTGGTCATCCTGGACATCGAACATCCAGTTGCGACCGTACATACAGACGTCCTCACTCCCAAACCAGACAGCGTACGCCTTCCCGCTCACGTCGTCCACACTGCAAATACCACAAATCAAGCACGACTCACACCACTGAGGAATGTCGTTACCTCAACCGCCAACAGTCGGGGGAAGCGCCGCGCCCGTATCGGACCAATATCATGTAGAACCAGACACCCAACTCCCCATCCGCCATGTAGGTCCCATAACGTCCTCGGGTTTAGTCATTCTCGGATGCAGTCATGACATACCAATGTCATTCTTCTTGGACACAGGATCTATAGTAAATCTCATCTCCGACACTTCCTTACAAATTATTCATCGACATCACAACCATGTCAGTTTCCTAGAACCACCAGCCATTCGCCTATGTGGTGTCGAAGGCTCCGAGTTTAAGGTTAAAGGAAGAGTCACTCTTGAAGTCAAACTCCACAGAGATTTGCCCCCTATCCCCATTGAATTTCATGTCACTAATGACTTGCAGTATCCCGCAGATGCCCTTATTGGTTTCTCCACCATGGCACAACACTCCATTGCATTATTACCTGCTTGTGGTAGTATAGACATTTCTGGATTCCCGGTTTACACTATGGAATGTCCCCGTCCTGTTCTTACGATCAAATCAGTCCTTCAATTACCTCTGTCCCTATCACTACCAAAAAGTCCAACCCATCCCAAACCACCCCTATCATCATCTGAGAATACAGAGATCATTCCTTTACTGACTGCGAGCAAGGACATAAATTCCTCAATGTCTACTGATACATCATCTCAGCCTTCGGACATGGCTCTTACCTCCTCTCCCGACAACACTATCGCTGACTCAGACATGTCTCAGCTACCTACCTCACACAGTCTGAATGATCTTCTCCAACACGCAGAGACGAAACGTGCAGTAACGAATACGTGCACAATTTTGTTACCGCACGAGTTCACCAAAGTCTCTGTTTGTGTTGCCGGTGCGAAAGAAGGAGTGGATGTACTAACACTACCTGAGATGTGTTGTGTGAATGGCTTGACTTATGAGTCAGTGTGGTGTACAGTCTTAGAGGACAGTTTATGCTACCTGTACTTGCTCAATGTCACAAATGCTTCACTAAAACTTCAAAGTGGTGTAAAGATTGGAGACTTCCTAGTATACCCAGCGGCCATAGAAGGTGTGCCAGGATTCCTCAATTCCTACTATTCAGACTGATGATAGTATGCCAATCAGTGTATGTACTATTAACTCTACGGGATCTGCGCCGACATATTCACTCGATATGCTCTCACATCTCACTTGCACGGATTTCCCAGAATATACGCCTCAACTCTTCGACCTTCTGACCTCGTACAGAAAGGTGGTTGCCTTACCCGGTGAACCGATGGGTAGAACAGACCTTGTCAAACATACGATTGAACTACTACCAGGAACTCAGCTGATTTACATACCAGCGTATCGATTTCCTCACAGCCAGAGAAAGCAGACAGATCAAATGGTACAGCACATGTTAGACCAAGACATTATTGAACCCTCCGTCAGTCCATGGAATAGCCCACTTTTCTTAGTACCAAAGAAGGACGGCAACTTTAGACCAGTAGTCGACTATCGTAAGGTCAATTCTGTCACCGTTCCAGACCGTGTCCCGTTACCCGTCCTCACTGATTTGCTAGAATCCCTTGGTGAAAATAACGTAGTCTTTTCATCTTTAGACCTCCTCAGCGGGTACTGGCAGGTCGAAATGGAAGAATCCTCTCTCCCAGTTACAGCCTTTAGCACCCCTTCCAGACATTTTCAGTTTAAGAGACTCCCTTTTGGTCTGAGAAATGCTCCTTCCGTGTTCATGCAACTTATCCATTCAGTCTTCAGCAGTATGATGGGACACTCTTTTTTTTCTTACCTAGATGATATCATTGTTGTGAGTAAATCCATCCCTGATCATTTTACCAAACTCCAGCAAGTCTTTGAACGCCTCCAGCTCACAGGCCTGAAAATCAATCTCAGTAAATGTGACTTCCTGCGAAAGAAAATCAAATTCCTAGGCCAAGTCGTAGACGCACAAGGCATTCATACTAATGAGGATAAAACTAAGGCGATTATTAACTTCCCAGAACCTACCACTATCGAAGCTGTACGAAGTTTCCTGGGCCTTAGTGGCTATTATCGTCGATTCAAACGGGATTATGCAAAGATCACCGCTCCTCTGACCCACTTACTCAAGCAGAATGTGCCCTTTGTTTGGACTAACGACCAGTCACAGGCCTTCCAAAAGCTAAAGACAGCTCTTGTAAATGCCCCTGTTCTAGCATTCCCTGATTATACCACACCCTTCCTTCTCTGCACAGACGCCTCAGGCACTGGACTTGGTGCCATTTTGATGCAACTCGATGAAGCATCAAGGAAGCACGTAATAGCGTATGCTAGTCGCACCCTTACAACCGCTGAACGTAACTACAGTGTCACAGATCTCGAAGTGCTGGCGTTAGTCTGGTCCTTGAAACATTTCAGAGATATAGTCTATGGTTATCCAGTGAATATCCAAACAGACCACCTTCCACTATGTGATTTGTTCAAGAATCGCAACCTAACAGGTAGGCTAGCTAGATGGTCTGTCATCATCCAGGACTTTAATCCCACTTTTCAATATGTACCAGGCAAGTTGAACGTAGTCGCAGACACACTCTCACGTCACGTGGCAGCAGCTATAACATCACTGCAGTCCGAAGTAACTGAAAACACTACACTAACGTCAGAAGTTGTTTGAAACTTTCAGCGCCAAGACCCCATGTGGTCCAAAGTCATTTATTTCTTAGACTCTGGCGATGTCTCGACCTTACCTACTCTGCCAGTATCACTAGATGAGTTCATGCTAGATGATGATCTCTTGTACAGGAAAACACTGCTAACAGGCAAAGATATGCCAAATCGCGAAGTATGCCAACTTGTTGTCCCCACTGCCCTGATACCAAAGGTTCTTCATATTGTTCATAATACTCCTCAAGCTTCCCATCCAGGTAAAGACCAATGCTTGCACCAAGCACGTCTCAAATACTATTGGCCAACCATGCGCCGTGATATCAATGCCCACTGTGACTCTTGCCTCTCCTGCCACCGCCACAAAGGATCAATCGGCTTACCAGCACCTCTCTTACAATACCCAATCCCGTCACGACCATGGAAAACTGTCTCAATCGATCTCTTAAAACTACCTCTCACAGAATCTGGCGCTGAGTACTTGTTCGTAGCGGTCGACCACTTCTCCCGCTACTGTGTCCTCATACTCCTCTCCGACAAGACCGCGAAGAGCGTTGCACGTGCCTTTGTAGATCACGTAATTTGCCCGTTCAGTACCCCTCATACCATTCTTACTGACAATGCTACAGAGTTCAACAATAGTCTTCTCAATGAGATCTGCGCCGCTTTCATATCAGTAAGTGCAATGTCGTGCCTAACCATCCGGCTTCCAATGGCCTTGTAGAACGCCACAACCGAAAAATCTTAGAGTGCCTTAGACATCTAGCCTCCCATAGTTCGTCCTGGGATGACTGGATTCCCCAAGTGGCATCCTCAATCAATAGCTCCATCAATGCATCCATTGCTGAATCTCCCTTCTTCGTCCTCTTTGGTTTTGACAAGGACCTCCCATACTCTCTCTTATCCTCAAAACCAGAACCCATCTACAACATGGATGATTATGTTAAACTAACAGTGGCCAACTTCCAGACAATCCACCAGTATGTCCAGTCCACTTTGGCTACCTCTCAGGAGGACATGCTGCAGCGCCAACAAAAATCCGCCTCTCCTATTACCAACAATGTAGGCGATCTTGTCTTTGCTCATTCCCATACGCGTTCCTCTAAGTTGGATGACAAATTTACAGGACCCCACCGCGTCTTCACTCAACAAGGCAACAAATTTCACCTCCAGGACCTGTCCACTAAGGACACCAGATGGGTCCACGTCGATGACTTAATGCGAGCACCCCGTGGCCTCGTGTTGGAAGAGTCACTTACACAACCTCCTGCCCCCTCTTCCCCTCCACACATCCCTCAGTCTCCTTTGTCTCCACCTATCCTTCAGTCTCCTTCCTCTCCACCTCCACCTGCTCATTCATCAACCAATCAATATCGGTCCAAACTGCGTTCTGCCCATCAACCTCTTCACGACCTCCCCCATTAACTCTACCCTGATTTTCTAGGTACAATGTTAGCGATCTCCCTGCTGGCAGTGCTGACCTTCCTGGGGTCTGGGTCAGGTCAGGACGATGGTGGAGTACGTCCCGGGGCCTTGGTCGGCTCGGGAGGCGAGGTAATGCTTATCGAAGACGTAGCCTCCTTGTGCTACGATCTTGCGCCCCTGGCCGATGTAGGCATTGCCCTACCTGCCTACGTGCACCAGCTCCACGGAATCAGAACCCATCTCACGGCCATCATGGGGAGACACAACCCGAATGAGTATCTCTATAACCTTTTCCTACCACTCTCCTGGCAATTGCAATACATATGTAACAGATTCACTGAGCTCAGTGACACATTTTCCATTCAGACACCCGTGGGTCGTTCTCGTGTGAAACGAGGTCTCTTCGACTTCGGCGGTGAGATTCTGAGTGGCTTGTTTGGCGTTGCTACAGCCCGTGACATTTCTGGCTTCAAATCTGATCTCACTCATTTAGCTTCAGCTCTAGAATCCCAACGCCGAGTCATTAATATCCAACACACTATGTTACAGAAGCTCACGACCCACCTTAATGAGGTCACGTCCACTCTAAACACTTTCACCGATATCTTACAACGCCACCTTTCAGATCTCAACGTTATCTCTCAGTTCTTCTACCTCAAACTCAACATGGATAATCTCCAACTGGCCATTGACTCTCTCCTGTCTCAAGTCTCTGCCTTGGTTCGTATCCTGGTCGATGCTATCAATGGACGTGTCACTGCTGACTTAGTACCTGTCTCAGCTCTCCATTCTGTCCTGGAATGGGCTCACTCCACCTTCGGTCTCTCCCCAGTCCTCCTCTACTCCTCCCTTGAATATTATTATCCTGTTCTCGAAGCCACTCTTCTCACCACATACGTCGTCGTCCATATTCCTCTCCATTCTGCCATAACCTTTAACCTTTTCCACATCACTCCCTTCCCTTTCCACTCAACAACTCCTTGTTACAAGTATCTGTTCCTTTTGAATATTTCCTTCTTTCCCATGATCATCTTTCAGTTGCCTTCCTTTCTTCCACAGACCTCCAGAAATGTTCCTCCCTTACTCCGACCTCTCGTCTCTGTGCTGCCCACCTTTTCGCTATCTTCCCTAGCAGTGCTACACCCTGTGAGTCTGCTTTAGTTCGCAACCATTCCATCTACTCAGCCTGTTCTTTTGTCCCAGCTCCTGACCTCCCGGTCCACCATGCTCACCTCAACCATGTCCAGTACTTCTTCTTTGCTGTTCCCATCTCTGTCACAATCATGTGTCCTGGTTCTTCGGTTCGATCCATCCCCGCTCGTGGTCTCTACAAAGCACCTGACTATTGTACTGTCAAATCAGAGTCCGTCATCACTTACGCCACTCGCTATCACCAAGCTGTCCTTATACACTCCTATGACATCTTTCACCCAATCGACATGCCTTCAACCCTACCATCTGCCAACATTACCATCACCTCCCCTAACTTGCGCATGCTAATCTTCCTCAATGAAAGTGATTTCATTATGGATCAATTTTCTCTGGTCTTCAGCCGTTCATGGGTTCATCCAACAGTTGTGTTTCCCTGTGGTTGTCGCTTTCATGGGTTTTCTACTCATCATATGTGCAGTGCATTGTTGTGTCAGAAAAATGGAACGTCGACTCCAGGAAATCAGAGTCGCTACAGGCATAGTACGCCCTACACACGATGTAGAAACTCCCCGTACTTAGTGCCCTCACGTTCAGTGACTACCATTGCCATATGACAATTAACCAAACTGTGAACGAAACTCTGCCTACTAGAAAATGATGGTATTTCTTTAATGCATTACTGAGTGACAGTGTATCCTACAGAAAATACAAAAAAAAAAAAAATGAACGAAGAACAATAGCTCTCTCATATCTACTCCTTGTTTATCATGTATCAAACTATTATTGTGTAATTCCCATTATGTCTATGTATACCTTCGACCCTTACTGGACTCGTACCTATTAATCCTTGTATATCTTATATGTATATATCATTCTAATTCCCTCCCCTCAACATGGCCATATCTCCCCTACTGCCCCTGTATCATACTTATCCCTTGTACAAACCTCCCCGGTCCTGCCTTACTACTATAATCAAACCCCATTTAACTCCTGGTGTCAGGAGACACCATCTCAGCTACCCGGGGGAGTAGTGTATCCCCTCCACAATATGTCTACCCCCGATGTATATATGTCCCCCCCCAATGCATACATGCCCCCGCTAAACTTGCTGAGCTAGCACGCTTTCCCAGGACCTGAAGCCTGGGAAGAAGGCGTTATTGCATCAGTTCATGGCAGGCAGCCAAGATGGGCAGACTATTTTACTGTGAGCTTGTAATAAACTCCTTAACTAGCTGTTTGTACACGGAGTTTCTATCACCAAAGTATTGCAAGTTACAAGAGTGCTGTGGTGGGGTATGCTGAAGAAGTGTGTGGTGTGAGACGTGTGGGTGGTGATGTAAGAAAAGGAAGTGAATGGTGGTGCGAAGAAGTAAGTATGGCTGTGGTTAAGAAGAGATGTGCATATGAAGTGTGGCTGCGGAGGAAGGATGAGGTATCATATTAGAGGTATAAGGAAAAGAGGAATAGGGCGAGAAGGGCTGTGCGTGATGCTAAAGTGGCAGCAGATGAGATGTCGGGTAGGCTGTTGACTGAGAATTTATTACAGAATAAGAGAGTGTTTTGGAAGGAAGTGAAATGGGTGTGAAAGGGTGTGTCTGGGAAGGAAGAGCGAGTAAAAGCAGAGGATGGAAGGATGTTATTTGAGATGGGTGCAGTAAGGAAGAGATGGGCAGAGTATTTTGAAAGACTGTTAAATGCAGAGGAGGAAAGGGAGGATGAGATTGTGCCAGATGGACGGGTGCAAGGAATAAATGTGTTGGGAGAGTTGAATGATTCTTTGATCATGATGGAGGAAGTGCAGGAGGCAGTAAAGAAGATGAAAACACGGAAAGCTGCAGGTATGGATGGATGTGCTGTGGAATGTCAGAAAGGTGGTGGAACGACTATTGTTGACTGATTAGTAAGATTGGTGAATGTGTGTTTTGTGCAAGGTATGTGCCATGGGCAAGTGCTTGTGTGGTCCTTTTGTATAAAGGTAAGGGTGATGAGTATGAAAGTACATTTAGGGGTATAAGTCTGTTGAGTGTTGTAGGTAACGTGTATGGTAGAGTGTTAATTAAGAGAGGTAGAGAGGGTACAGAGGGAGTGATTAGTTATGAGCAGTGTGGCTTTAGGAGAGGGAAGGGATGCATGGATCAGGTGTTTGCTGTGAGACAGGTGTGTGAAAAGTATTTAGCAAAAGGCAAGGATGTGTTTTGGACGTTCATGGATTTAGAGAAAGCATATGACAGCACTGAAAGGGAGGTTTTGTGGACTGCTTTAAGATTGTATGGACTTGATGGTGGGTTACTAAAAGGAGTGAAAAGTTTTTATGTAAATAGTAGAGCGTATGTAAGAGTGGGAAATACTGTGAGTGATTAGTTTCCCATAAGAGTGGGGCTGCGACAGGGATGTGTGATGTCACCTTGTTTGTTTAAAATTTATATGGATGGTGTTGTAAAGGAGGTGAATGCAAGAGTGTTAGGTGGAAGTCTGAGTCTGGTGAATGTTGATGGTAAAGAGTGGAGTCTGAAGCAGCTGCTGTTTGTGGATGATACTACACTGGTGGCTGATTCTGAGGAGAGATTGAGGCACTTGGTAGAGGAGTTTGGAAGGGTGTGTGAAAGGAGAAAATTGAAGGTAAATGAGAATAAGAGTAAAGTGATCAAGTGTACGAGGTGTGTAGATGGTAGAAGGATGAATATAGTTTTGAATGGGGAGTTACTTGAGGAGGTAGAGTGTTTTAAATATTTAGGGTCACATGTTGTTGTGGATGGAAGAACAGATACAGAAGTGAAGTTTAAAATGAATGAAGTAGGAAAGGTGCTGGGAGGAACGAAAAAAGTGTTTAGATACCATTCGCAAAGAACTGATGTAAGGAGATGGTTGTATGAGGGTGTTGTGGTACCAAGTGCGTTATATGGGACTGAAACATAAATCATGGGTGTAGAAGACAGGAAAAGTTTCAATGTAATGGAGATGAGATGTCTGAGGAGTATGTGTGGAGTGATGCATATGGACTGAGTGAGAAACAATGAAGTGCGAAGGAGAACTGAAGTTGTTCGGGAGATGGCTGATCGAGTTGAGCAGAGGGTACTGCGATGGGTTGGGCATATGGAGAGAATGGATAATGAGCGATTGGTGAAAAAGATAACTAGATTTGATGTGAGAGGTGTAAGGCTGAGAGGAAGACCACGAATAGGATGTATCGACAATGTGAAGAGAGTGTTGGATGCGAGAGGGATGTCTGTTGAGCAAGGAAGAGTGGCTGTGTGTGACACAAATGAATGGAGAGAAATTGTGAATGAATAAATGATGATGCAGCCCTGGGGGGATATTCTCCCACATCATCATTTGATGATGATGTCAGGTGTGGTTAAGGGGATGGGTCCATTATGATGTGGCAGGGGTAAACCAGCTCTGCTGTCAGGCTCTGCCGGGGATATCACTGATTGCACTGTGCAGTTGACTCACGTGCGGTGTGGTGCAGTAAGATATCTGTCCCTTCTTCCTTCTGGGGCTAAGATGCAAATGAATGTGTTTGAGTGGATAAGTAAATTGGGAGTGTGTCGTCCTGTCTCGGCTGCCTCCCTTTCCTTGTGGGAAGCAGCCTATATATTATAGATAGATAGATTATTATTATTGGTAGGAGTAGTAGTAGTAGTGGTAATAGTAGTAGTAGTAGTAGTAGTAGTGGTGGTGGTGGTGGTGGTGGTGGTGGTAGTTGTCGTGGTGATGGTAGTAGTAGTAGTAGTAGTGGTGGTGGTGGTGGTGGTGTTGGTGGTAGTTGTCGTGGTGATGGTAGTAGTAGTAGTAGTAGTAGTAGTAGTACAGTAATAGTAGTAGTAGTAGTGGTGATGGTAGTGGTGATAGAAGTAGTAGTAGTAGTAGCGGTAGTAGTAGTAGTTGTAGTAGTAGTAGTGGTGATGGTAGTGGTGATAGAAGTAGTAGTAGTAGTAGTGGTAGTAGTAGTAGTTGAAGTAGTAGTAGTAGTAATAGTAATAGTAATAGTAGAGGTAGTAGTAGTAATCGGCTGTAGTAATAGTGGTAGTGATAGTAGTAGTAGTAGTAGTAGTTGTAGTAGTAGTAGTAGTAGTAATCGGTTGTAGTAATGGTGGTAGTAGTGGTAGTAGTGGTGGTAGCAGTAGTAGTAGAAGCGATGGTGGTGATATTAGTAGCAGTAATAGTAGTGGCAATAGTAGTGGTAGCAGTAGTAGATGTGGTAATGATAGTAGTAGTAGTAGTAGTAGTAGTAGTAGTAATGGTAGTAGTAGTAGAAGGTTACAGATATGATTGTTGAGATAGTAGTAGTAGTAGTAGTAGCAATGGTTGTAGTAGTAGTAGTTGTAGTAGTAGTAGTAGCAGAAGTAGTCAATCAATCATCAATCATGTCTTTATTTCATAGGGCTGCTACATAGAAAATTAATCAAATAAAAGTTCAACAATACTATACATTATAAAATCTTCATATATTACATACCGAAATACAGTGTGCGGAAAGTTACTACATAAGATATACATTAGACATATTCATTACATATCAGTTTTTCTTTTCGTATAAAGAACACAGCAGCAGTACCTTTGCTGTGGATATAACGTTTGGTCTCTGTTCATGATTAGCGAGCAGAGGCAACAGCAACTGCAGCAGCAGCAGCCAACTAGTCAAAGGCCTTATCGTTTTTTTTTTTTTTTTCCATAAAAAAAAGATGATTCACATATAAGTTAAAACATTATATACATATTCCTATTGTCAATAAAATCGTCGTTCTCTATAATAACAATGTTTATATAAAAACATACGATAAAAATCAGCAATTAATAAGATATAAAACAAATAACGTTATCTCACCTTAAAATTACTAAATGGTTTCATCTGTGCTCCTGGTTCTGCACCCAAGATATTCGTGATCGAATTATATCCATGGCGTGGCAGGTAATGTCCACTGCGTAGTATAAATATAATTCATTAAAAACATGTTTACAAAAGTAATCCAGTTTTAAATAAGGCAGGTTAAATTTAATGATGGCATCATTTGACTGCATCAACCTTTTGCAATAGAGGCTCTGTGTGAGGGCCACATGTTGCCTCAGTAACAGCTGGTTACAGGAGGCAGCCACATCATGGTTACTGGCATAGGCTGGCGTTCCAGTCATTCGTTTTAAAGTTTTACTGTAAGCCCCCTCAAATGCTTGAATTATACATGGTTTTCGCGTATCCTTATGGTTTAAGAGAGGCAGACCGTCGTTTGGCTTACACTACGAGTTAAAAAGGAATAAGGACGTTTTAATATCTACACCACTAAAATATCTAAAAATGCAATTAAACGAATAAAACTTGTTAAGCCTTTTCACTAGATCTTTGTCATCTTTAAGATCATGCCTGATTATGTGTCCCAGATAGTCATATTCATAAACCAACTGCAATTCATCGCTATTTAAAGTTAAATGAGATATTATTTTGCTTTACCTTTGAATGCATTTTCTTTTATCTTTGTTAATTTTAAGTTTTATATCAATTATCATTGATGAAAATTTAGTATACAGTACAAGTTATTCATGGTTGCAATGGAATTCTCACATAGCACAGTATCATCAGCATAAACTAGAATATTGATTCTGCTAATACCAGTCATGCACCCTTGGCTCATGCTTGAATTTTCAGATAAAACATTGTCTATATACAGTTTAAATAAAAAGGGAGATAGAGCACCACCCTGTCTAACCCCCTGTTCCACGTAACAAGGTGCACCATGCGCCCCCGTCCAGTTAATACTAGCCATCTGGTTCCTTAAATAGTGCATAAGTATGTACACAACATCTATTGGAATATTCAACCTTAACATTTTCTTCATTAAAACTAAATGGTTAACTAAATCAAATGCCATGGAGAGGTCAATAAAAGTTACAATACCGTTATCACCCTTGCTACAGTACTTTTTCATTATCTCTTTAAGCAAGAAACAAGCGTCTGTCGTAGACATACCTCGTTGGACGCCAAATTGTCATGAACATGGACAAACTTTTTCTTCTAAAATATCCAGTATTATCAACTCAAATATTTTTAGTATACAAAATGACTGCATTACAGGTCTATAATTATTAGAGTCTGTTAAATTACTGTACGTCCCCATCCCACTCTGTCACAGGCTCCAACAACAGTAGTACAGTACAGGAAGGACGTTGCCTCGTGAGTTGTTCTTCCTATGGTCAGCCTTTAGGTGTGCAGTACACTAGATCAGCTGAGGCGATAGTAATCACTGGCTACTTCAAGTTCACTGTCTTTATTTTCCAAGTCTATCTATCTATCTATTGCCAGACGCCTCAATCCCGTTTGGGGTGGCCACAAACAAATCGCCTCCAAGTCGCCCTGTCCCCCGCCATTTCACTCCCCTGCTCCCAACTCACACCCCCCTCTCTCAAATACCTCTCCACCCCATCCCTCCATCTCATCCTCGGCCTCCCCCTCCCTCTTTCCCCCTCAACCTCACTCACATACACTCTCTTCGTCAGTCTTTCACCCTCCATCCTCTCCACATGGCCAAACCACCTCAGTATGTTCCTCATAACGCTTCCTATCACATCCACATCAACACCACAACGCTCCTTTATATCCTCATTCGTCAGCCTGTCTCTCCATGTGACTCCACAGGCTCCTCTTAAATAACTCATTTCCACTGCTCTCACTCTTGACTTGTGTCCTTCCAACAACGTCCAAGCTTCACTTCCGTACGTTAGAGTTGGTATCACAATACTGTCATGTAGTAAATTTTTCACTTCCATGCTCACTTCCCTGTTTCTTATCACTGCTTTCAAAGAACCAGCAACCTTTCTTCCCTGCTGTACCCTTTCAAGCACTTCACCCTCCAAACCTCCATCCTTACTCATCACACTACCCAAGTACTTAAACGTACTCACATTTTCCAATTCCTCACCATCCAACCTCGCTGTACATTCACTGACTTCACCTCTCTCAAAGACCATCACTTTACTCTTCCCTACATTCACCTTTAGATTCCGTTTCTTACACACTCTCCCAAACTCATCCACCAAGCCTTGCAGCTCCCCTTCGTCTTCACTCAACAACACAGTATCATCTGCAAACAACAGTACAGGGAGTTTCCAAACACTATCCTCTCTCACCAGGGCCACTCCAACATCCACTACCCTACCTTGTACCTCTTTTATTACCCCATCCATGTACAGATTGAACAACCATGGAGACATGACACATCCCTGTTTCAACCCAACTTTCAAAGAGAAAAATTCACTTAGTTCATCATCCACACGCACTGCAGCCTTCGCACCATCGTACATACTCTTCACAGCATTCAACAACTTCCCATCTACTCCATATATTCTTAACACTTTCCACAATCCTAGTCTATCCACCCTGTCATATGCTTTCTCCAAATCCATGAAAGCCGCATACAACTTCTTTCCCTTCTCTAGAAACTTTTCCACTAAAGATCTAATAATGAATATCTGATCTACACAACCTCTTCCCTTCCTAAAGCCTCCCTGTTCTTCTCCAACTAATTCCTCTGTTCTTTCTCTAACTCTGTCAATAAGTATCCTACCATACACTTTTCCTATTATACTAAGAAGACAAATGCCCCTATGATTACCACACACTTCTTTTTCCCCTTTTCCTTTGTACAAGGGAATAATTATACCTGACTTCCAATCCTCCGGGACTCTACCTTCCTCCCAGGCCAATCTGCCATCTTCCACATCCATTCTACTACTATCTCTCCCCCATGCTTCAGCATTTCACCACACACTCCATCAATTCCTGGGGCTTTCCCCTATTTAACTTTCTTCATTGCTTCCACAACTTCTATCCTACTGATTTCTTCCTCTCTTCTCACCTCCCTCCTTCTCCCAGCCATTCCCCAGCCACTTATACTCGCATTACTTCCATCTTCCACGTTCAACAATTCCTTAAAGTGTTCTCTCCATCTGCTAACTTTTTCTCCCTTCTCCACTAGTAATCTACCATTTTTATCTTTCACTCCCCTGCTAACTTCACTTCCACCCTGTCTTACTCTTTTCACCTCTCTCCAGAACATTTTCTTACAGTCCCTCCACTTTACACTCAAATTCCTTCCAAATTCCTCATCCACTCTCTGCTTACTCTCTCTTACTAATCTTTTCACCTCTCTCTTTCTTTCTACATATAACTCTCTCTTCCGCCTCTCAACCTCTTCCACGCCCCTATTCCTCATCCATTCATTGTATGCTTTCTTCTTTTGTGCCACAGCCTGTTTCACCTCTTCAGTCCACCACGCTGTTCCTTGCATCCCCCTCCGTCTTCTTTTCCTTCCACACACCACATCACATGCTGCACATATTTCTTCTGTAAATATTCTACACACACCTTCCACGTCCCCCATCTGCTCCAATTCATATTTGCCCAATCGTTCCTCCACTTCTCTCTTATACTCTACCTTTTTCTCATCCTCTTGTAACCTTTCCACTCTCCTTGCAACTACTCCTTCCTCTCGTCTTTCCCTTCTTCTGTTCCTCCATCTCACTTGCTTCCTAATTCTGGCCACCACCAAGTAGTGGTCAGAAAGTCCCCTCCCCCAACCTCTATAAACTCTTGTATCCAATATACATCTTCGCATCCTTTCATCCACACACACATAATCAATCATTGCCTTCCTTTCATTCAGTTCACCACCCACCCTTCTCATCACTCGCCATGTATACCTGTGGATCATTTTATGCCTGAAGAGGGTATTGGCTATCACCAACCCCCTCCCAGCACAAATGTCCACTAACGCACTGCCATTCTCATCTATCTCAGCAGGCACACCCCACTCACCAACTATTCCATCCACCTTCACATTCCCAACTTTACCATTCATATCACCAATCAAAAACACTCTCTCATTCCTTCCAAACTTTTCCATGCACACTTCTACATTTGTCCAGAACTCTTCTCTCACTCTTCTAGCACGATCTTGCGTTGGTGCATACACACACACAATCGCCCACATTTGTATTCCAACTTTCAACTTTACCCACACAATCTTTGATCCAACTGATCCATACTGTCTTATGCTCCTCTTCCATCTTTTACTCACAACTATACAAACTCCTTCCTTTGCCCTCTCATTCTCACCTACTCCTGCACATATACCCCATCCATACTCCCATTCTCTCACACTTTCTCCTCTCCATTTTGTTTCAGTTATTCCACATACATCCACTTTCGCATCCTCAAGCACCTGGACAATCTCTCTCTCTTTCACCTCATCATTTGCTCCCCTTACATTCCACGTTCCAATTGCAATGTCCTTTGTCCGGTCCTTGGTCGTCAACGTTTGGTCAGTCCTTGTCCGAGGCTTATTGTTTGTTTTTTTAGTTAGTTGTTTTCCGGGGAGGGGCACTAACCCTCCGCCAACCCTTTTAGTCGCCTTTTACGACAAGCAGGGATACTGGGTGAGTATTCTTGAAAAAAAACCCTACCCCCAGGGGGTAATTCCACTTAATGCTTTCCAACTTCAGTTCTCCCAAGCACTGGAGCTATACACACTTTACTAACTGCTATTACACTTAATGCTTAACAATACTTCACAGTTATTACACTTAATGCTTGACACTTAACTGTTTTCTCAAGTTTCAATGATATGCAAACTTCAATAACCCGTCATTGTTTGCCACTGTTTTCACAAGTACCAAAAATATACAATCTTCACTGAAACTGACACTCCACTGCACTCAGACTGAACCAAAACCTACTGCACTTCACTCACACTGAACTGAAACCCGACTAAACTTTTATTTTTTATTTATTTATTTATTTTTTTTTGCCTATCGACCATTGGGGCCAAAGCCCCTGGTCATTAAGGCAAATATATATATATATATATATATATATATATATATATATATATATATATATATATATATATATATATATATATATATATATATCCATGCATATGAACATACGCACATTCATGCACACGTACTTATATATATATATATATATATATATATATATATATATATATATATATATATATATATATATATATATATATATATATATATAATTTTATTTTATATATTTTTTTGTATTTTTATTATTATTTTTTTTTATTTTTATATTTTTTACCTAACATTATAACCAAAAAAGCCCTAATCTAAAGAACCTAAAACTAATCACCTAACTGACAAATCACTAACCTATACTATATCCTAAAGAGACAAATAACTAAACCTACACTAATGGTAAAAAGACCTCGACCAAGAGAACACCATCGACTGCAGATATGTAATGCCTTTCAACAGTACATACCGGCACTCATCACCTGGTGACTCAGTCGAGGCACAATCTAATATAGGAGACATCAATATATGAAAGAGAACCAGACGAGTCAGGAACATTTCCATATATGTCAGCTGTCTGCCCTAATTAGAATAACTTAAGCAAGATGTTAGAATATATTTACATGTTATGTACAAAAAGTGAAGAACCTCGCCCAACAAACCACCATCGACTGCAAAAGCCCAATACTTTCCTACATTGCACACTTGCACTCTTCAGCTGGTGACTGTCAGTCGAGGAACGGGGTTTAATGTAGGGGACATCAATATTAGAAATAGATCAGTGGGTGGAGGAACTATTTCAAATACTTCAACTGTGAACCCTAATTAAGAGTACAATATATACATATTTACGGTTGATAAAAACCATAACCATACAGTAAAAAAGTCACATCACTCTGATCAGTCCGGCCTCTCTCAGGAAAACCATCAATTTATCAGTCATAACAATGTCCCCATCACCCAGGATGGTGGAAAAGGTGAAGGGGACGTCTGCTGCGCCGCAGTAATTTATAAATGAAGCACGTTCACTAATAAATCGCCAACAGCGCAGGACGATATGACTGATAGATAACACCGCATCACAGATGTCACAGTGCAGTGGGAATTGTCTTTCCATACAAGGTTTCATGTGCGTTAATATGGTGGCACTAAGCCGTAACTGCGCCAACACTTTTTCCTCAAGACGACTGGGACGGTTGGCAGTGTCCCAGTCGCCCAGGTACGGCTTCCAAGTTGGAATATTAAGTCTGGTCCACTGACCTTGCCACAGAAGATTTATTGATTTCTTTTGAAGGGCTGATTTTGAATCCGAAAATATGACAAATGAGTCATGCCTAGAATTGAGAGCATAGTCTATGGCTTTTTCAATAGCAAAAAAGTTTGGAGGTAAACACAGATGTATGAGTCGGCAACCGATACCTGAGGGCACATTCAGTTGACCACACACTTGCACCCACACATTCACTCGACTTGGAGCCGTCGGTGTACAAGTGGTGGGAACCCAAGTGACAAATGATGATGTTACGAAACAAGTGGTGGACCTCCACCTCCGGTGCCTTGGCCTTTGGTGGTGGGAGCCATGTAACATCAACAGTAAAGCCAGGTGGCTCCCAAGGCGCTATATTTTTTAACACCAACTTGTCACAGTCACTGAGGTCCACACCAAGCTCCTGACTCAGTAAGTGGAGGCGAACGGCAAGTGGCCGATGCACCCCCCGCGGAAGGTGGTGGTATTGACGCAGGGTGGTACAGGTCACATTGCCGATATTAATTTTCCTAGATGTTCCAAGTCCATAGGACCAAGCCAGGTGGTTACAGCGAATACAGAGGGGAGGCACATTCGCCTCCACTTCCATACGAGCTACACGGGTGCACCGGACGGCTCCAAACACATTCGCAAACATTTATTCTGTAGCACATCCAATCCTTTCAGCATGGCATCGGATGCCGAGCCATACACTTGTGCGCCATAGTCTAGCTTTGATCGAATGAGGGACTTATACACCATTAACCCACCCCATCACGACGTTTTCTGGGCAGTGGTACGCTCCAGTCCCAACTTTTTTGGACCTTTTTTTTTTTTTTTTTTTTTTTTGCTCAAACATCCGCTTTTGGTGAGAAACATTGAAAATTCATAGAGAAATCGCTCACCTGAGGTTTAAAATACTCGATCCAGGTAGGAGTACGTCCTTACCTTACAGGGTTTTCTATCAGGCTGGCTGCAGAGAAAACGAGTTCAGTGGGAGGATAACTATTCTACACCACTCATAAACAGTATTTATTTATTTATTTGGTACGAGTTTATATGTAGTACGAGAGTATATTGGTTTTCAAACGGTAATATAGGCATCATAAGCATTGTTTCACTCACTAAATCATCACCATTCCTGACCTTTTTTTGCCACATTACCTGATTATCATTTCTGACTGTTTCTTCCTCTAATGTTTGTCCTCCACATTGTCATCGATTGGGGAATCACTCTGGCCCTGAATTTCGTACCGTGGCATGACATGGCTTTACTGGCCAGGTCACTGATAACAGGTGAATTGCTGAGAAAAGCTCATGCAGGGGAGGGGAGGAGGTCATGCTGGGTAAGGCATTGTCCCTGCCTGGCATCTTGTAGAGGAAGGTGTCCCGTGTATACGTGCCAAAAATCACTCGCGAAAATTGAAAATTGTGCAAATTAGGGACCTTGCAATGTCCTTGCAATGTTGCCGCATTAATTTACGTCTCCAGGATATGAGTGCACATCATGTGAGGACGTGAATTCACGTCTCTGGGACGCGGCGGGTTAATAAAGATTTTCTGTCGGCATCCCATGTAGTACCCGCTAGGTACTTGAGGACATTTACTGGTTTATTGCAACGAGCAAGCAAAGTATTAACATGAATTTTAAAGTTCAACCGATGATCAAAATGAATTCCCAGAAACTTTACAGAATTTTGAAAAGGTACCGCCTCATTATCCAAAGTTAAGCACAAATTAGGTACGTTACGATTAGTGAAGACTACAGCGGCACACTTTGGGACGGAAAACATAAAACCCCACTGCAAGGCCCATTGGTGGACAGAGTCAAGGGCTGCTTGAATCCGTCCAACCGAAAATTGTGCATTACAGGAAGAGTGCCATATTGCACAATCATCAGCGCAAAGTGAGTATTTAAGATTCCTCGGGATGGGAGCTGATGACAGAATATCATTGATCATAATACTAAATAAAGTAGGACTAAGCACACTTCCCTGCGGCACCCCGTTTTCCTGGATAAATATATTCGATGTTATATTACAGGGCAATTTGACAAAGTCCTGTCCCTTAAGAATTTTGAAATAAAAATAGACAAACTTCCTCTTAAACCATAAGCATAGAGCTTCATTAGTATACCCGTGTCGCCATGTCATGTCATAGGCTTTATGGATGTCCAAGAACACCCCTATCATGAATTCTTTATTGGCAAATGGCTCTGCAATACAATGCTCCAAATTCATTAAATGATCTAGTGAACTTCTGTATTTACGGAAGCCACATTGCTGATCATTTAACAAATTCTTTGACTCTAAAACAAAAAGGAGTCTATTATTTACCATACGTTCCATGACCTTACATAGACAAGAAGTCAACACAATAGGACGAAATGAAGTGGGATTCATAAGACGACCAGCCTCTCTGGGTATCGGTATGATGTGCACAAAGTGCCATGAGTTTGGGAAGGTTCAAGACGCCCAAATCTCATTGTACAGTGCTAACATCTTAATCAGGTTGTCCTGATTAAGGTGCTGGATCATACCATACGTGATGGTGTCTGGTCCAGGGCTGGTGTCTTTACAGGATTTAAGGGCAAGAAGCAGTTCGTTTAGCATAAACTCTTGGTTGTACGGGGCGTCTATGTCTTCTGTGGCAAAGTCTATGATTTGTAGCTCAGCCATGCATTTATGATGGTGGAAACGTGGATCATAATTGGCTGAGCTACTTACATGAGAAAAACTCCTGGCGAGGATGTTAGCAACGTCCACTGGCTCGTCATAGATGTGATTATTTACCTGCAGGGTCGTAATGGGTATGTATGTGCCGATATTATTTAATATTCTTATAGTGGACCAGACTTTACGTAATGGTGTAGTACGAGTCACCGTGGACACAAAGGACCACCAGGAGTCACGTTTGGCCATTCTTATTATTCCCCTTGCCTCAGCCCGTGCTTGTTTGTATGCAATGAAATTTCCTCTGTAGGTTGACTGTCAAATCCTGTATCTCCTATTGCGTTTTCTTAATGCTTGTCGGCAATCTGGCGTCCACCAATGTGCTCTTTGCTTCACATGAACTGTAGAAGTCTTGGGAATAGCAGCCTCAGCTGTGTGTAATATGGATTTTGTTATATTTTCGACCTTAACATCTATGGTCTCCCTAGATATATCAAAATTGGCGATCCTTGAGAAGGATCCCCAATCAGCTTTCTTATAGTTAAATTTTGGAGGTCGAGGGTCCGATACGATGTCACGTGTATAAGAAAGACAGATGAGTAAATGATCACTTCCCAAGGAGTCGTCGTAAGGGTCCCATGAGAAATCTTTATGTATACCAGGGAAGGCCAAAGATAAGTCAATGGCCGAAAAGTTACCAGTACAATCATCTACATGAGTCACTCTACCATCGTTCAGAAGACAGAGGTTGGATTGTAGTATTAGGTCTGCTACTTGCTCCCCACGACCATCAATCCTCAAGCTACCCCATTGATAGTGATGGGCGTTAAAATCGCCCAACACTAACTTATTCCCAGGCAGATGTTCAAATAGTGAATATAAAGCATCACTATCAATGAGGCCATGTGGAGGACAGTAGAGAGAGCAAAGAGACAGATACGTGTTATTAAATTTTACTCTGCACACGACTGCTTCCAGAGTAGAATTTAGAATCACTTCCGTTTGTGGGTGTGATTTGTGTGTGTATATGGCTACTCCGTGACCTTCATATCTTCTCTACGGGTGGTAGTGTTTTAACTGTGGAGGATCAGGATGATCATCCAGGCGCGTCTCCTGTAAACAAACAACGTCTGGCCTGTGTATAGAAAGCAAGATTGCTATATCTTGTAATTTATTCCCAATACCTCTACAATTCCACTGTAATACAGTGAATGCGGCGTTTTAAGATTTACATTGAGGGCCAGTGTGCTTTGTCTTTTTTTGTTGCCCACCAGCAGGCGAGTGACTACCGGGGGACCTATCCCGGTGCTTGTTTACGGAAACCTCCATATTGTCATCAATTACTAGGTTCCCTGACTCCCCCGAGGAAGAGCTAACCTTCCTCTCCCTCGCTGGAGTGGGAACTGGAAGAACATGAGGACGAGACTGTTTTGTGAGGGTGGTCATGTTACTTTTACTAGACTTGTCGGGCTTCGCTTTAGGCTGTACTGATGGAGAGGCAGCAGCAGCCTGAGAATAGGTTGAAACCTTAGGGATGTCAGTGAGAGAGTTGGAGCAGACGGGAGGCCGAGATGGAGAGATATTGTGAGTGGCAGGAGGGAGAAGGACAAGATCAGTCTGCGTCTCTACAGAGCACATCACAGGACGGGACATTACCGCCGAAGCATAGGACCTATTCGGTGTGGGAGTTGCATGCAACTCCTTCACCTTTTCCCTAGCTTCGTAATTGGAAATGCCCTCAGTTGCCATCACTGTGCAGACCTCTTTCTCCTCCTTTCACTTGGGAGAGTCACTAGAGGAAGTGGAATGAGTGCCCTTGCAGTGAAAGCAACATACCGTCTCAGCTGTACAATGATCCGCATCATGACCTTGGCTTGCACACTTGCCACACACTGGCTGGGAAGCCCGACAAGGCTTGGCACCATGCCCATATAACTGGCATTTCATACAACGGAAAGGGTTAGGGATGTATGGCCGCACATGAACAATTTCGTAGCCGATTTTTACACTGCTAGGCAGTGACACTTTACCAAAAGTTAGAATGATGGTTGCAGTCTTTGTCCTGACACCTTCCGAAAATCTGGTGATAAATCTAGCATCGATGACATCTTGCTGAGCGAGTTCCTCTATGATCTCTTCCTCACTCATCAACATGAGATCCCTGCAAGTGATAACACCCTTGCAGGAATTCATGGAAGTTGGGATCTTGGCTTTGACATCATAGCAGTGAAACTTGCGCAGCTTCAACAAGTCCTTAATTTGAGATGAGTTACAAGTTTTTAGGAGGAGGTCTCCATTCCCAAGTTTTTTTACTTGTTCCACCTCCCCAGCACAGCCATCAATAACCTTCTTGATCATGTAGGGATTGAGACTGCTTAAGGGAGTGGAACCTAGAGCAGTGACGATTACATTTTCCGCATTATGTACTGGTACATCACGAGGCAGACGAGTCTGGGGCCAGTCTGTCTGGGGGCTGTCAGTCTGTGTAGTAGTCGGGGGTCGGTCAGGACTACCTCCCCCCCTGAGGGGGGGGAGGCAGTAGGGGCGTCTGCCATAGAATCCACTCCCCCCTAGCGGGGGAAGTGGGAAGGAGAGAAAACAACCAAAGGACAAAATACCAGGGGTAGACCACCTATGTCTGAGGTTGCCCTCTCAAACCACTCCAGGGAGGCCTGACTGTGTCTATTCACACCCCAGAGCGATCAGTGGAGGGGACCCTCCATGGGCAATAAGCAAAGGTAAACTCAGAAACAGACACAAACACCTATTGTATCTCTAAATAGGGAAGGGAGGAAAATGAGTACTAGCTATCCTAACTATATTGAAAAACGCCCTAGTAGCGAACAAAAAAAAAAGCTAATGCCGGTGAAGCAACCCTGCAGCTAGAGAAGAGTTCAGCACACTTCTGCTCTCTCCGCAACCATTCATGAAAGTCCCCAAACTTGTAATAATCTCTACCCCATCTTATCTAAGCTTGCATTACTCTCGAAACTTTGTGTTTACTCTCGACGGGCGACAGTTGCCAACTCAGAAACAGCCCAAAGCATGCCAATGTTCTCTTACAATACATAACACTCTAAATCATTAACCATACGAACTTGAACTTAAACTACATAATTTAACAAGCAATCACTTAAATAAAATATTATAAAGAAAAAGAGCATAAAAATAAATGAATGATTAACTTACGAAAAAACTATGCTTACAAACAACAGGCAAACTGACAACTCTGATGACTCATACAGGAACTTAAGGTACGAGAAACGTATCGAAGGTACGAGTCCACCTATACTCGCGACAGCGAGAGGTGGCGGAGAAGCGCCTCCCTCAGAAAGGAGTGAGGAAAAGGCTTTCCTTCTCTCGTCCCTGATTGGTCTACGGAGATGAGCAGAATGGGGAGGTGTGACAGCGCCTATATCTCCCTCCAGTACTGTCACCAAATTGATCGCCAATGTCTGAAGCTTTTTTTATTGGTTACAACAGTTAATATGGGTACATAGAATATTACCTATGGTATATTACAATACATACAGGTGTGCATGTTGATACTCTAGAATATGAAAGACTAGTAAAAATATATAAGGCTTAAAACATTAGAAAGGACAGTACAGTACTCATAAGCCAAAATCAGAGAGAGAGAGAGAGAGAGAGAGAGAATGAGTCTTCAAGGAGTGTACACGATCATAAAATAATCTTTGTAAGATTTGTCTTGTCACTTTAAAACAGTGGACGAAACTTTTGAAAAAATTCTTGAGTAAAATTCTCATGCTTGTGAATCTCAGCTATTTTTTTCAATAAATCATAACGAAGATTTATGTTCCATATGGTTGGGAAATATTCATTCAGAATAAACTGGCTTAAACCAACACGAACAGGAGCATCGCTCATTGTGAAAACATTGTTCATCCGTGTCAAGATTTTTTTTTTTTTTTGATCGAGTGTACTGTAAATATTTCAGGAGTAAAGCATTAGAAAGGACATACATTATACACCCTATACCAAGGGCAAAACATTCCGTCGGACAAATAAAGAGGCTGGAAGGTGAGATGAAGAGGCATGTTGCAAAATACAGAGGAAGCAAAGGCAAACATTCCCTCAGGCTATACGCTCACGTCCCTTGGGATTTTTATGGAGGGCTGAAGGGATTACCTGGCCATACTTGCCACTCCTAAACCTCTTTCTTCCCTCCGTTGCTCTCTCTCTCTCTCTCTCTCTCTCTCTTGAAAGAGAGACAGACAGACAGACAGACAGACAGAAAGGAAGGAGTGTTGGGAGAGGACGGGAGGAAAGGAATGAGGAACAGTACGCTGGTACGCTACGTTTAAGAGACACTGAAAGGAGTGAAAAGCTGGTGGAAAATAGACATGGAGTGATAGAAGAACAGTGGAAGTGGAGGGATAGCATATACCGGTAATGACTCTATTGACGTGGAGCAAAGTGTACGAGTCCTGGAGTATGATAGAGAGATCCACACACACACACACACACACACACACACACACACACACACACACACACACACACACACACACACACACACACACACACACACACACACATACACACACACACACACACACACACACACACACACACACACACCAGATTATATTGTCAGTTAAGAATTAGCCTCGCTCCTCAGGTCAAACGCACTCTTGGCTGCCTTTCATTTTAACTTCCCTCTTCCTTAAGTATTATGAATCTTATCTCTACATCAAATCCTTTATCAATACCCTCGACAGAGAGAGAGAGAGCGACAGAGACAGAGACAGACAGACAGATAGAGAAATGGGTTGAAGAGGGGAGGCTGGTACAGTACATATTAAATACGGCGATGAATCACGGATGACTTAATTAGCCTTACAAAGAGATACTGATTGGTATAAGTACAGCATGATAAATACAATATTTTCCTTTGTATTTGATGCCATGAGGAAAGATTAGAAAATATAATGGAAACTATCTATCTATCTATCTATATACCTAGGCTGCTTCCCCCAAGAAAAGGGAGGTAACCGAGACACGACGACACACTCCCAATTTACTCATCCATTCAAACACATTCATTCGCATCTTAGCCCCAAAGGGAAGAAAGGACAAATCCTTACCGCACCACACCGTACAAGGGTCAACTGCGCAGTGCAATCAGTGACATCAGCAGCAGGGCCCGACAGCAGAGCTGGTTTACCCCTGCCACATCATAATAGACCCATCCTCTTATCCGCACCTGACCTGACTAGCTGATCAGACCAAATGCGGGAGAATATCCTCTCAGGGCTGCGTCATCATTTATTCATTCACATTTTCTCTCCATTTATTTCTGTCACGCACAGCCACTCTTCCTTGCTCAACAGACATCCTTCTCGCATCCAGCGCTCTCTTCACACTGTCCATCCATCCTATTCGTGGTCTCCCTCTCAGCCTTACACCTCTCACATCAGATCTAGTTATCTTTTTCACCAATCGCTCATTATCCATTCTCTCCATATGCCCAAACCATCGCAACACCCTCTGCTCAACTCTACCAGCCATCTCACGTACAACTCCAGTTCTCCTTCGTACTTCATCATTTTGCACTCGATCCATACGCATCACTCCACACATACTCCTCAGACACCTCATCTCCATTACATTCAAACTTTTCCTCTCTGCTACACTCATATTCCATGTTTCAGCCCCATATAATGCAGTCTGTACCACGACACCCTCATACAGCCTTCTCTTTACATCCATTCTAAGCGACCGATATCTAAACACCTTTTTCATTCCTCCCAGCATCTTTCCTACTTCATTCATTCTAAACTTCACTTCTGCATCTATTCTTCCATCCACAGCAACATGTGATGGAAACACATCACACAAAAAATTTAAGAAAAAACGTACATACATACATACATATATAAAGAGAGAGAGAGAGAGAGAGAGAGAGAGGGGGGGGGGGAAGATGTCTTTCCAGATTAGACGGTACACCTGTACTGGTCATCAAATGGACTCCTAACCTCACCAACGCACCTCCCACCCCACCATCCACCAATCACAGGCATTCCAGTGGGAAGAGAGTGGGATGAGCTTCTCCGTCATCTCTCGCTGTCGTGACTATAGCTGGCAAATCCCCCTTCATAACATTACTTTTACTATTCTTAACTATTGGAGTTACTATACCTTTTACAAGTGACTGTGGTAAGAAGCAATGAGTAAAACAAGCATTAAAAAACTGAGATGAATAAATTAAAAATTCCTCTGAGGCATTCCGTTAAAACAAGGAGTGGACCCAGACACGGCCCACCCCGGGGTTCAGACGTGCTATGGTCCTCCTCAGCGACACTGTCGACACTCGAATAAACATTTTTCGTCCATTTTCCCATTTCTCTTTAAAGTTATTCATAAAATCAAATTTTGTTTCAATATCATCATGTTGTGCTGCTAAAATCTTCTTTTGAAATATTTTTACAGTGTCATTGTTACACTGTTTACCGTCAATGATATTCATGGCTTTCATTTTCCCTTGTTTTCTCTGCACTTCACACCAAAACTGTCTTTTATCTTTATTTCTAAAATTTTCCATAATGCTCTCGCATATTTCACTCTGTTCATCCCACCTACAGTCATTCAAAGCCTTTTTGAAATCCTTCCTAGAAGACATCATTTCATTATGTTCAACAGTCCCTACTTTCTTACCTGTTGCTAACCACCATACATATTTCTCTCTGGCCACTGAATGCAGGCACTTAACGCGTCTGTTCCATCCGGGAATAACCTTATACTTATTTGTCTGTACAGTCCTTCTTGTGTACTCCAGTGATGTTTTTGCAAGAGCAGAACCAATACTATTATATAAAGATCAATATTATTAGGGTGAGAGATATCTCGACAGCCCACCTTCACACACAGATGAGCGGGAAGATCACGAAGCCTGCTCAGGTCATCGTCAACCCGTCTACGTATTTCATTTATTTCATCAGGCCTTACTTTATTCCAGTTTATTGGAAATGGAGCTTTGTCTTCATTAGGTGTAACATTTGCTAATTTACAAGTTTTGTTACCATTTATTGAGAGAGTAAATGCCATCGGCAAATGATCCGACCCCATCATACCATATAATATATGAAATTCGGAGAGTTATTGCATAATGATCCCTCCCTACCACATGATCTAACCATCTTTTTTTTTTTATGCGAGGAAGAAGGAACCAAAGGCCATGAGCCTGCAGTAACTGTTCCCTCCAAGAGAAAAACAAAATACAATAGAGAGCCAAATTCAAGATCCGATCATTTTGAGATGCCTGGACACACTGCGTTTGAAAGACTGGAGATCATAGGCAGCAGGAAATACAGACAGAGGAAGCTGGTTCCAGAGTTGACCTGTTGCATAAATCAAAGACTGGGAGAAACGGTTAAGTCTTGTATTAGAGAGTTGGACAGAAAAGGGATGAGAGTTTGTTGCTAGACGGGTGCTACGCGCCCGTCGTGGAGGTGGAGGAATGCAAGCAGACAGTTCAGAGGAGCAGTGACCATTAAAGTAGCGATAGAAAAGATATAAAGATGCAACAGTGCGGCGAAGAGACAGAGGTTGAAGGGAGTCAGTAAGAGGAGGAGAGTTAATGAGACGAAAAGCCTTTGACTCCACCCTATTGAGAAGAGCTGTATGTGGGGAGCCTCCCCACACATGAGAGTTGTACTCCACACAGGGGCGGTTAAAACCCCTGTATACGGTCAACAATTGTGCAGGGATAAAGAAAGAGCGGAGTCGGCTTAGCACACCCAATCTCTTGGAAGCAGATTTTACAAGAGATGTAATATGATATTTCCAAGATAAGTCCTGAGTAAATGAAACCCCAAGCATGTTCAAGGATGATGCAGGATTAAGCTGAATATTATTAAACATTAGTGGGTATACCTGTGGAAGATTTTGTCGGGTTGATAGGTGTAAGAACTGAGTCTTAGATGCATTAAAAACAACCATATTATTTTTACCCCAGTCAGAGATACGAGCCAAGTCAGACATTAGGTGTGCCATAGCCTCATCCCTTGTTTGTTGAAGTAACTGTTGAGATGGGCGTTGCGAGAACCGAATGGAAAGTTGAAGGGTGGAGTCATCAGCGTATGAGTGGATAGATGTACAGCTTAGAAGATCATTGATGAATAAAAGGAAGAGAGTTGGTGATAGGACAGAGCCCTGAGGAACACCACCGTTGATAGATCTAGGAGAAGAACGATGGCCATCTACAACAGCTATAGAACGACCAGGAAGGAAGCTAGCGATGAAGGCGCAGAAGAAGGGTAGAAACCGTAGGAGGGCAGTTTCGAAATTAACGATTTATGCCAGACTCGATCGAAAGCCTTTGAGATGTCAAGTGCAATGGTAAAGCTTTCGTCAAAGTCCCGAAAGGAGGATGACCAGGAGTCTGAAAGGTAGGTGAGAAGATCGCCAGTGGAGCGTCCCTGACGGAACCCGTACTGACGATCGGAAAGAAGGTTGTGATAGGAAAGATGCCTTAAAATTTTTCTATTGAGAATTGACTCGAAAACTTTTGAAATACAGGACGTTAAAGCAATTGGACGATAGTTGGAGGGTTGGGAGTGGTCACCCTTCTTTGGGACTGGCTGAATGAGAGCAAACTTCCAGCAAGAAGGAAAGGTACAAGTTGAAAGACAAAGGCGAAAGAGTTTGCCTAGGCAGGGTGTAAGTACAGAAGCACAGTTCTTGAGAACAACAAGAGGGAACCCATCAGGCCCATATGCCTTGTTAGTACTGAGGCCAGTGATGGCAGAAAATACATCAGCTGAAGAAATTTTAATGTCAACCATGAGGAAGTCAGAGGGGGGAAGTGATGGATGAACAGCACCGGAATCATCTAAGGTGGAATTGGAGGAGAAAGTCTGTGCGAAGAGATCTGCTTTATCGGTAGAAGAAATAGCTACAGAACCATCAGAGTAGAAAAGAGGAGGGAAGGATGATGAGGTAAAGTTGTTAGAAATATTTTTGGCAAGGTGCCAGAAGGAGCGGGAAGAATTCGAGTTGGAGAGTTGAGAGCATTTAGTATGGATGAAATTATTTTTAGTAGAGCGAAGAACAGACTTAGCACGATTCCGGGCAGAAACGTAAAGATGATGTGATTCAGGGGTGGGTTGGCTCCGGTACCTTTTGTAGGCCCTCTTCTTGTTGCGGACAGCATTAGAACAAGCGTGATTAAACCAAGGCTTTCTTGTGTTAGTCAAAGGATATGAGAAAGGAATATGCTTCCATGCCCGAGAGAATAACCTCCGTAATGTGCAAGGTACATTCAGATGGCTCACGGCCATGGAAGCAATAATCATTCCAGGGAAAATCAAAGAAGTACTGCCTGAGGGCCTCCCAGTCCGCGGCTCCAAAATGCCACAGATGACGTTTCCCTGGAGGGTCCACAGGCCGTACCGGAGTGATAGGACAGGTTAAGGTAATAAGGTTGTGATCGGAGGAGCCCAACGGAGAGAAAAGAGTAACAGAGTAAGCAGAAGGATTAGTTGTGAGGAAGAGGTCAAGTATGTTGGAGCTCTCTCCAAGGCGGTCAGAGATACGGGTAGGGTGCTGTACAAGCTGCTCTAGGTCATTAAGGATAGAAAAGATGTAGGCTTGTTCACCAGGTGGATCAGTGAAAGGAGAGGAGAGCCAAAGGTGGTGGTGAACGTTGAAATCTCCTAGAATGGAGATTTCAGAGAAAGGAGAAATGGATAGAATGTGTTCCATTGTAGAAGTAAGATAGTCGAAGAATTTTTGATAGTCAGTAGAATTAGGGGATAAGTAAACAGCACAGATATATTTAGTCAGAGAATGACAGGAAAGCCGAAGCCAGAGTGTAGAGAATTCAGAAGAATCGAGTTCAGGAACACGAGAGCAAGATAAGTTGCTGCGTATATATACACAAGAGCCACCTTTGGCTTTGAAATGAGTATAGAGAAAGTAGGAGGATACAGAAAAGGGTTTGCTGTCAGTTGCCTCAGACAGCTGAGTCTCAGTTAGAAAAAGGTGAGGTTTAGAGGAGAGGTGGTGCTCAACAGAGCGAAAGTTAGAGGAAAGGCCGCGAATGTTGCAGAAATGAAGAAGAAGAGAGTCAGACAGTGGTTCCAGGCACCTCGAGTCGTCACCGGGAGAGGGGGGGATGGTGGGGGCTTTTATGGTCCCCCCCCCCTGGGGACTCCGAGGCTTGGTGATGAGACGCCATTTTAGTTGAATTTTGAATAGGAAGTGTAGTGTGTACTGTGCATGTAGTTTGGTGTAGATAGTTAGAGAAATTTGTACTGGAGAGCATGCTGGCCTACTCTGTGTGTAACTGAGACACTGAAAAAGTTCAGCAAAGGGGGGTGGTCAGGAACTAGTCCTGAGGGCTGATGAAACGGGAGGTCCAGCACTCTCTGTCATCAGCTTTCCATCCAACACGGGAGTACTGCCCTGCTCGACTGGTGCTACAGTGTTACCGTAGCTTATAAACTTGCAAGTACTCTTCTCTAATTTCTCGACATCAAAGCATCTTAATAGATTTTCCTGCATAAATGCTGAGAGACGCCAAGCCCGTCTCGAGTGAAGATCGGCGTTACAGTCTCCAGTAAAATATATGTTGTCAAAGTCGATATCATTTATAATTCCTTCGAGAGCAGCAAGCGTCTCGTAAGTATTGCTCCAATGTGTGGCTCTCCCATATATCACTATTGAGACAGAAATTCACTAGTAAAAGTCTCATTTCATTAACATTAATATATAAAATAATAAAGTTCTCATGTAGAGAAAAAGTGATTAATGAAATATCTATAGACTTCCCTGTATAAAACTGCAAGACCCCCCTCAGGACGTCCCGCCATAGCCGTTTTCGCTCTATCAGTCAAAGAGGCGGCCACACTCACACTATTATAGTTCTCACTTACAAAATCCAATTCCATAATTTATTGTTCACTAGGAAAGTTTCCTGCAAGAATATTACATCAAACTCTTTCTTAGTTATTTCTCTTACCAAATCAATATTCTTTGTAAGTGAACAGCAGTTAAGTGTACATATTTTCAGGGTGTTTGTATACATTATTAATCCTTAAAAATGCAATTAATTTGAAAACACCCAAGGAAAAGTCACACACACACACACACACACACACACACACACACAAAATATCTTTTTTGCTTCGTTATACAATTTGTCTATCACAGTATCTTCCGGCCATAAGTCTGCCTGAAAGAACTTTTCTCTGTCTTGTAATCTGACAGTTATTTTAAAAGCACTGAACTTATATGATAATATTTCTAATTTTGCGATGTCTACTATATTTACACCAAAGGTATTAGAAATATATTCGTGTATACTATCACTACTTACTTCCTGATCCACTCGTCCCAAAAACAAGTCAACAAATCTTGTTGCTGCTTTCAGTGTAATATTCTTTGTCTTCATTGAGCCAGGTATTCCTCGGAAAAAATTCCTTTTTTGAGCGTTATATTGTCGCTTCCTTTCATTGCGAGATTTCCCCACTGTCCATTCACTGTTCTCCATGGAATGGTGTCGCTCATCCACTCTTCTAGATGCTCGAAGGTTCTTTGTGATGGCACCTGTACTAGGATCGCTCACCTTAGCTGATGGGGTAGCTGTCCTCACAGTGGCCATGGGTATCGTCGTTGCAGGTGCGCCAACACTTTCCCACACTGCCCCACCCCGTCTGTCTGGTCTGTCTGCCCGTAGTACTGTAGTAGTAGTAGTAGTAGTAGCAGTAGTAGTAACACCAGTATTATTATTATTATTATTATTATCAGTAGTAGTAGTAGTAGCAGCAGCAGCAGCAGCAGTAATAGTATTGGTGGTTCATGTTGTTGTATTAGTAGTAGTAGTAGCAACAGTAGTAGTCAATCAGTGAATCAAACTTTTATTTCGTAATGTGTATTACAAAACATCTTTTTGATGTGTTTTCTTTTCTTTATAGTAAAATTAAAAAATCTAACATACACCTATATACATCTTCACAAATATGTACATCTACATTCGACACATATACACTAAATTACATGAATAAAAACTATACCATTCCTTGCACAAACGAGTCGGATTAAAAATGAATAAAAAACGTTATGCATAAAACAATGACCGTATACTCTTCTCCCCTCGTGACTCTGTACACTCACTATTCTGGCCTTTTTTGCCATGTTGAGGGAAGACACATCAGTATTACAAAAATCTCTAAACAGCTTTAGAGCATAAGAATAAAAATATCCCTTTCTCAAAATCTGCAGATTTTATTTAATATTTAAGCGTGGTTATCTGTATAGTCTCTTAAAGTACCTTGCATATGTAAGGGCCACATGATGTCTGAAGAGCAACTGATTACAAGCCTCAGCTATTTCATGATTATTGGCCGACACTGGTGCACCTACTATCCGTTTTAATGCTTTGGCGTAGGCAGTCTCATGTGATCTAATAATGGTTGAGTTAAAAATTCTTACTCGTCCAGAAGCAGAGACCATAATCAGGTTTACAATAGGCATTAAATAAAAACAGAAATGTGTTTGTATCAACAAAGCTAAAATTCCTTAAATATTAATAAAAGTCCCATTAGAACTGCATCTCTTTATAATTATGCCTATTATCTTCCAGATCAAAACAGTGTGACCAAGGCAATTATAGGACTTGACCATTTCCAGTCTATCCCCACCTAATGTTATAAAACATTCCTCTCTGTTGCTTACAATCTCACCGCAGATCATACACTTAGTCTCGTTCTTTTTAATTTTTACAGTAGTTTATGCTCTTCGGTATTATCACAAAACCTCCTGTAAATACTATCCATACTCTGGTAAGAGTTTGCAGACATCATCAGTGTATGCCAAGAAATTTTACTCTGGTCTGACTTAGGACACATCCTTCATTGGAATTAATTATATCACATAAAATGCTATCAATATAAAATTTAAATAAAAAGGGGAGATAAAATTCCACCTTGCCTTACACCATGTTCTATTTAATGGAAATCCCGCTGTGTACCATGCCACTTAATATTTGCCAATTGGTTACGTATTTAATGCATTATAATAAGGACTAAATCCAGTGGATTTCATTGTTCAATAAGCTTAGTACCCAATATAAAATGGTTACGCTGTCGAAGGCCTTTGATAACTCAATAAATGTAAGAAAATCCTTCTTAACTGTAGAGATATTTTCATGTACAATTTCTTTTAAAATGCAACATTTGTCTGTAGTAGACTGGTCCCGACGAAAACCAAACTGACTTTCATTTAGTGTAATCTCTTCTAGAATCTGTAGTGAAAAAAAAAAAAAATCATACAATTTTAAAAGACACGATGACTGCATTACAGACCTATAATTTCCAGAGTCTGTTATGTTCCCACTGAAGTTTTTAATAAGAGCAGTAACACTGCCTTTTAATAGATGTTTTGGTAAACAACAATGCGACAAACACGTATTATAAAACAATGATAAGTTTGTTAAGAATTTATCCGATGCCTTATTAAGGAAGGCTGAATGGACTCCGTCATGACCTACCTCTTTCTTTAGCCTTGTTAAAAGTCTTTTTAGTGAAGTAGTTGATACAAGGGGACACATCCTCATACCAGAATGCCACGATCTTTACAAATAAATCATAAAATCATTCCTGCAATTCTCATCTACACTCGGTGACTCAACAAATATTTTTCCGTAAAAATATTAATAGTTTCTTCCTCCTCTGTCATAGCATCAACAGCATTCGTCGTTCTGACCCTTCCTTTCTTGCGTTACCTTAACCTCTCACCAGAAATCTTTCTTCATCAATATTCCCATTTTTCTCAGTTATAGAGTTACATATTTCAGCTTTTTCACTCCTCTTACACATTTGTAAGGCCTTGTTAAACTCCCTTCTTGATCTAATAATTTCACCGTGTTCATTCGTATCCCGTAATTTTCCTGCCTGAACCCACTCCAAATAACATCTGGCAACAGAATATAACTTTTTTACCCTTCTGTTCCATCATGGTATCAATATAACTGTTTTACCCTTCTGTTCCATCGTGGTATAAATATAACTTTTACCCTTCTGTTCCATCGTGGTATAAATATAACTTTTACCCTTCTGTTCCATCATGATATAAATATAAGTTTTACCCTTCTGTTCCATCGTGGTATAAATATAAGTTTTACCTTTCTCTTCCATCCTGGTATAAATATAACAGTTTTACCCTTTTGTTCCATCCTGGTATCATTATAACTGTTTTACCCTTCTGGTCCATCGTGGGATAACATTTCCCTTACCAAATCTAACTCTGTTTAGTTCATGGTCCTGTCAAGCTAAGTCTATAGCACTACATATAGTGACATATTGTTGATCTATCAATTTTAAATGCTTCCTATACCTGCATCCAGTAGTAGTAAGCAGATGAATATTATGATTATACATATTACCTAATACAGTATCCACCTTACTTATTATATCAGACATATCATCAGAAGTCAGCTTATTGCAGTTTACAAAAGTCGGGAGGTCAGAATATCTATTGCTGTTAAAGTTATAAATCTCACCAGCATCCTCATTATCATCACCGTACAATGCTCCGACAGCGTCCCTGAGCACCAGCTCAAAACACAGTTGGGGGTGATTCGAATTAGTCATATCTGATAGCACTCTCACTTAGCTTCACGTTTTCATGAATCCTGCCAGTCAAATGATCAAGCCATCTTATTATCATTCATCATCATCATCATCATCCGGATCTCCGCTCCCACACTAGGGCAGGCTGAGGAGTAGCAGTGTTCAGACAGCCCAAATATGCCCAGTCCAATGGGCCGCGCATCCATTCACTCACCATTCAAGCCCCCAGAACCCTGGCTCTATCTGATACGCCAAAAACATTCTTCACGTTCTGTAGCTTCACATGAAGTATCCGATAGAGTCAATCTGGACGCTGGCACGTTAAAAAGAGGTGCCAAATCCCTGATCATGAGCTTCTCCTCACATCATTCATCCATTTACATGTATTATTACCATACCTTAAATAAGTAAAAGTACCATTTTTCAGGAAATCAGCTTCAAAACATTCTAGTTCATTGTCAACCATAAAACAGGTAAGAATGCGCCAGGGTCGTCCTGAGTGAGGATTTGCTTTAAAATCGCTAATATAGTATATGGCGTCAAGTACAAGATCGTTTATAACTGTTTCCAATTCAGAAAATGTATTTTTTTTTTTTTTTTAAGAGACAATGAATGGAGGAAGGAAAAGCAAAGGAAATTAAAAAAAAAAAAAAGTCCATCTGCCTAAAGGCATCCTCCATTCGTAAAATATTTATAACAACTGGATTTAAATAAAAGGAGATTAAATGTCTGTGGGAAGCAACTCCCAGGAAGTGAATTCCAGAGAGTAGTAGTTCTGGGGATAAATGAATTTTGATAAGCAGAGGTTCTGCAGTGCGCTGGAGAAAGTGTGAGCTCATGGGCGTTCCCAACCGCCCGAGTATTTCGGGAGAAAATATGAAGGGGAGGCACAACTGGAGCAAGTTCGTCAGAGCACTTGTGAAAATATCGGTAAAATAGTGCTAAAGAAGCGACATCTCTACTTACTGATAATGGAGGAAGGTCCTGTGTAATGGCAGGATTATTGATTAATCGAATGGCTTTATTTTGATTTTTGTCCAACTGCCTCAGTGCAGCCGCTCCTTATCTACTGCACAGTGGCGAACAGTATTCGATCTGAGAACGCACATGACTTTTGTATATTGTGGCCAACTGCTCGTCAGTGAAAAATTCACGAACTCTGCACAGAAGTCCCAATCTTTTAGAAACATTTTTAGCAAGAGATTTAACATAAGCTGTCCAGCATGGTTGGTGTTAGTGACACCCAGGATAGCAATTGTAGTGTGTATGGGAATATTGACATCATTTAAAATTATGTGGGAGTCTGGGGGATTCTTTCTGTTGGAGAAATTAATGTATTTAGTTTTCTAAGCATTAAACGAGACCAGGTTTATTTGTCCCCACTAATAAATTTAAGAAAGGTCCTGGTTCAGAGAAACTGATGTGTTTTTTTGGAAATTTATAATATCAGATTGTGTAAAAGAGGTATTAAATGTGAAACAACTATGAAGTGTCGATGCATCAGCATAAGAGTGTAATGAGTTGTGAGTGACAGATAGGAGGTCCTTTATAAGAATGAGAAAGAGGGTTGGGGCCAAAACTGATCCCTGAGGTATGCCAGCATTTATGGAATGAAACTGGTAATAATTTCCATCTACCATGAACCGCATTTTTCTGTTATGAAGGTAAGAAGAAATTAGAGGAACCAGTGATGCTAGGCCATAGTGTGACATCTTAGTCAATATGGTCTGGTGCCATGCACTGTCAGATGCTTCTGAAATATCAAGTAATATTGTGTGTGTTTCACCATGATGGTCTATTGTTTTGTTAATCTTATGGGTAAGAAAGTAAAGAATGTCTACAGTTGAACGTTCTTGTTTAAATCCATACTGCCGATCATTGATAAATTTATTGATTTCTGGAGGCTTGACTGTGTGTTTGTTAATTAGTGTCTCAAAAACTTTACCAATAGCAGAAGTTATAGCGATTGGGCTATAGTTTGGTGGATCAGAAGTGGCCTCCTTCTTAGGAACGGGATGGGTATTTGCATCTTTCCAAGAGGCTGGAAAACTTGAGGTACAGATGCATAAACAGAAAAATTTTGCCAATACAGGAGCCAACATTTGGGAGCAATTTTTAAGTACTATTGAAGGAATTTCATCTGGACCAGTAGCTTTGTCTACTTAGAGATTATGTAATTCGACTTGTACGTATCTTGTGTGAATCTTGAAAGTGGGTATTTGAGGGGAATCAAAATCAAGTACAGGAATATTGTGGTTTTCTGTATTTAGGATGAGATTGTTGAAATTATATATATATATATATATATATATATATATATATATATATATATATATATATATATATATATATATATATATATATATATATATATATATATATATATATATATATCAACAAGAAGGTTGCCTTTTCCACGTGGGTCAATTACTAGATTTCCATTGGGAGACTGTAACGGTGGACTGGAAGAAGTTGTAGTGAAATTAGATTTGAATAAATTAAGGGTAGACCAGAATATTTTGTTATCATTTAGGTTGTTTAGTAGTTTGTTTGCTTGTCTATGAAGAATGTTTGATTTAGAAAGTTTGATAATAGTTTTGGCACGGTTTCTGATATTTCTATAATCGTTAAAGGCTTCTTTAGTTTTGGTCCTTGTATAAGTGTTATAGGTCATTGTTTTATGTTCTCTTACTCTAGCGCAGGGTTCTGCAATTATTTTGTCTGAAGGTCCAGTTACACTCAGTTCCTTTATAGTTGAGGTCCAGATAAAAAAAATAAAAAATAGAAAATAAACGGTATACACAGGGTGTCTCAAGACCTGATGTACTAACTTTGGGAGGTGATTCTTGGCCTTACTTTAAGGGGGAAAAGTCAGCATGGGACCAATTGTTAACTGATAAGGAGCTATATTTACTGATAGCTTTGTGAGTAAATTATGAGGAAGACCATTTTGTCTACAAGCTCAACAACAAATGTAGCTCCGAAATGGTTGAGTTTTGGGCCCATTTGGATACAGATTTCTTATTTTTAACACAAAACTGACCAGCGCTCTAAAGTTAGTTCATTAAGTTCTGGGATACACTGTATTATATTGATAATGTCATAAAACGTATGTAAGTGATCTATTTGGTTGCAGGAAAATGTATAATTGCTATTTTAAATTATAATGACTTGGTGCATTCGGAAATACACTACCACATCACTTTTGTACTGTCCACCCATAACCAGTCCGGATGTTCAGTACCCTTCTGTCAACCCATCATTTGAACAAGATAATGACAACAATCACTGGGTACTTGCTGCAACCTGCTACATAGTATTCACACGGAAAAGAATTATCACAGAGATTTAGTTTGATGAAACTAGCATTATTTCAAGGAATGTGATCACCAGGAGTATTTGGAAAAGTAACGATCAGTTAGATAGTAGTCTCTCTCATCTGTCTTTTAACCACGAAGTTTAATTTTCTATGTCATGTATTTTATAAAGAAAACAGTATATACAATAATACCCATGTTCTAAGACATTACTGCAAGAGTTTAACATACTACAAATAGATAACTATATGAATTGGTAATTATTCAGATGATATTATAAAAAAACAAACTCATTCATAAATCTGAAATGCTTAGTTTCTTGGATATGAAATAGATTCTGTATATTAAAAGAAGGAAGTCACTGGGGTCCACACCAGCGCTCACTGCGGTCCGGATATGAACTGCGGTCCACCATTTGAGTACCACTGCTCTAGCACAATTGTGGTCAAACCATTTAGGTGAAATACATCTTTTTCTGTAACTATGATAGGGAATGAAGGTTTCCATGCTGACTTTAATGAAATCCTGTATGTGGCCCAATGTGAAATTTGCATCTTGAGAGAAAAAAGAGGTCCATGGAACATCCATGAAAAAACTTTGGAGACCCTCCCAGTCTGCCCTGCTGTAGTGCCATTTAGTCACCACGACAGGTTCAGAGCGGAAGGGTGTGGTAGGTGTTGAACTGGTGGCTTGAATCAGACGATGATCAGAGGATCTGAGGGGGGACTTCACTACCTGGTGGTGGCCAGAATCAAGATCCAATTAAGATGGAGAAATAGAAGAAGGGAAGGACGGGAAGAAGGAGTATTTGTAAGGATAGTGGAAAGGTTACAAGAGGATGAGAAAAAGGCAGAGTATAAGAGAGAAGTGGAGGAACGATTGGGCAAGTATGAATTGGAGCAGATGGGGGACGTGGAAGGTGTGTGCAGGATATTCACAGAAGAAATATGTGCAGCATGTGATGGTGTGTATGGGATGAAGAGAAGACGGAGGGGGGTGCAAGGAACAGCGTGGTGGAATGAAGAGGTGAGAGAGGCTGTGGCACAAAAGGAAAAAGCATACAATGAATGGTTGAGAAATAGGGGCGTGGAAGAAGTTGAGAGAGCTATATGTAGAAAGAAAGAGAGAGGTGAAAAGATTAGTAAGAGAATAAGAAGAGAGTGGATGAGGAATTTGGAAGGAATTTGAGTGTAAAGTGGAGGGACTGTAAGAAAATGTTCTGGAAAGAGGTGAAAAGAGTAAGACAGGGTGGAAGTGAAGTTACCAGGGAAGAGAAAGATAAAAATGGTAGATTACTAGTGGAGAAGGGAGAAAAAGTGAGCAAATGGAGAGAACACTTTAAGGAATTGCTGAACATAGTGGATGGAAGTAATGCGAGTATAAGTGGCTGGGGAATGGCTGGGAGGAGGGAGATGAGAAGACAAGAAGAAATCAGTAGGATAGAAGTTGTGGAAGCAATAAAGAAAGTTAAATTGGGGAAAGCCCCAGGAATTGATGAAGTGTGTGGTGAACTGTTGAAGCATTGGGGAGAGATAGTAGTAGAATGGATGTGGAAAATGTGCGGATTGGCCTGGGAGGAAGGTAGAGTCCCGGAGGATTGGAAGTCAGGTATAATTATTCCCTTGTACAAAGGAAAAGGGGAAAAAGAAGTGTGTGGTAATCATAGGGGCATTTGTCTTCTTAGTATAATAGGAAAAGTGTAAGGTAGGACACTTATTGACAGAGTTAGAGAAAGAACAGAGGAATTGGTTGGAGAAGAACAGGGAGGCTTTAGGAAGAGAAGAGGTTGTGTAGGTCAGATATTATTTCTTAGATCTTTAGTGGAAAAGTTTCTAGAGAAGGGAAAGAAGTTGTATGCGTCTCTCATGGATCTGGGGAAAGGTTATGACAGGGTGGATAGACAAGGCTTGTGGAAAGTATTGAGAATATATGGAGTAAATGGGAAGTTGTTGAATGCTGTGAAAAGTATGTATGATGGTGCGAAGGCTTCAGGGTGTGTGGATGGTGAACTGAGTGAATTTTTCTCTTTGAAGGTTGGGTTGAAACAGGGATGTGTCATGTCTCCATGGTTGTTCAATCTGTACACGGATGGGGTAATAAAAGAGTTACAAGGTATGGTAGTGGATGTTGGAGTGGCCCTGGTGAGAGAGGGTAGTGTTTGGAAACTCCATGTACTGTTGTTTGCAGATGATACTGTGTTCTTGAGTGAAGACGAAGGAGAGCTGCAAGGCTTGGTGGATGACTTTGGGAGAGTATGTAAGAAACGGAATCTAAATGTGAATGTAGGGAAGAGTAAAGTGATGGTCTTTGAGAGAGGTGCAGTCAGTGAATGTACAGCGAGGTTGGATGGTGAGGAATTGGAAAATGTGAGTACGTTTAAGTACTTGGGGAGTGTGATGAGTAAGGAAGGAGGTTTGGAGGGTGAAGTGCTTGAAAGGGTACAGCAGGGAAGAAAGGTTGCTGGTTCTTTGAAAGCAGTGATAAGAAGCAGGGATGTGAGCATGGAAGTGAAAAAGTTACTACATGACAGTATTGTGATACCAACTCTAACATATGGAAATGAAGTTTGGACCTTGCTGGAAGGACACAAGTCAAGAGTGAGAGCAGTGGAAATGAGTTATTTAAGAGGAGCCTGTGGAGTCACATGGAGAGACAGGCTGACAAATGAGGATATAAAGGAGTGTTGTGGTGTGGATGTGGATGTGATAGGAAGTGTTAGGAGGAATTCACTGAGGTGGTTTGGTCATGTGGAGAGGATGAAGGGTGAAAGACTGACGAAGAGAGTGTATGTGAGTGAGGTGGAGGGGGGAAGAGGGAGGGGGAGGCCGAGGATGAGATGGAGGGATGGGGTGGAGAGGTATATGAGAGAGGGGTGTGTGAGTTGGGAGCAGGGCAGTGAAATGGCGGGGAACAGGGCGACGTGAAGGCGATTTGTTTGTGGCCACCCCGAACGGGATTGAGGCGTCTGGCAATAAATGGATGGATAGATAGATAGAAACAAGTCCAATAGGTGGGGATTTTGATCGGGGTTGTCTTGTACACATGTGGGTTGATTGACTAACTGGGTGAGATTAAATGAGTCTGCAAATAGCTCACATTCAAGACCAGAGTCATCAGTTCTGGCTGAATAAGTGAGCCATTCAACATTATGGACATTAAAATCACCCACGATAGTAATTTCTGGTGCAGTATTAATGTTGAGGACACTTAATTGTGAAGACAGAGAGTCAAATAAACTCGGCTCTGAAGGGGCATTAGGGGAACGATAAACACAACAGAAATACTTAATTTTACCAAAAAAATTAATTTATATATGGAAGTCAAAATAAGGAAAAATAAAGTTAGTAATCTCCTCCAGGGCAATTTCTTATTTAGCAAGGCAAGATACACCTCCTTTGGGTCTGAAATTTTAAATCAAGATATAACCAGGAAAATTTAATCTAGCTAAATCAGAGGTGGAGCATACTTTAGTCCCTGTCAAATATAGCAGATCTGGGGATTCCAATTGGAGGAAATTCTGAACAGAGTTGTTGGAGTGAAGTCCCCTAATATTGCAGAAGCAAATTTTACTGCATTGACGAGCAGTTTGGGGGCGCCACAACACCGAAGGTGGCACAGTTGCTTAATGATGACCGGGAGGGCCCTGTGCAGACGACCCAGCCCTGCCAGTGGTGGTGTTCCAAGATACCACGGCACTAATTCCCAGTATAGCCGCAGCTATGGTTCTTTTTATGGGGTGGAGGTGGGAGCAGGGATATGTTGTGGAATGTGTATTTCTAACGACAAGATCGGTGTTTTATGAAGAGAGGATAGCTGGTTTAAGGCAATGTGATACAATGTGGATGTGTGTGTTGTGTAAGGAAAGCAGCCTGATGCCCTGTGATGTGTGAGGCAGAAAGCTGTGTAACCAGCTATCAAGGTCTAGGAGAGAAAATGGAATCCAGGCTATTCCTTGAGTCTCCCATTACCTTGGCGGTACTACTTCCCTGGGCAGGGCTGTTACTGGTTCCCAAAGGTCACTGTGAATATACACATTAACAAGAATGACTTGAACTACTAATTTATATACTGAGAACCGTAACATTTGATTCTAAAATAACAGTGCTGATCATGATGTTAAAATCCATCCTAAATAAAATAGTTAACCCTCCTTCAGGACAATCCACCATAGCAACCCTGGCTTTTTCAGACAATGTCGCTGGTACACACACACACTATCATACTCTTCGCCAACATAATCAGTCACCCTTAACTTATCTTCCAGTAACACTGTTTCCTGTAAATTTATTAAATCAAATTTCTTACCGATCATTATCCGTATAACTTCAACATTCCTTACAAGGGAACGATAGTTATTAGAGCATAACGTCAGGTCTTGGCAAACCATGGTGCATTACAATGCGAACTTAAAAGTATGCACAGTAAAGAAAATAAATGAAATAAAAAGTCTATTAAAATATATGTATGTATTATTAAAAAAAATAAATAAGAAATAAATACAGTATCATATAAAAAAGCTATAAATAAACTCTATAAGTTAAAAATTAATGCTGCATAAAAAATACAAAAATACACGTATAAAAAGATATACTCAAATGGCAAAAAATATATGTAAAATGTATTAAGAAAATTTGTTAAACTTAAAAAAAATCAGATAAGAATATGAATTAATTTATTAATGAAAAAAGAAAAAAAGAAAATCACAAATAATAATAACTCAACTGAAATGAAATACTCAGACAAAAATACAGTGCCAAAAAAAAACTAAAAAAGTGCTAAAGAAAAAGTTACAAAGAAAAAGATCTAATTGCACTCTTCAATGTTTGGTAAAACTTATCTATCACAATATCCTCGGGTCAAAGATCTGCCTGAAACAACTTTTCTCTACCAAATAACCTAACCTTTATCTTAAAGGCATTGAATTTTTGTGAAAGAATTTCTATCCTTGTGAAGGACATTATTTCTGGACCAAAAGTATAGTAAATGTAATTCTTTATATCTTTCTCCATCGCTTCCTTGTCAGCTCTTCCAAGGAACAACTCTACATATCTAACAGCAGCTTTTAAAGACCTACCTTCTACTTTTCTCGATCCAGTTACACCACGAACGTTGCTTCTATTCATTGCACCCGAGTTAGATTTCCTTTTCCTCTTTCGGGATTTCTCTGTTACCCACTCATCACCGTACCCACCATCCCATCTTCATGCTGACGCCTCCACAGGAGAAGCCATGGCGGCACGGCGAGGCAGTTGACAGACACCCTTGGTGGTTTCCCCGGTATAGTACTAGGGTTAGTGACTGGAGCAGATGGGGTACTGGTACTAGTGCCACCTCCTCTCACACCACCTCCCACCACAGGCCACGCCCCGAAGCACGACCGCCACTCACCACACCTTGAGACCTCCCCTAAGGACTTTTGTCAACTCACTTTGTCCCATAGTTGATAATTGCAGAAATACTGCCATTCCAACTGGAATCTTGTAATCTTAGCAGCTTTACCACAGTACGTAGCATAATCACGGATGTTCACTTGTCTGCCCCCCAGATTCTTCTCTTCCTTCCAGAGTCATGCTGGAGTTGATTTTAGTTGGGTCTGTTCATAAATCCTTCATATGTTCTAGTTCCACCACTATCTTATCTTTGGCAGTTTCTTGTGTCCCCAATATTACACTACAAACTTCATATTCAGTTCACTCATATCAATCCTCATGTTTCTCACAGTGTCTGTTGTAAATCTCAGTTTTTATGTCTAATATTTTCGGTAGAATTCCGTTTATTTCGCAGAATTACTCAGTTAAGTTGCACAGAACTGGGGCGGTGGCTGAACCGCAGAGAGGTGGCCTGCAATCCAAGTGGACCGAAGTTCGAATCTCTGATGGCACAGTTTAAGGATCTTAATTTAATAAAAGCAGACTTCACTGATCTACCAGAAGATCTGCCGACATGTCGCAGAAACACCTCCACTAATACCAATACACCAGTCTTGCATGAAACAGCCCTAGTATGTATTCAATATGGACGGTGGGTGTTAGCACCGAAATAGTGACATGTGGAGGTGTATGGTGTGCAGGAGGACTACTGGGCCTTGGGAAGCAGGCTGTGAAGCTGATGCCCAGAGTCTGACATTTTTAAAAATGTATATTTGTAAACCCGCTGAAGGTATGGCCTTGCATGAGTCTGCAACAAACTTGATTTTCATCCTCTTCTCCACAACTTCATTATGATAATCAAACACATCATTCAAGTCTCTGTTTTACTTTTCAATATCGTGACACCAGGAAGTAACCCTTCGTTAAAATATTACATAAAATTTCTTTGGCCTTTATAATTTCTTCGTGGGAATAAATGGAATAGATTATGTCAAATAATGCATTTTGATTATCAGACTTGGCTGAGTTTAGATAGCAAAGAAGATCATTAATTATTATATCGGATGCCATGACGAACCTGTTTCAGACTTCCTGACCTACTATAGGTTTCAGAGGCCGTGTCCCACTGTTTTTCAGGGATAATTTATCAACAAACAGTTGGATCAGTATGAATTTTTGGCAGAGCTTGTTGCACACCATGCCCTAATTTTCGGTGATATAGTGCATTACCAAATGTGGAGAAATAAGGCACGTGTCCCTGACAAGTGATGCTAAAGTCCCACCTTCATGACGAGGAAACGGACAAGAGTTCCGTGACGTTGGTCAGTAGGCTCTACCCACCCCTCCAGCTCTCTCCTGCACCCGCCCCCACCCCCCATTCTCTCTCTCTCTCTCTCTCTCTCTCTCTCTCTCTCTCTCTCTCTCTCTCTCTAAAATCGACACTACGACCATAGCACTTACCTTAAATATATATATATATATATATATATATATATATATATATATATATATATATATATATATATATATATATATATATATATATTAATGAGGCATGCATTATGCGTTATTATATTTGTAAATCTTTAAGAGTGACAGATAACCTGACGTAAAGACGAGAGTAGGGTAGGGTGGTGGGTGATAACGACCAAGATTGATGGGAATGCAATAGTGCACCACAAAATCACACAAAACCTGAAGACCTTCACACCATTGCACTCCCATCATTCATGGTCGTTATCATCCACCACCCTACCGTACACTTGCCAACATACCCATATCCCACACCAAGCCCTCTTCCTCCCATCATCTCCAGACATCACCTTCTGCTCCCCAAACGTCGCCCCCACTACATCATGGAGAGTGGTCAAAACCCTAGGTTCTGATCACTTCCCAATCAGCATCACTACCAAAACAAGAATCACCCAAGCTGGCCACAAACACACATACACTAATTATAAGAGAGCCAACTGGGAGGCCTTTGCAACTGAAACAGAGCAACATTTCGAAACACTAAACAGTACACCCATCACAAACATCAACACCACTGTGAACGCTTTCAATACAATCATACAAAACTCAGACAAAAGACACATCCCTAGAGGCAACAGAAAGAGACACAACCCCAATTTCACACCAGAAATTCAAGGCCTCATCAGACAACGGGACACACTGCGACACTCCCCAACACCCCATACACAAGACAACATACAACAAATACAAGAACTCAACACTCAAATAAACAATAAAATATCAGAACAGCAAACACTAAACTGGAAAAATTACCTCCAAACACTTGACCACAAAACAAACATCAGTAAACTCTAAAAAACACTAAACATCATCACACTTTCCAACAGCAACACCACACAATCACACGCTGCCATCACAACAATAGACACGATACCCTCAAACAAACAAGCAAACACTCTCATCAATCACTTTTCACAAGTCAGCCATCTAACCCCCCATCCGGAAGACCGACGTATCATCCGATGTAAGAGAGTTCCCCACAGACCCAGACTACGCACCTTTCACTTACAACCAGAAGAAGCACATCATTAACTACCTCAAGCACTCATCTGCCTGTGGACCAGACAACATAAGCAACATTCACCTTAAACACCTAGGACCACAAGCCATACAAGCACTCACCAACATATCAAACTACAGCTACTCACACAATACCCAATATCTGGAACCATGGCAATATCATCACTATCCCTAAACCCAACAAAGACCCCACGTTACCCTCCTCACATCGCTCCATCACACTCCTCTGCACCCCCTCTAAAGTCACTGAACGACTGGTACTACAACTAGTCACACCTCGCATTCCCCTAGCCCAGTCACAACATGGCTTTAGGCCACTACACTCCACAAACACCCTTCTTACAGACCTTACACAGAGAGTTTTTGATGGCATGAATTCAGCTAGGCCGCCACACAGAACACTCCTAGTCACACTAGATATTAGCAAAGCTTTTGATGCCATCCCCCACCACAACCTCACAAACAAAATACTCAACACAAACATGCACAATAACACAAAAAGATGGCTGGCAAACTACTTAGCAGGCAGTTGTGCACATGTAACATTTGCTGGTCAGTTTTCTAACATCAGAAACTTCACAAACGGCGTCCCCCAAGGATCTGTTTTGTCCTCTACACTCTTTAGCCTATACATGCACGACGTACCCACACCCCACACACCACAGATACACATAGTTTCCTATGCAGATGATATAACACTTACATGTACGCACCAGAACGCAAACACAGCTGCACACATCATGCAACCTTACCTCAACACACTACACGAATGGTTCACCACAAAAAGGCTCAAAATAGCCCCAGCCAAATCTACAGTGACTCTTCTCACAAACTGGACAGCAGAACACAGTCACATCCCACACCTCACCATAAACAACACCCCCCTACCACACACATACACACACAAAAAAAAAATCCTTGGTGTAACATACAATACATCAATGTCATTTAAACAACACATCACAAACATTAAAAATAAAATAACACCAAGACTCAATCCTTTGAGGTCACTTGCCCATACAACATTTGGACACAATAAAGAAACCACCACCACAGTATACAAACAATACATACGTTCAGTGATGAATTATGGCCCTAAAAATAATCACAGGCTGCACAGCTACTACACCCACGGACCACCTACATCAAGAAACCAAAGTCCTCAAAGTCAAGGATCACCTAGACATGAGAGGCACCCAGTTTCTTGCTGCAGCCTCCACAAACCCACAACATCCACTACAGTACATGGCAGCACATCCACCCACACCAAGGAACATCAAAACAACACCCAGCACACGATACCGTACACAAATACTGTCATCTCTCCCCCCTCGCTCACCTCAGACCAGCTTCCAGAAGCATATCCACTCTCAGATCACTCACCGCTCCATTCAGTCACTTAAAGACAACACACAGCTGCATGCACGGCCTCCTGACATCCACCCTTCTGAATCCTATCTTCCTCGTGACGACAGGGTCCACCTGGCCAGGCTGAGATGTGGGCACCATCCAGCCCTCTTAAGCTACCAGAAGAGGCTGGATGACTCCGTTGCTGATGCCTGTCCAGGATGCAATGCAGCACCCCATACTATTAAGCACATGATGGAAGACTGCATTGCACACACTCACCTACGCCAACAACACAACATACACTCTTTGAGAGCTCTGTGGGAAAGCCCGGTCTCGGCCATGGCCTTTCTAAGGGACTTGGGGCTGTTCGGCCAGACTGCCTAGGTAACAACTGCTACTACTACTACTCTTGCCTTTAACGTCAGGTCATCTGTCACTCTTAAATGAAGATTTACAAATATAGTAACGCATAATGCATGCCTCATTAATATATGTATAAGGCAAATGCTATTAGCCGTAGTGTCGATTTTAGAGGGAGAGAGAGAGAGAGAGAGAGAATGGGGGGGTGGGGGTGGGGACGGGAGAGAGCTGAAGGGGTGGATGGAGCCTACTGACGAACGTCACGGAACTCTTGTCCGTTTCCTCGTCATGAAGGTGGGACTTTAGCATCACTTGTCAGGGACACGTGCCTTATTTCTCCACATTTGGTAATGCACTATATCACCGAAAATTAGGGCATGGTGTGCAACAAGCTCTGCCAAAAATTCATACTGATCCAACTGTTTGTTGATAAGTTATTCCTGGAAAACAGTGGGACACGGCCTCTGAAACCCATAGTAATGCAAGGCCACCTAGGTACCAAGCCAACGAGATTTTCTTTTAATTATAGAAAGTGGGAAGCAAGGTGCACAACAGGACACACTATGTTAATACATTCTGGGCACCTCACTGTGCTACTACAGTAGTTTACCTTACTAAGTATGGAGAACACTTTACAGAAGCTCCAGAACACAGATGGAACAGTTCACCCAACGCTACATGCAGTGATAATCATATCTTCACTCAGAAACGAGCCGTACCTGGAGTCAGTCTGGATGTTTAAACCACATTCCAGGAGGCCACAGTATTTGTTGCACTATATTAGGGGTCTGAGTGAGACAGGAGCTTAGGACTTTGATGCATGGTCGTGAAGAGGGTAGACATGTTTTTCTCTGCGCTCTTCTCTAGTTTTCAGGGCTGCCTTACCGGCATTAGCTTCTTTTTTTTCACCCTTCTGGTGACGCTTAGGTTTAGCTAGTACTCAGTTACCTCCCCTCCCTGTTAGTCTTGAACAGTAGGTGTCTGTTCTCATAAACTGAGTTTACCTTTGCTTATCGCCCACGGAGGGTCTCCCCCACTGATCGCTCTGGGGCGTGAATAAACACGGTCGGGCCTCCCTGGAGTGGTTTGAGAGGGCAACCTCAGACTTAGATGTGTGGTCCCCGGTTGTTTGTCCCTTGCTCGTTTTCTCTCCTTCTTCCCACTTCCCCCGCCAGGGGGGAGTGGTACTATGGAGGACGCCCCTACTGCCTCTCCCCCCCTCAGGGGGGGAGGTGGTCCTGACCGACCCCTGACCGATCAAAGGACTGACAGCCCCCAGACAGAATGGCCCCAGACTCGATTGCCTCTGGACATTAATGTAAAAAATGCGGAATTTGTAATCATCCATGCTCTAGGTTCCACTCCCTTGAGCAGTCTCAATCCCTTCATGATTAAGAAGGTTATTGATGGCTGTGCTGGGGAGGTGGAACAATTAAAAAAAAACTTGTGAATGGAGACCTCCTTGTCAAGACTAATAATTCCTCCCAAGTTAAAGACTTGCTGAAGCTGCGTAAGTTCCATATCTATGATGTCGAGGCCAAGATCTCAACATCCATGAATTCCTGCAAGGGGGTTATCACTTGCAGGGATCTCATGGTGATGAGTGAGGAAGACATCATAGAGGAACTTGCTCAGTAAGATGTCATCGATGCCCGGTTTATAACTAGATTTTCCGAAGGCATAAGGACAAAGACGGCCACCATTATTTTGACTTTCGGCAAAGTTTCACTCCCGGCACATGTCAAAGTTGGCTATGAAGTTGTTAATGTCAGACCTTATATCCCCAACCCACTCCGTTGCATGAAGTGTCAATTATATGGGCACATTGCTAAGAATTGTCGGGCGTCACAGTCAGTGTGTGGCAAATGTGCAACACAGGGTCACGATGCTGAGCAATGCACATCAGAGACTATCTGTTGCTCCACTGTAAGGGTGCTCACTCCACTTCCTCTAGGGATTGTCCCAAGTGGAAGGAGAAAGAGGTCTGCACAGTGAAGGCGACTGAGGGTGTCTCCTACTATGAAGCAAGGAAAAAGGTGAAGGAGTTGCATGCAACTCCTACGCCGAATAGGTCCTATGCTTCGGCGGTGATGTCTCATCCCGTGATGTGCTCTGCTGGGACACAGACTGACCCTGAACCGGTTCCTCTTGTCACACGTTCTACCTCTCCATCTCAGCCTCCTGTCCAATCCACCTCTCAACCTGATACCCCTGTTACAACTTCCTACTCTCAGGCTGCTGCTGCTTTTCAGTCAGTCAAGCCTAAAACGAAGCCTGACAACTCTTGTAAGAGTAATATGACCACCCTTACTAAGTCACGTCCTCATGTTCTTCCTGCTCCTGGCCCAGCGAGGGAGAGGAAGGGTAGCTCTTCCTCGGTGGAATCTGGGAACCTCGTAATTGATGAAAATATGGAGGTTTCCGTAAGCAAGCACCAGGATAGGTCCACCGGTAGTCGCTCGCCTTCTGGCGGGCGGCAAAAAAAGCCTAAACACACTGGCCCCCAACGTAAATCTTAAACCGTCGCTTTCACTGTATTACAGTGGAATTGTAGAGGTATTGGGAATAAGTTACAAAATATAGCAATCTTGCTGTCAATACACAGGCCAGACATTGTTTGTTTACAGGAGACGCACCTGGAGGATCATCCTGATCCTCCACAGTTAAAACACTACCACCTGTATAGAAGATATGAAGGTCATGGAGTCGCCATATACACACACACAAATCACACCCACAAACGGAAGTGATTCTAAATTCTACTCTGGAAGCAATCGTGTGCAGAGTAAAATTTAATAACACGTATCTGTCAATTTGCTCTCTGTACTGTCCTCCACATGGCCTCATTGATAGTGATGCTTTATATTCACTATTTGAACATCTGCCTGGAAATAAGTTAGTGTTGGACGATTTTAACGCCCATCACTATCAATGGGGTAGCTTGAGGATTGATGGTCGTGGGGAGCAAGTAGCCGACCTAATACTACAGTCCAACCTCTGTCTTCTGAACGATGGTAGAGCAACTCGTGTAGATGATCGTACTGGTTACTTTTCGGCCATTGACTTATCTTTGGCCTCCCCTGGTATACATCAAGATTTTTTATGGAATCCTTATGACGACTCCTTGGGAAGTGATCATTTACCCATCTGTCTTTCTTATACATGCGACATTGTTTCGGACCCTCCATCTCCAAAATATAACTATAAGAAAGCAGATTGGGGATCCTTCTCAAGGATCGCCAATTTAGATATATCTGGGGAGACCATAGATGTTAAGGTCGAAAATATAACCCAATCAGTATTACACGCAGCTGAGGCTGCTATTCCCAAGACTTCTACAGTTCATGTGAAGCATAGAGCACATTGGTGGACGCCGGATTGCCGACAAGCATTAAGAAAACGCAATAGGAGATACAGGATTTTTGATAGTCAGCCCACTGAGAAAAATTTTATTGCATACAAACAGGCATGGGCTGAGGCAAGGAGAATAATAAGAAGGGCCAAACGTGACTCCTGGTGGTCCTTTGTGTCCACAGTGACTCGTACAACACCATTACGTAAAGTCTGGTCCACCATAAGAATATTAAATAATAAAGGCCCATATTTCCCAGTCACCACCTTGCACGTAAATAATAACATTTATGACGAGCCCGTGGACGTTGCTAACATCCTCGCCAGGAGTTTTTCACGTGTAAGTAGCTCAGCCAATTATGACCCACGTTTTCAACATCATAAACGCACGACTGAGCTACAGATCATTGACTTTGCCACAGAAGACGTAGGCTCCCCGTACAACCAAGAGTTTACGCTAGATGAACTGCTCCTTGCCCTTAAATTCTGTAAAGACACCAGCCCTGGACCAGACACCATCACGTACGGTATGATCCAGCATCTTAATCAGGACAACCTGATTAAGATGTTAGCATTGTACAATGAGATTTAGGCCTCTCGAACGTTCCCAAACTCATGGCACTTTGCGCACGTCATACCGATACCCAAAGAGGCTGGTCGTCTTATGAATCCCACTTCATTTCGTCCTATTGTGTTGACTTCTTGTCTATGTAAGGTCATGGACGTATGGTAAACAATAGGCTTCTTTTTGTTTTAGAGTCGAAGAATTTGTTAAATGATCAACAATGTGGCTTCCGTAAATACAGAAGTTCACTAGATCATTTAATGAATTTGGAGCATTGTATTGCAGAGGCATTTGCCAATAAAGAATTCATGATAGGGGTGTTCTTGGACATCCATAAAGCCTATGACATGACATGGCGACACAGTATACTAGTGAAGCTCTATGCTTATGGTTTAAGAGGAAATTTGCCTATTTTTATTTCAAATTTCTTAAGGGACAGAACTTTCTCTGTCAAATTGCCCCGTAACGTAACATTGGATATATTTATCCAGGAAAACGGGGTGCCACAGGGAAGTGTGCTTAGTCCTACTTTATTTAGTATTATGATCAATGACATTCTGTCATCAGCTCCCATCCCGAGGAATCTTAAATACTCGCTCTACGCTGACGATTGTGCAATATGGCACTCTTCCCGTAATGCACAATTTTCGGCTGGGCGGATTCAAGCAGCCCTTGATTCCGTGCACCAATGGGCCTTGCAGTGGGGATTTAAGTTTTCTGTCCGTAAGTGTGCCGCTATAGTCTTCACTAATCGTAACGTACCTAATTTGTGCTTAACTTTGGATAATCAGGCGGTACCTTTTCAAAATTCTGTAAAATTTTTAGGAATACATTTTGATCATAGAATGAATTTTAAACTTCACGTTAATACTTTGCTTGCTTTTTGTGATAACCCGTTAAATGTCCTCAAGTACCTAGCGTGTACTACCTGGGGTGCCGACAGAAAATCTTTATTAATGGTGTATAAGTCCCTTATTCGATCGAAGCTAGACTATGGCGCACAGGTGTATGGCTCGGCACCAGATGCCACTCTGAAAGGATTGGATGTGCTACAGAATAAATGTTTGCGAATGTGTCTTGGAGCCGTCCGGTGTACCCGTGTGGCTCGTATGGAAGTGGAGGCGAATGTGCCTCCCCTCCGTATTCGCCGTGACCACCTGGCCTTGTCCTACGGCGTAAGGACAATTAGGAAAAGTAATATCGGCAAAGTGGCCTGTACCCCCCTGCGTCAATGCCACCACCTTCTGCGGGGGGTGCGTCGGCCACTTGCCGCTCGCCTCCACTTACTGACTCATGAGCTTGGTGTGGACCCCAGTGACTGTGACAAGTTGGTGCTTAAAAATATAGCACCTTGGGAGCCACCCGGCTTTACAGTGAATGTTACATGGCTCCCAGCACCAAAGGCCAAGGCGCCGGAGGCGGAGGTCCACCACTTGTTTCGTAACATCATTGTTCGTCACTTGGGGTCCCATCAATTGTACACCGACGGCTCCAAGTCGAGTGAATGTGTGGGTGCAAGTGTGTGGTCGACTGGATGTGCCCTCAGGTTTCGGTTGCCGACTCATACATCTGTGTTTACTTCAGAACTTTTTGCTATTGACAAAGCCATAGACTATGCTCTTAATTCTAGGCATGACTCATTTGTCATATTTTCAGATTCAAAATCAGCCCTTCAGGCAATTGCATCTTGCACTACGGACTCTCACGAGATCCAGGGCGGCATAATTAATAAGTTGCATTCATGCAACAAGCCATTCACGCTGATCTGGGTGCCTGGTCATTGTCGTATCTACGGCAATGAGCAGGCTGACTTACTTGCAAAGTCGGCTGTAGAGCTCGAGGAGACTTGGGACGTTCCTCGTGATCTACGGTCGAGTCTATCTCTCGGAAAGAAATCAATAAATCTTCTGTGGCAAGGTCAGTGGACCAGACTAAATATTCCAACTTGTAAGCCGTACCTGGGCGACTGGGACACTGCCAACCGTCCCAGTCGCCTAGAAGAAAAAGTGTTGGCACGGTTACGGCTCAATGCCACCATTTTAACCCACATAAAACCATATATGGAAAGACGCTTCCCACCGCACTGTGACATCTGTAATGCGGTGTTATCTATCAGTCATATCATCCTGCGCTGTCGGCGATTTATTCGTGAACGTGCTTCACTTATAAATTACTGCGGCGCAGTAGACGTCCCCTTCACCCTTTCCACCATCCTGGGTGATGGGGACATTGTTATGACTGATAAATTGATGGCTTTCTTGAGAGAGACCGGACTGATCAGAGTGATGTGACTTTTTTACTGTGTGGTTATGGTTTTTATCAACGGTAAATATGAATATATTGTTATATTAATTAGGGTTGACAGTTGACATATTTTAAATAGTTCCTCCTCCCACCGATCTATTTCTAATATAGATGTCCCCTACATTAAGCCAAGTTCCTGACAGTCACCAGCTGATGAGTGCAAGTGTGCAATATAGGAAGGTATTGGGCACTTGCAGTCGATGGTGGTCTGCTGGGCGAGGTTCTTCACTTTTTGTACAAATTATGTAAATACATTATATTATCTTGCTTAGGTTATTCTAATTAGGGACGACAGCTGACATATATGGAAATGTTCCTGACTCGTCTGGTTCCCTTTCATATATTGATGTCCCCTATATTAGGTTGTGCCTCGACTGACAGTCACCAGGTGATGAGTGCAGGTATGTCATGTAGAAAGGCATTACATATCTGCAGTCGATGGTGTTCTGTTAGTCGAGGTATTTTTACCATTAGTGTAGGTCTAGCTATTTGTCTCTGTAGGATTTAGTCTAGGTTAGCGATTTGTCTGTTAGGTGATTAGTTTTAGGGTCTTTAGATTAGTTTTTCCTTATAATATAAGGTATAAAAAATATAAAACCAAGAAAAAATTTAAAAAATAAAAATACAAAAAAATTAATAAAATTATATATATATATATATATATATATATATATATATATATATATGTACGTTTGCATGAAAGTGTGTCTGTATGTATGCATGGAAGTCTGTGTGTCTCTGTGTGTATGTATGTATATATATATGTTTGTATATATATGTATATATGTTTAAATGTATATATATATATATATATATATATATATATATATATATATATATATATATATATATATATATATATATATATATATATATCTGGCCTTAATAACCAGGGGCTTCGGCCCCTATGGTTGATAGGAAAAAAAAACAAAAAAAAACAGGAGCTTAAAATAAGCGCCATGCACGGGAACTCTCACCCAATATTCTTGTAAAACTGATACCCACACATACAGTTTGTTCACTGTTTTGGCCATACTGTTTGGATCGCGGAGGGAATCCAATAACCTCGAAAAAAATCCATCTAAACATGGAGCCTGTGAACTGGCTCAATGTATTATTATTATTATTATTAATAGTAGTAGTAGCGGTAGTAGTAGTAGCTGCAGTAGTAGTAGTAGTAGTAGTAGTAATAGTAACAATGATAGGGGTAGTACGGGTACAAATAGCCTCAATATTTTCTTTAATTTTCTTTCAATCTCTTTCAGGCATACAAGGTACTGGCGAAGTTATATGATGATGTAGATCTATTTCAAGACGAAACCGTGGAGAAAGTGTGCAAGATGTTTCTCTTGTGTGTGCATAGTGACTACTCCGGTCGTGGCATTGGCACAACAATGGTCAAGGTGAGATTGATTGGTTGATAGATAAATACATCCATCCATCTATCCATATATCTAGGCTGCTTCCCCCAGAAAAAGGGATGTAGCCGAGACAGGAAGACACACTCCCAATATACTCATCCACACAAACACATTCATTTGCATCTTAGCCCCAAGGCGAGAATTGACAGATCCTCACTGCACCACGCTGCATGAGGGGCAACTGTGCAGTGCAATCAGCGACATCCACAGCAAGGCCTGACAGCAGAGCTTTTACCCCTGCCACATCATAATGGATCCATCCCCTTACCCGCACCTGACAAGATCAGCTGATCAGACCAAATGCGAGAGAATATCCCCTCAGGGCTACGTCAGCATTTATTCCCTCACAATTTCTCTCCAGTCATTTCTATCACGCGCAACCACTCTTTCTTGCTCAACAGACATCTCTCTCGCATCAAACACTCTCTTCACACTATCCATCCATCCTATTCGTGGTCTTCCTCTCAGCCTGACATCTTTCACATCCGATCCAGTTATCTTTTTACCCAATCGCTTATCATGCATTCTCTCCATGTCCCCAAACCATCGCAACACCCTCTGCCCAACTAGATCAGTCATCTTCTGCACAACACCAGTTCCCCTTCGCACTTCATCATTTCCAACTCGATCCATACGTGTCACTCCACAAATACTCCTTAGACACCTCATCTCCATTACATTCAAACTTTTCCTCTCTGCTACACCCATATTCCACGCAGTCGGTACCACAACACCCTCATACAGCCTTCTCTTTACATCCATTCTAAGCGAACGACATTTCAACACTTTTTTCATTCCTCCCAACACCTTTCGTTCTTCATTCATTCTAAACTTCACTTCTGCATCTATTCTTCCATCCACAGCAACATATGACCCTAAATACTTAAAACACTCTACCTCCTCAAGCAACTCACCATTCAAAACTATATTCATCCTCCTACTATCTACCAACCTAGTACACTTCATTACTTTACTCTTATTCTCATTTACTCTCAATATCCTCATTACACAAACTCTTCCAAATTCCTCTACCAACTGTCTCAGTCTCTCCTCCGAATCAGCTAGCCACAAGTGCAGTGATCATTTGCAAATAGCAGCTGATTCAGATTCCACTCTCTATCTTCAGCATTCACCAGACTCAAACCTCCACCTAACATTCTTGCATTTACCTCCCATACAACATCATCCATATAAATATTAAACAACCAAGGCAACATCACACACCCCAGGCACAGCCCCGCTCTCACAGGAAACCAATCACTCACAGTATATCCCACTCTTACACACGCTCTGCTATTTAAATAAAAACTTTTCACTCCATTTAGCAACCTACTATCAAGTCCATACAATCTTAAAACAGTCCACAAAACCTTCCTATCAATTCTATCATACTCTTTCTCTAAATTCATAAAAACCCCAAACACATCCTTACCTTTCGCTAAATACTTTTCATACACTGTCTCACAGTTAACACCTGATCCACGCATCCCTTCCCTGTCCCAAAGCCACACTTCTTATCACCAATCACTCCCTCTGTACCCTCTCTAACTCTTAATTAACACTCTACCATACACCTTACCTACAGCACTCAACAGACTTATACCATAAAGCTAGTACATTCATACTTATCACCCTTACCTTTATACATCGGAACCATACAAGCACTTGCCCAGTCAATTGGCACCATACCTTGCACAAAACACACATTCAACAATCTTACTAACCACTCAACTATAGTTGCTCCACCACCTTTCAGGCATTCCACAGCACACCCGTCCATACTTACAGCTTTCCCTGTTTTCATCTCCTTTACTGTTTTCTTCACTTCCTCCATCGTGATCAAAGAATCATTCAACTCTCCCAACACATTTATTCCTTGCACCTTCCATCTGCCACAGCCTCAGCCTCCTTTTCCTCCTCTATATTTAACAATCTTTCAGAATGCTCCGCCCATCTCTTGCTTACCGCATCCATTTCAGTTAATCCTTCCATCCTCTGCTTTTACTCTCTCTTCCTTCCCAGACTCTCCCTTTCGCAACCTTTTCACTTCCTTCCAAAAAATTTCCTTATTCTGTTGAAAATTCTCCTGATCTTTCACTGCGTTCCACTCATCTTTCAATTTCTCCTGATACTATATCATTTTCTCTCGTTTACCCAGCTCACTTACTTTCAGAACCTCCCTGCAACACCTAACTCTCCTAGCTCTCACCCATCTCTTATCTACTCTCAACTTTCCTTCCACCAGGTAGTGGTCAGACATACCTCCACCCTCCCCTCTCAAAACTCTCACATCCAACAATCTTCCTATTACATTCCTGGACACAACCACATAGTCCATCAGTGCTCTATCAACAACACTTCCACCCTCTTGCCTCACCCATGTATACTTATAAATATTTTTCTTCTGAAACAAGGTATTTCCAATCACCATCTCTCGTTCAACACACATCCCTGTCATTCGTTCCCCATTTTCATTTCTTCCAGGCACACCATGGACACCAACTACACTTTCAACTGCTACATTTCCCACTCTAGCATTCAGGTCTCCCATCATTACCACATTCACATTCGCTCCAAAACTCTGCAGACACTCATCAACATCATTCCAGAAAGACTCCCTCTCTTCTGCATCCCTTTCACTACCAGGCCCATATGCACTCACAAATACCCACAACTCACGTTCAAATTTCGCTTTCATCTACATCAGTCTCGATGACACCTCCTTCCATTCAATCACGCACTGCTGCACTTCCGGGCTCATCAACAAGCTCACACCTTCTCTTGCCCTTTCCCTATCAACATCTGACAATTTTCCATTCACACTTCCAAACTTAGGCTCACCTTTCCCTTGCATCATTGTTTCACTCAAAGCTAACACATCGAACTTTCTTCTCACAAACGTTCACCCAATCTTCTCCCTTTTAGCCTCAATCGTACTACATCCACGCACATTCATAGACCCAATCTTCATGGTACGGTGATAACTCAGTCCCCCATCCCTTTCTATTCCCTGTCTCACTGTAGGAACTAAAAAAAAAAAAAAAAAAAAAAAAAAAAAAAAAAAAAAAATGGAGGGGGTCCCTGGTCCCCTCACCCCTCCACTTTCAGTCGCCTTTTACGACACGCAGGGAATACGGTGGCAGAATTCTTCCTAACACAACCTGGCCGCAGAGTAGTAGTGTCACCCAGTAGTGCGGCCAGACTGTGTCCCCCGCCACAGGGGTGATAGACATATTACACGCACACAAACACAGATAAATAGATAGGCATAATACATGCATACATACATAGGTAAATTGATTAATGGATGGATGGATGGGTGGAGAGAGAGAGAGAGAGAGAGAGAGAGAGAGAGAGAGCAATAGATATATAGACATAATACACAGATACATAAATAGGTAAATTGATGTATGGGTGGATGGAATAGATAGATAGATAGATAGATGATGGATGGATGGATGGATGGATAGACAGGTAGATGGATAGACAGGTAGGCAGATGAATGGATGGATTGATATTTTAATGGGTGAATGGATAGATAGACGGGTTGATAGATCGATAGACAGATAGACAGTAGATAGATATTTTGACTGACGGATGGATGGATGGATATATAGGTAGTTAAACAGAAAGATAAATGGATGGATGGGCAGATAAACAAATAGATAAATGGATGCATAGACAGATAGATAGACAGATAGATAGACAGACTAAACCTGTTTATTTAAATGAAGAAACGTCTCATATAGAGAGAGAGAGAGAGAAAGAGAGAGAGAGAGAGAGAGAGAGAGAGAATGAGCTATTGGTTAATACAAGAATAAGATGCTAGTCATGAAGAAGTGGTTTAGAAAGAATGTAGAGTCATAGCATTAAAAGAAATAAATCCACCAATTAAACAAATTTTGTCATATACTCTAGGCTGCATTACTAAGTGAAACAGGAGACTACTTAACACCTCTCCCTTAGCGATTTATTATGGATTATTTGACTTAGCATTATCATGTTTGACACGTTTTTAGTTTGCTTTATTGTCATTATTATTATTATTATTATTATTACTGTTCCTGGTAGGTGGTGGCAACCATCATCCACTCACTTGATATAGTGCTGCCTACCTTCACTTATATTACTCTTCTTCTGTGTCTGCCCTCTCTCTCTCTCTCTCCCTATGGCTCCCATCTTTCCTGTCACCTTTTATTACTCCTCTTTCCTTTTAACGTGGCTTTACATTGAGTGACAAGCCAAATGGTTTCCTGTAAACCAGGAAATCATTTACGCTGCTGGTTGGTAACCATATAACCAACCCATACGTGTTCCCTACTTGACAGCAAGTGGATTGGAGGAGGGTTAGTGCCCCTCCCTGTAAAACAACTAACTCAAAGACAAACGACCACCCTTACGGAATTATGGTGTCTGGCTATAGAAAGGCAGATAGAATATTATTGTAATGTTTTACTATTATTATTATTATTTTTTTTTTTATTCGTAGGAGTTGTAGTAGTAGTAATTGTATAGTAGTGGTGGTGGTGGTGGTGGTGGTAGTAGTAATAGTAATAGTCGTGGTGATGGTATTAACGATAGTAGTAGTATTAATAGTAGCAGTAGTAGCTGTAGTAGTAGTAGCAGTAGTAATAGTAGAGGTCGTAGTAGTAATCGGTTGTAGTAACGATGGTAGTGATAGTAGCACCGTAGTAATAGTAGTAGTAGTAGTAGTAGTAGTAGTCGGTTGCAGTAATGGTGGCGGTAGTAGTGGTAGTAGTAGTAGTAGTAGTACTAGTAGTAGTAGTAGTAGTCAATCAATCAATCAATCAATCGTCTTTATTTCGTATCTCGCAATACATAAAATATAATACATTTCATCATCATAAATACCATGCAGTAGATACTCCTTTACAACTGAATTTAATATAATATTTACAATAAATAAATCCTTAACAATCAGACCGAGGAGTTGATCCAATTTCAATTATTAAAAAAAAAATAAATAAAAAATAAAAATAAATCCAATATATACAATTTGCATACCAACAACATGCAGTATCAACTGTTATCCACCTTATTCAAAATTTACATTAACTCCACACCACTTATTTCCTCATGGTTTTGCACCCATTGAATTCTAGCATTTATAATATCCATAGAGTTATCCAATATATCTAATATTTATCATACAAATATTTCAATAAAAGAGGAACATGGTGGCCAGAGGACTGATCAAATAACCTAAAAACAGCATTATTCTTTCTACTTAAGGCTTTACAATACCTAGCTTGCACAAGGGCAACATGGTGTCTAAGTAAAAATAATCCTGCTGCCTTGGATATACTATGATTACTTATTAATCTCGGCACATTATATATTTTCTTAAGAGCATTCGTGAATGCACTTTCAAAGCTTCTGAATACATTGCTTCTAAGCATATCTTTCATATTCCAAAGACTTAAACCATAGTCAGGCACACAGTATGCTTTAAACAAATACGGTAACGTCTGTGCATTAACGTTCTTAAATTTCCTAATTACTGAATTAAATTTAGCATAAAATGAGTTCAATCTGAAAGAAATATCTTGATTATCAGAGAAGTTGTCTTGAATTACATGGCCTAAATATTTGTATTCATTTACCACTTCATAACGATTTAAATAACGGATACCTTGTGCCTGTTTCTTATTATGTTGAAAATATAACAATTTTTGATTTATCTTTGTTAATTCTTAAATTCAGACCATTAATATTCTGTTCAAATATGTCACACAAATATAGAATATGCTCCTCACTATCAGCTAGTAATGCTGTATCATCAGCATATGCAACTGCATTCACTCTAACAACCCCAAGGCAGCAACCCACATCTGATTCCATCAGGGCTTTTAAAACATTATCTATGTACAGTTTAAAAAGTAAAGGAGAAAGAACTCCTCCCTGCCTCACTCCTTTATTAATTATATGATACATTCCTTTACTCCCATTCCATGTAATTCTTGCTAACTGGTTTCTTATATATCTCATTAAAATTAATGTTAAGTCAGGGGGAACTCCTTTATCCAGTAAAATCTGACCCAATTTAAAATGATCAACATTATCAAAGGCCTTTGATAGATCCATAAAAGCTATGTATGATTTTCTGCCTCCTTTTATATAAGATATAATGGTTTCTTTTAATAAAAAAACAAGCATCTCCTGTAGACATTCCATTACAGAAGCCAAATTGTTTGGAATCAAAAAATACTCTCTCACTTAAAATATTTAAAAAATGAAGTTCTAAAATTTTTAAAAGACAAGATGAAACCATTATTGGTCTATAGTTAGCAGAGTCCGCTGCATTACCCTTCAGATCTTTCATTATGGGAGTGATATCACCCTTTAGCATTTTAACAGGTATATAGCAATGAGTAAAACAACTGTTGATAAAATGTGTTAAAATATTTAAAAACTCCACTGATGCATGCTTTAGTAAAAAGGAATGTAATCCATCATGCCCTATACCATCATTCAATGACTTAATTAACATAGAAAGTCTTTCAACTGATATGCTTATATGGAACTCTCTTTTTAATTTTCCACCTTTCTTTTAATACTGTGAGAAAGGAGTCCTCTTCACCACCACTACTAACATCTCCAACTCCTTTGAGCATTCTTCCATTAAAAATGCTAATTATTTCCTTGTCATTACAGGTCCTATCAACTATCTTTGATGACCTTATTTTATTACTTTGTTTCTTGATTTCTTTCCAAAAGGCTGTCATATTCTTATTTAAGAATTTTTCTTCCACAGCCTTTGATCTTTCACTAATTTCTTCCTTCTTGCACTTAGAGAGTGCTAATTTAAATTCTTTCCTACTAGCAACCATCTTCATGTACTCCTTTGAATTTCTTTCTTTTCCCTATTTCAGCCATTCCATGTAGTCGCAGCGTGATCTCTCATACTGTGTTTTAGCATTTCTATTCCAACCAGGAATAATTCTGTGTTTGTTTTTTCTTATCCTCATACCCTTATATTTCTTAGTACGAGATGCTAACAAAGAAATCAGATGCTCATAAAAAATATCATGTTCTTGTATATGCTGCTTACGTTGGCATCCAGTAACCTGGCAACTTAATGTTTCAAGAGCAATTAACTTTGTCAAATCATTACTAACATCTTTTTCTGTTGTTTTAATATCATCAGCACTTAGGCTGTTCCAATTTAAAAAGTCCTCACTAACATCTGTTTCTCCCTGGCAAAATGTACTAAGGCATTCTTCAGGGCAATTTATGTACATACACACAACCATAGGTAAATGGTCTGATCCAATAAAAGAATATAACACCTGTATATTATAAATTATCACATTTTTGGAATCTCTACCTATGATATGGTCTAGCCATTTTGTGTAAGAGTTGTTGTAAGGAATAAATGTAAATGTGTCAATATCAAGCATATCATAATCAAAACATTTCAGGTCATTTCTCCCAATAAAATTACTAAGATTATTCCATGCTCTACCTATAAAAGGGTCTGCATTAAAATCTCCTAAAAAATACACAGTATCATATCTATAATTAATTAAAACCTGCTCCAACTTACTCAGTGACTCTAAATACTGCTCAAGGGTGACATCCTCCCAAACATCACTTTTTACATGTACATTTACCAGTAATACTGTGAAATCTCTCACTGACATTTCCAAAATTATCATATTTGCTTCAAGGGATATAACTTTAACTTGAAATGAAGCATTCTTTTTCCATAGACAAACAAGCCCTCCCTCACATCTTCCTCTAAATGATTTAAGTGATTTCTCTGAATAGCCAGCAGCAGATCCCAAGCCCATATACCTTTCATCAATAAAAGCATATATCTCCTAGCCTATATTCTTTAAGAAATGATTCTTTCAAAAAAAATAACAACATAACTTCCATCTGCAAGTAAGCGCACCACATCTATATTTTTCCTTAATGAGCAACAGTTGTAAGTACAAATAGTAATATCCATAATGATGTTGGGTACAGTATTATGTTTCTCTAAACTACAATATTAAAAATGCACAGAAAAAAAAGAAAACAATAAAATGAAGCTTAAAAACTACCAGAAAAAAGTCCAGTAAAAAAAAATAATAATAAATAAATAAAACTCCTATCTAAAAATATGCTATGAAACAAAAAATATAAAAAATAAAAGTTCAATACAGGATGATAAAAAACTGCAGCAAAAGGAGGCAGGTTGTGAAAAAAAATATATATATATATATATATATATATATATATATATATATACAGTAAAAGTCCAATATTTCGGCATCCAATTCCCCGGCAAATCTGACATTTCGGCAGTTTTTGAGAAATAGTCCCATTTACGAAAATCTCCGATCGTTCGGCAGATTCTCCGATTTTTTTCGTCAGTCTTGAAATTCTCCATGAGGCTCGCCAGCTAGCTACCCGCCTTTACCCGCCTTAGTGAGTGAGATAGTGAAAGTGATGGAACGAGTCTACCACTGCCATGAAGCTCAGAGGCTAGCTCTTTCTCCTATAGCATAAAGAGAGGACAAACATGTAGTGAGTCTAGCATGGGAAAGAGAATCTGTTTCGCCATTCTTCCACCATTCTTCCGAGTTGTTGCCGTGCTGCTGCCGACTTCTCTTGATTCTTCTGTGTGCTTTGTGAACTTCGTACCGAAATACCTCTGAAATTACTATTCGAGTGTGCTGTAAGCACCGTAACATCAGACAGGAGCTTTGTAACACCTGAGTGGACCAGCCGTGTGTTGTGAACAGTATAAACATCTGCGTGCTTTGAAAATGGCCTCCACGTGTGGAAAGTTAACTGGTGTTAGCAAGAAGCGTACACATAAGATGTGGACTTCTTCCAGCAGTAGCAGACTCCAATCAACCCCTTCTATTGTACATATGTAAATAAGGAACCTACTGTACTATAAGTTTAGGTAAGTGCGTGTGAACTTGTAGGCCTACTGTACCATTACATTTATATACAGTATGTTCACTAATTTCTTTATTTTTCATATTCATGTATAGTACTGTATTCACTACAGTGTTGTACAGTATCAAACAGTATACAGTACTCTCTCCAAACACATTTGTAATGATATGAGTAATGATGATAGTGTTCACCGAAACATATAAGGTACTGAGTGGGTAGGTTTTCGATAATTCGGCAATTTTGATAGTTCGGCACTTGCCTGGTCCCATAGATGCCGAAAAATCGGACTTCTACTGTATATATATATATATACATATATATATATATATATATATATATATATATATATATATATATACACATACACATACACATATACACACATACACATATACATATACATATACATACATATATACATACATACACATACACACACACACATACACATATATATGTATATAAAACACCTATAATAAAACACCAAATGATTAAAAAATATGCAGTAAAATAATAAAGTCTAGGATATTCTGTAACCATAAAATACCCACAGTATAACAAAATGCAAAAGTACACAGAAATGTTAAAAATACTATAGTCAGTAAATCAACTGAAGACAAAAGTCAAGGTAATTAAAAAATATTAAAAGTTGTAAACAATAATAAAAAAAATTATATAAGTATCTAGATCGAATCTTTGCTTAAGGTCCTCTTAGACTTATTATAAAACTTATCTAAAACAATGTCCTCTGGCCATAAATCGCCATTAAATAATTTATCTCTATCTGTAGCTCGTACAGTAATCTTATAAGCATGGAACTCCCCTGATCTGATTTCAAGTTTCTCAATGTTTATTACAGAAATATTAAAAACACTATAAATGAAATCCTTTATACTGTCAACAGATACTTGTTTATCTACTCTCCCCAAGAATACATCCAAAGTTCTTTCACTGCTTTAATATCATGCCCATCACTCTTCATTGAGCCTGTTACACCTCCAAACTGAGGTCTTTTCATTCTAGGTCTTCTTCTCTCAACAAGCTGCCACTCACCAAGTTTATCATCACTGGTATCATTCATGGTCTGCTTTTGAAATTGCTTTGCTTCCTGTCCAGTAAAATGGTTATCAGTCTCTTTTCTCAGTTGTGATCTTTTTATTTTGGTTATTGCCCCAGTAGTGGAGTCTGTGACAGGCACATTAGGAGTGCTTGTCCTCCAGCTTTCTGTCACACCTCTTCCCTTACTCCCTGCATCACACAGTCCACCACCTTCCCTGCCCATCATACCAGATAACTCTTTACGCTCCCTTTCTGACCAACCTAACACTCTCCCACTCTTCTCACAAACACTTATCTCTTGCCTCCTCTCTACTAACACAGGCTCATCATCCTTACCATGAATTCTGCCAGATTTCCCTCCATCCATCTCGGTTCCCACCACAGTCCCAGTACCCCTCACCTCCTCCACCAACTCAGGCCGCACCCCCACATCCTGCTCCACCACCACCTTCCTTGCCGTACCTACCCCTGCTACTGCTGCTGCATAATTAAGAACAGGATCTGTACTACTTTCTGGCACTTTCACATCTTTGGGTGAGTTCACACCCAA
>NC_137057.1:40355533-40440533 GCF_032717465.1 Coenobita brevimanus
TGAGCCTATCTTTCTTGGACAGCTTGCGTGCCTTTTAGGAGCTCTCCTTTGGCTGATCAAATAGAGATTATGTTGTGTTTGCCCATAGATGGATTTTACAGATTTGTATAACCAGTGTTGATTATTAGTATCAGCAGTCTTTGCAGCCTCTTTTGCTTGCTCATTCCATCATTTGTCCTCCATGCCATGCAGCTTTCTCTAGGTTTCCTTACTGAGATTCAGGAACTCATTTTTTTTGGAGGTTTTAGGAGCTTGGATGAGCCAGCTAGTTCTCACGTGCTCTATTCTTCATTGCAAGAAGGTTATGTATGCCCCCAGCATTTTCACCGAACAAGTCTTTACGGCTGCGATTAGAAAAGCCGAGGGCTTTTTCTGCAGTGCTTTTAAGCTGGTCTTGAAGGTGAAGGGCTTGATCGAAAGGGAGGGCCTCACTCTCGGTCAAGTTTATGATGCTGACGAAACTGGTCTATTCTATTGCTCACTGTCCACGAACATCCTAGCAGAGGAAACAGAAAAGCGTGTACCTGGATGCAAGCTCTCCAAGCAGTGGATATCTGCTTTGTGTTGCGCCAATGCTAACGGCATGCACCAGTTCAAGCCAGTTATTGTTGGCTGTGCAAAGCAGCCTCGGTGCCTTTGTGGGTTCATGGATGTCCTTCCTGTCGTTTGGTACCATTCTGTGAAGGCTTGGTTCACAGTCAACATCTATAAGGACTGGTTTCACCAACACTTCGTCAAGGAGGTCATCCATTATCAGATGAAGACGTTGGGAGTCCCACGTGACCAGTTAAAGGCTCTTCTTCTCTTTGACAAATTTTCTTTTCTTTTAAGTTAAAAAGAAGGAACAAAGGCCGGGAGCCCGCAAACCGTTCCCTCCAAGAAAAAAAAAATACAATACAAAAGAGAGCCAAATTCAAGATCCGTTCATTTTGAGATGCCTGGACAATACTGCATTTGAAAGACTTGAGATCATAGGAAGTAGGGAATACAGACATAGGGAGACAGTTCCAGAGCTGACCTGTTGCATAAATGAAGGACTAGGAATAATGGTTAACTCTTGCTATAGAAAGTTGGACAGATAAGGGATGAGAGTTTGTTCCTAGATGGATGCTATGCACCCGTCGTAGAAATGGAGGGATGCAAGCACACAGTTCAGAGGAGCACTGACTATTGAAGCAACGATAGAAAAGAGATAAAGGTACAACAGTGCGGTGAAGAGACAGAGGTTGAAGGGAGCCAGTAAGAGGAGGAGAATTAATGGGACGAAAAGCCTTTGACTCCACCCTATTGAGAATAGATATATGTGGGGAGCCTCCCCACATATGATAGTTGTGCTCTACACAGGGGCGAATAAAACCCGTGTATAAAATCAACAACTGTTCAGGGGTAAAGAAGGTACGGAGTCGGCTTAGCACACCTAATCTCTTGGAAGCAGATTTTACAAGAGATGCAATATGATCTTTCCAAGATCAGTCCCGAGTGAATGAAACCCCAAGCATGTTCAAGGATGACGTAGGATTGAACTGGATATTATGAAACATTAGTGGGTACTCCTGTGGAAGATTGTGTCGGGTTGATAGGTGTAAAAACTGAGTTTTTGATGCATTAAAAACAACAACATTATTTTTACCCAAGTCAGAGATATGAGCCAAATTAGAGATTAGGTGTGCCATAGCCTCATCCCCTTGTTTGCTGAAGTAACGGCTGAGATAGACGTTGTGGGAACAATGTAGAGGTGAAGGGTGGAATCATCAGTGTACGAGTGGATAGGGTTAGATGTACAGCTTAGAAGGCCATTGATGAATAAACGGAAGAGAGTTGGTGATAGGACAGAGCCCTGAGGAACACCATTGTTGATAGATCTAGCAGAAGAGCGATGGCTGTCTACAACAACAGCTATAGAACAGCCAGAAAAGAAACTGTAGATGAAGGCACAGATAGAAGGATGGAAGCCGTAAGATGATAGTTTGGAAATTAAAGATTTATGCTAGACTCGATCAAAAGCCTTTGAGATGTCAAATGCAATGGCAAAGCTTTCGCGAAAGTCCCGAAAGGAGGATGACCAGGAGTCTGAAAGGTAGGTGAGAAGATCACCATTGGATCATCCTTGACGGAATCCATACTGACGATCAGAAAGAAGATAGGAAAGATGTTGAAAAAATTTTTTGTTAAGAATTGACTCAAAAACTTTTGAGACACATGATGTTAAAGCAATTGGACGATAGTTAGAAGGTTGGGAACGGTCACCCTTCTTTGGGACTGGCTAAATGAGAGCAAACTTCCAGCAAGAAAATGTACAAGTTGACAGACAAAGGCGAAAGAGTTTACCCAGGCAGAGTGTAAGCACAGAAGCACAGTTCTTGAGGACAACAAGAAAGACTCCATCAGGCCTATATGGCTTGTTAGTATTAAGGCCAGTGATGGCAGAAAATACATCAGCTGAAGAAATTTTAATGTCAGCCATGAGGAAGTCAGAGGTGGGAAGTGATGGCGGAATAGCACAGAAATCGTCTAAGGTGGAACTGGAGGAGAAAGTCTGAGCAAAGAGATCGGCTTGATCAATAGAAGAAATAGCTACAAAGATCAGAGCAGAAAAGAGGAGGGAAGAATGATGAGGTAAAGTTGTTAGAAAGGTTTTTGGCAAGGTGTCAGAAGGAGCAGGAAGAATTCGAGTTAGAGAGTTGAGAGAATTTAGTACGGATGAAATTATTTTTAGCAAAGCAAAGACCAGACTTGAGCACGATTCCAGGCAGAAACATAAACAAGATGTGATTCAGGGGTGGGTTCGTTCCAATACCTTTTATAGGCCCTCTCCTTGTTGCAGACAGCATTAGAACAAGCGTGATTAAACCAAGGCTTTCTTGCTTTAGTCAAAGGATACGAAAAGGGAATGCATGCTTCCATACCCGAGAGAATAACCTCCATAATCCTCAAAGCACACTCCGATGGCTTCCGGCCATGGAAGCAATAATCATTCCAGGGAAAATCAAAGAAGTACTGCCTGAGGGCCTCTCAGTCAGCAGCTCCAAATTGCCACAGATGACGTTTCCCTGGAGGGTCCACAGGCCGTACCAAAGCGATAGGACAGGTCAAGGTAATTAAGGTTGTGATCAGAGGAGCCCAACGGAAAGGAGAGATTAACAGTGTAAGCAGAAGAATTAGTTATAAGGAAGAGGAGAAGTATGTTGGAGCTCTCTCCAAAGCGGCCAAGGATACGGGTAGGATGCTGTACAGGCTGCTCTAGGTCATTAAGGATAGAAATGATGTAGGCTTGTTCACCAGGTGGATCAGTGAAAGGAGAGGAGAGCGAAAGGTTTGGTAAATATTGAAATCTCCTAGAATGGAGATTTCAGAGAAGGGAGAAATGGACAGAATGTGTTCCATCATAGTAGTAAGATAGTCAAAGAATTTTTCATAATCAGTAGAATTAGGAGATAAGTAAACAGTGTAAATATATTTAGTCAGAGAATGACAGGAAAGCCGAAGCCAGAGAGTAGAGAATTCAGAAGAGTCAAGTTCAGGAACATGAAAGCAAGATAAGTCGTTGCGTACATATACACAACGGCCAACTTTGGCTTTGAAATGAGCATAGAGAAAGTAGGAGGAAACAGAAAAGGGTTTGCGGTCAGTTGCCTCAGACAGCTGAGTCTCTGTCAGGAAGAAAAGGTGAGGTTTAAAGGAGAAGTGGTGTTCGACAGAGAGAAAGTTAAAGGAAAGGCTGCGAATGTTGCAGAAAAGAACTGAGTCAGACAGTAGTTCCAGGCATCTCGCTGAGTCGTCACTGGGAGAGGGGCAGATGGTGGGGGCATTTATGGTCTCCCCCCCGTGGGGACTCCGAGACCTGATTGAATAACGCTATCTGTTGAACAAGCAGTTGGTGGCTGCGAGTGGCCGCATTAGGTGCTTGTTTTTGCCACGTAATACGACTGCTCTCATCCAACCAATGGACCAAGGAGTAATCGTGGCAATGAAGTGACTGTACCATCGGAAGTTCCTGGATGAGGTGATGGTTGTTCTCGAGGACAAGGACAAGCGCAGGGAGGAACGGGACACGTGAGGCCAGAGGACTGTGGAAAACCTTTGCCGCTACAACCTCAAGTCAGCCATCTATAACTGGACTGGTTCATGGAGGGAAGTCTGTCAAGACTCTGGAAACTGGTTGGCAATGAGGTGGATGTGGACGATGAGACTGAGTGGTTGGATGATGATGAGGGCTATCCTGGGTATCAGATCATGTCTGATATCGAGATTGCATCCTGAGTTGCAGGTACAAGTGCCCAGCTGGAAGATTCCAATGAGGACAGCGAGGATGATGCGGACTCCTCTCATCACGCCACTACTCCAGCCATACGCAAGCTGAGCACACTCCGGGAGTACGTTGAGTTCGTTCTGGACTACCTTGAACACCCGGACTGCGACTGGGAGATGGGGCCCCTGGGACTTGTTCACTCGCCAGAATCGCTGTTCCTTATGTTAATCAACCATTAACACTTTCTTCAGGCCCATGACCACTGTCGTGCCCAGTCCTGGCTCCACATGACTGCTTTACCAAGACATGCCTTCCACCTCTGAGCCAAAGCCCAGCACATCAGCCATGATGGAGTCGCCACTGGACGTGAGTTTGCGGCTATCTCCAGAGTCATTTGCAGTGGGTAGTCCATCACCACGTCCCACTAACACACCCCTCGGCCACCTGCAACATCTACTCTTGGACTCTGACAGTGAATAAACAGGAAAAACTCGCCACTAAACCACATGGGAATTTACAGTGTTGTGCAGTGTTAAGAATAGAATGTGCAGTGTTAAGAAATTAGAATTCAGAGTGCCAAGGATTAAGTGCAGAGCGCAACACTGGTGAGTTTCAAGTGCAGTGCAAGTAAGAAAAGAATGTGCAGTGTCAAGAAATCAAAATTCAGAGAGCAAAGGATTAACTGCAGAGTGCAACACTGTTGAGTTTCAAGTGCAGCGCAAGTAAGAAAAGAATGTGGAGTGTTAAGAAATTAGAATTCAGAGTGCAAAGGATTAAGTGCAGTGCGACACTAGATTACTATATGTGCTTCAAGTGCACCTTCGTAATGTCAGAGCCTGAGAGGAGCCAGCTTAATCTTCACGACGGCCACTGATGTGTTGTAAGTACCCTTTACACTGTTAAATATTTTCCCTACTCACTTCTAATTCCTCATTCGCTGGTTCCTTTTCATTTATTTCATGGGTTCTGTCTCTTATGCGTGAATAGGGTCTTAAACAGGTGTTATGCATGCCCCATAGGGAGTTGTTTAGGTGGTTTTCAAAGTTAGGTTGGGTTAGGGTCCATAAGTACTTGTCCAGAGGTCATTTTCCCAAGTCCCAGACAAACCCAAGTCCCGCACATGCCTTTGGCTTTATTACGTCGGATCTTGGAGGGATTACTGTAGTAGAAAATAAGTCAATATTTAGGTTCATGTGTATGACTCATACTGAACCGTACTGCGTGCAATATGTTCAGCAAAGCTGCTTTCAAGTGCAACATTTTGTTGGGTAGAACAAGATTTTTTCTATACCTGCTCTTAAAATATTTGTGAAGATGTGATATGAAGTGCCTTAGTATGCTGAATAGTACAAACAGAATGAGTTGTTGAGAGCATAGGTAATATTTTCACGATGCCTGCAAAGAGTAAAAAAATTATGTACAAGTGCAGCCTTACCTGCATTCAGTATGCTGAGCAACTATTTTTTCAAGTGCAATAAACCATAACTGTGATATGAAGTAAATTTTAAGTGCAGTTGAACATACATTTTAGAGTAAGTATCATAACCGATGCCTGACAGTAGTATAAAAAAAAAAAAGGCATAAGTTTTCTCCCAAACACACACATGGGGCATAGTGCCACACTGTTATCGGCTGGAAAACCAATGGTAAGGCACATGGACAGGGTAATGATTCATCCTCATGATGGTGTTTAAGGAAAAGTGGAATAAAGAGTGGACAAGCTTTGGTGTTTGTGAAGGAGAGCCAGGCAGTTAAAAATCACCACTCCGGTCAGTGCTGCCAGTGCTAGCCAGGCGTGCCAAGGCTACAGCCAGCAGCATCCGCTGGAAGACTCCCCGTCACAACACCAAAAACCACTCATCTACTCATCGTTACTCATTGACAGAACAACCTAGAGACCTGGGGATGCTTTCATTTACAAGAAGAAGAATTGTTGAGTAATATGTTTTTTTTTTATTTATTTCCCTAACTAGTATACTTTTCCAGATATTAACTCTCTTGCACACCATAAGTTTCCAATAAGTTTTCATTCCACGCACAGAACCAAAATCTTGCTTAGGCCGGAGCCGTTCGCGTGGCAAGGAAAAAAGTTCTATGGTCCATTTTACCATCGGAAAGTGCTTATATTGTTATAAATCGCTTCCCATCACCTTCGTTGGTGTTTATACTATCAGATAAGAAAAATAAAACATAAAACAGATGAATCAATGTACATTAATGAAGCCTGAATAAAATTTATTTACGTGAAACTAACTTCTGATAACTTCCCAACATCGCAGCAAAAAAATTTTCCCGTGATGCACAAATGCAAAGGACATGCCTATATGCAGAATTTCACGATCTTTCATCTGTGAAAATTTGAAGTTGATACGTCCAATAGTTTTCGAGGAAATCGAGAAAACACTACAAAAATCACTTTAAAAATTTGTTAATTATTTCGTATGTTGTTAGTGACACTGTAAATACATAAATGTAAATGCTATCCAGTTTTGTAGCCATAAAGTTAAGGAAGCCCATGATATAATTCACAGTGTTATAAGCCTGATTGTTATGGAGAAAATGAATTTTGAAAAGTTACGATGGGATGCGCGCAGTTTGTGCGCAGTGACAGCTCGTATGCTCAGTCCCATAGGCTGAGTATGTTCGTCCTTCATAACTATTCCCCATTTATTTTCACACATATGTTTCTTTGCTTTACACAAGTATGCACAGAAAATCATCAGCTTCATCAAGTTTTTTCAGATTTTTGATGCGACCTATACTTTACGAGTAAAATGACTGAGACATGACATATTTCTCACAGGGAAAATTTGGTACACAAATTTTCCCTGTGAGAAATATGTAGTAAACGAATATTAAAAGTGCTTACAAATATTACTTCAGATGTCCTGATGGTAATCAAGACAAGAAGGGGATCAAGACAAGAAGGGGGTACCCATATTGCATGCAAGCTCGGTGTTAACCACATGAAATGGCCATCAGGTTTCCATTTCGCAGTACCAATGGTTTGGTGTGAACCAAATGATCACTGTCCTGACTGCTACTTTTGCCTCACTAACACCAAAGGGAATTCAGTGAAAATTCAGTCCAAGATCAGGTATCCTTACATACCTTCTCTAAGGCAAGCACCCCATGGCCCTGAGCTTCCAGTTCCTTATCCTCCAATAAGTACCACAAGTGAATCAGAATCTACTGAGGAGGAGTGTTGCATGGATATCGACTTTCAAGACTATTTAGAGAGCAAGGAGCCACACTTCATAGGTCAGGTAGAGCTGCATGACCTTAAACGAGACCTTAACTCCCCCAAGGAGAAAAATTATTTCCTTGGATCTCAACCAAGCAATGGAACATCCTACAAGGTGGAGTTTGTATCACCACCTTCCATCATAGACATGAAAAGCTCTCATTGTACATCAAGATGGATGACATGCTTTGTTACTGTTATGATGCTGTATCGTTAATGCAACACCTTTGAAAGTCTCGTCCTTATCAAAAAAGAAAATGGTGGTTGTTCAGAGATTCTGGGAAGAATGCCCTGAAGGCAGTCCTTCTCCATAATGGAAATGAGCTTCCTTCTTTTCCAGTTGTGCATGCCCATGGAATGAATGAATGTTATGAAACTATGAGTAGTCTATTGACCGCTACTGGCTACAAAACACATCAATGGCGCATCTGTGGGGACCTGAAAGTGATCTGCTTGCTTCTAGGTCTTTAGCAAGGTTACACAAAGCACATGTGTTTTCTCTGTTCATAAGACAGCAGAGCAGACGCTAAGCACTGCACACAAAAGGAATGCCCAGTGTGACCGAAAGATATGACTGGATAAGGTTCAACTGTTTTAACATACTTCTTGTTGACCCTGAGAAGGTATTATTGCCTCCACTTCATTTGAAGCTTTGTGAAGGCCATGGATGAAGATGGTGCTGGCCTCCGCTGCTTGCTAACAAAGTTCCAAGGCATTGTATCTGGGGCCAAAGTAAAAGCATTTTTTTTTTTTTTATATATAGTCCGTCAAATTCGTCTTATACTCAACGATCAGGATTTTGTAAAGAGCTTATCTGAGCTCGAAAGGGCTGCTTGGAAAAGCTTCATGGTTCTTACCAAGATTTATCTAGCATATTTTCGAGCATCGACTTATGAGGAGCTTGTAGACAAGATGTGGAAGAGTTACTATGCACTCGGTGCTCGAATGTCGCTCAAGATAAATTTCTTCCATTCTCATTTGGACCTCATTCTTATTATTCTTGGCAATGTCAGTGATGAACGTGGTCAGTGATGAACGTGGCGAAAGGTTTCACCACGAAATTGTCATAATGGAGAGCAGATATCAAGGCCAATTCAGTGCAAACATGGTGAGTGACTGTTGTTGGACTTTACAGTCTGAGAGTAATTGCTCCTACCAACGCAAAATGCAGAGGCACTTCCAATGTGAAAAGATCATGTAATAATGTTTTGTATATATGTATATACAGTATGTATATCTATATCTATCTATCTATATCTATCTATCTATCTATCTATCTATCTATCTATATATATATATATATATATATATATATATATATATATATAAGTTTGTACCAAGTATATCTATCTATCTATCTACCTATTGCCAGACGCCTCAATCCCGTTTGGGGTGGCCACAAACAAATCGCCTCCACGTCGCCCTGTCCCCCGCCATTTCACTGCCCTGCTCCCAACTCACACCCCCCTCTCTCATATACCTCTCCACCCCATCCCTCCATCTCATCCTCGGCCTCCCCTTCCCTCTTCCCCCCTCCACCTCACTCACATACACTCGCTTCGTCAGTCTTTCACTCTCCATCCTCTCCATATGGCCAAACCACCTCAGTGTGTTCCTCATAACGCTTCCTATCAAATCCACATCAACACCACAACGCTCCTTTATATCTTCATTCGTCAGCCTGTCTCTCCATGTGACTCCACATGCTCCTCTTAAATAACTCATTTCCACTGCTCTCACTCTTGACTTGTGTCCTTCCAACAACGTCCAAGCTTCACTTCCGTACGTTAGAGTTGGTATCACAATACTGTCATCTAGTAACTTTTTCACTTCCATGCTCACTTCCCTGTTTCTTATCACTGCTTTCAAAGAACCAGCAACCTTTCTTCCCTGCTGTACCCTTTCAAGCACTTCACCCTTCAAACCTCCATCCTTATTCATCACACTACCCAAGTACTTAAACGTACTCACATTTTCCAATTCCTCACCATCCAACCTCGCTGTACATTCACTGACTTCACCTCTCTCAAAGACCATCACTTTACTCTTCCCTACATTCACCTTTAGATTCCTTTTCTTACACACTCTCCCAAACTCATCCACCAAACCTTGCAGCTCCCCTTCGTCTTCACTCAACAACACAGTATCATCTGCAAACAACAGTACAGGGAGTTTCCAAACACTATCCTCTCTCACCAGGGCCACTCCATCATCCACTACCCTACCTTGTAACTCTTTTATTACCCCATCCATGTACAGATTGAACAACCATGGAGACATGACACATCACTGTTTCAACCCAACTTTCAAAGAGAAAAATTCACTTAAATCACCATCCACACGCACTGCAGCCTTCGCACCATTGTACATACTCTTCACAGCATTCAACAACTTCCAATCTACTCCATATATTATTAACACTTTCCACAATCCTTCTCTATCCTCCCTGTCATGTGCATTCTCCAAATCCATGAAAGCCGCATACATCTTCTTTCCCTTCTCTAGAAACTTTTCCACTAAAGATCTAGGAATGAATATCTGATCTACACAACCTCTTCCCTTCCTAAAGCCTCCCTGTTCTTCTCCAACTAATTTCTCTGTTCTTTCTCTAACTCTGTCAATAAGTATCCTACCATACACTTTTCCTATTATACTAAGAAGACAAATGCCCCTATGATTACCATACACTTCTTTTTCCCCTTTTGCTTTGTACAAGGAAATAATTATACCTGACTTCCAATCCTCCGGGACTCTACCTTCCTCCCAGGCCAATCTGCACATCTTCCACATCCATTCTACTACTATCTCTCCCCCATGCTTCAGCATTTCACCACACACTCTATCAATTCCTGGGGCTTTCCCCGATTTAACTTTCTTCATTGCTTCCACAACTTCTATCCTACTGATTTCTTCCTGTCTTCTCACCTCACTCCTTCTCCCAGCCATTCCCCAGCCACTTATACTCGCATTACTTCCATCCTCTACGTTCAACAATTCCTTAAAGTGTTCTCTCCATCTCTCCATCTGCTCACTTTTTCTCCGTTCTCCACTAGTAATCTACCATTTTTATCTTTCACTCCCCTGCTAACTTCACTTCCACCCTTTCTTACTCTTTTCACCTCTTTCCAGATCATTTTCTTACAGTCCCTCCACTTTACACTCAAATTCCTTCCAAATTCCTCATCCACTCTCTTCTTACTCTCTCTTACTAATCTTTTCACCTCTCTCTTTCTTTCTACATATAACTCTCTCTTCCGCCTCTCAACTTCTTCCACGCCCCTATTTCTCATCCATTCATTGTATGCTTTCTTCTTTTGTGCCACAGCCTGTTTCACCTCTCCAGTCCACCACGCTGTTCCTTGCACCCCCCCTTCGTCTTCTCTTCCTTCCACACACCACAATACATGCTGCACATATTTCTTCTGCAAATATCCTACACACACCTTACACGTCTCCCATCTGCTCCAATTCATATTTCCCCAATCGTTCCTCCACTTCTCTCTTATACTCTGCCTTTTTCTCATCCTCTTGTAACCTTTCCACTCTCCTTGCAACTACTCCTTCCTCTCGTCTTTCCTTCTTCTATTCCTCCATCTTACTTGAATTCTAATTCTGGCCACCATCAAGTAGTGGTCAGAAAGTCCACTCCCCCAACCTCTATAAACTCTTGCATCCATTACACATCTTCGCATCCTTTCATCCACACACACATAATCAATCATTGCCTTCCTTTCATTCAGTTCACCACTCACCCTTCTCATCACTCGCCATGTATACCTGTGGATCATTTTATGCCTGACGAGGGTATTGGCTGTCACCAACCCCCTCCCAGCACAAATGTCCACTAACGCACTCCCATTCTCATCTATCTCAGCAGGCACACCCCACTCACCAACTATTCCATCCATCTTCACATTCCCAACTTTACCATTTATATCACCAATCAAAAACACTCTCTCATTCCTTCCAAACTTTTCCATGCACACTTCTACATTTGTCCAGAACTCTTCTCTCACTCTTCTAGCACGATCTTGCGTTGGCGCATACACACACACAATCGCCCACATTTGTATTTCAACTTTCAACTTTACCCACACAATCCTTGACCCAACTGATCCATACTGTCTTATGCTCCTCTTCCATCTTTTACTCACAACTATACATACTCCTTCCTTTGCCCTCTCATTCTCACCTACTCCTGCACATATACCCCATCCATACTCCCATTCTCTCACACTTTCTCCTCTCCATTTTGTTTCAGTTATTCCACATACATCCACTTTCGTATATGATATAAATTAAAGACTAAAGTTTATTATTTTTGTAACAATATATACATGTAGACTTATTGGCACATATTTGACGAATTTGCAAGTTTCATGGAATTTTCCCTCATTTATGATGTAGTATGTCAAGGTTATGTGATAGCCAAATATTAGGGTCAGTTTAGAAAATGAGGGTAACAAATTAGAAACAGGTGAGAATAAATCAGAACCATTTTGGCTGTTGACCAGTGTTATTTGTCCTGAATGCCAGGCAGCGTTGACGATGGAAATTGGAGGTGGAAGCCTGTTGCTGATGAAAAATCGTGGTGGGCTGGTGAAGCCATCACAGGACGTGGTAAGAGTGTGCGAAGCTGCGGAACGTTCTTTGCAAAGGATGCTGATTTCTTCACAGGATGCCTTGCCACAGTCACTGCACATCGCGTCAGCACTGGCTACCGCCGTGTTGGGTGATGTTGGACGGCAACAACTGTTTGTGCAGTTGCAAGGCCACATGCTGGACTGTCCAGCAGATCATAATCATTTACTTGTGGTCATCAAATGTATCGCATCTTGTTATATCAAAACTAGGATGCATCATCTTGCCATGAGCTTCACCGAGAAGCTGAATGGACCATCATTAGGAAACAACTGTCCTAGCTGATTGTATTCAGGCACGAGTGATTGTTTATGCTATTGATATATGCTGCATTATTTTATGACTATTGTTTTGCGCTGTATACGATCACTCATCACTCCACTGATATATAACTTCATCATTTACACTTACTCGCAATAACCTTGGATAATTGGCTTCTGCTCTTCAATAAAAAGTCATTGTTTGTGTACACTTTGAGTTTTAAAAAAGGCCGTATGCTAAAATAATACTTGACAGCATGAAAATGGCTGATGTAGACGCATCCAGCTAATGGGTAGGTTACCTACGGGACATTGATAGTGATCAAGATGGTATCATTCGTATTATGACACCATAAAGGGCAGCAATGGTATAGTAAGTGTGGTTTCATTACCAGTGACTTTTTTCATTGCAGTAAATGAGAAACTCCTTAATTAATAACGTAGGTACCTCATTTCTAAGGCACATTCTCCATTTCTCGGGTCGCGTTATGTATGTATACACACGGGTGCTTGGGCACTGATGGGACCACCAACATAGCCCCTGCCGCCGCGTACAGGCTTCAGCCGCTCGTGTAGTCGTACGCAGCATGCCCCATCAAGTGTGTGTGTATATATATATATATATATATATATATATATATATATATATATATATATATATAGTGGGTCTATGAATGTGCGTGGATGTAGCACGATTGAGGCCCAAAGGGAGGAGATTGGGAGAATGTTTGTGAGAAGAAAGTTGGATGTGTTAGCTATGAGTGAAACGAAGATGAAAGGGAAGGGTGAGTCTATGTTTGGATGTGTGAATGGAAGATTGTCAGGTGTTGATAGGGGAAGGGCAAGAGAAGGTGTGGCCTTGTTAGTGAGCCCGGAAGTACAGCAGTGTGTGATTGAATGGAAGGTGTCATCGAGACAGATTTGAGTGAAAGCAAAATTTGAACGTGAGTTGTGGGTGTTTGTGAGTTCATATGGGCCTGGTAGTGAATGGGATGCAGAAAAGAGGGAGTCTTACTGGAACGATGTTGATGAGTGTCTGCAGAGTTTTGGAGCGAATGTGAATGTGGTAATATGGGAGATCTGAATGCTAGAGTGAGAAATATAGCAGCTGAAGGTGTAGTTGGTATGCACGGTGTGCTTGGAAAAAATGAAAATGGGGAACGAATGATAGGGATGTGTGTTGAGGGAGAGATGGTGACTGGAAATACGCTGTTCGAGAAAAAAAATATTTATAAGTATACATGGGTGAGACAGGAGGGTGGAATTATTGTGGATAAAGCATTGATGGACTATGTGGTTGTGTCTAGGAACGTAATAGGAAGATTGTTGGATGTGAGAGTTCTGAGAGGGAGAGGTAGAGGAATGTCTGATCACTACCTGGTGGAGGGAAAGTTAAGAGTAGGTAAGAGATGGGTGAGAGCTAGGAGGGTTAGGTGTGGCAGGGAGGTTTTGATAGTGAGTGAGTTGGATAAAAGAGAGAAAATGATATAGTATCAGGAGAAATTGAAAGATGAGTGGAACGCAGTGAAAGATTAGGAAAATTGCAGTGTGGAGGAGGAATGGCAGTTGCTTAAGAGTGCTGTGGTGGGGCATGCAGAAGAGGTGTGCGGTGTGAGACGTGTGGGTGGTGGTGTAAGAAAAGGAAGCGAATGGTGGTGCGAGGAAGTAAGTATGGCTGTGGCTGAGAAAAGACGTGCACATGAAGTGTGGCTACAGAAGAAGGATGAGGTGTCATATGAGAGGTATAAGGAAAAAAAAGAATAGGGCGAGAAGGGCTGTGCGTGATGCTAAAGTGGCAGCAGATGAGAGGTGGGGTAGGCGGCTGACTGAGAATTTTCAACAGAATAAGAAAATGTTCTAGAAGGAGGTGAAAAGGGTGCGAAAGGGAGAGTCTGGGATGGATGAGCTAGTAAAAGCAGAGGATGGAAGGATGTTAATTGAGATATGCAGTAAGGAAGAGATGGGCAGAATATTTTGAAAGACTGTTAAATGTAGAGGAGGAAAGTGTGGCTGAGACTGTGGCAGATGAAAGGGTGCAAAGAATAAATGTGCTGGGAGAGTTGAATGATTCTTTGATCATGAAGGAGGAAGTGGAGAAGGCAGTAGAGGAGATGAAAACAGGGAAAGCTGCAGATATGGATGGGTGTGCTGTGGAATGCCTGAAGGGTGGTGGAGTGACTATTGTTGACTGGTTAATAAGATTGTTGAATGTGTACTTTGTGAAAGGTATGGTGCCAGTTGACTGGGCAAGTGCTTGTGTGGTCCCATTGTATAAAGGCAAGGGTCATAAGTATGAATGTACTAGCTTTAGGGGTATAAGTTTATTGATTGTTGTAGGTAACGTGTATGGTAGAGTGTTAATTATGAGAGTTAGCGAGGGTACAGAGGGAGTGATTGGTGATGAGCAGTGTGGCTTTAGGAGAGAGATGGGATGCGTGGATCAGGTGTTCGCTGTGAGACAAGTGTGTGAAAAGTATTTAGCGAAAGGCAAGGATGTGTTTTAGGCATTCATGGATTTAGAGAAAGCATATGATAGAATTGATAGGGAGGCTTTGTGGACTGTTTTAAGATTGTATGGACTTGATGGTAGGTTACTAAAAGGAGTGAAAAGTTTTTATGTAAATAGTAGAGCGTGTGTAAGAGTGGGAAATGCTGTGAATGATTGGTTTCCCGTGAGAGTGGGGCTGCGACAGGGATGTGTGATGTCGCCTTGGTTGTTTAATATTTATATGGATGGTGTTGTAAGGGAGGTGAATGCAAGAGTTTTAGGTGGAGGTCTGAGTCTGGTGAATGTTGATGGTGGAGAGTGGAACCTGAAGCAGCTGCTGTTTGCAGATGATACTGCACTGGTGGCTGATTCAGAGGAGTGATTGAAACAGTTGGTAGAGGAGTTTGGATGGGTGTGTGAAAGGAGGAAATTGAAAGTAAATGAGAATAAGAGTAAAGTGATGAAGTGTACTAGGTTTGTAGATGGTAGGGGGATGAATATAGTTTTGAATGGCAAGTTGCTTGAGGAGGTAGAGCGTTTTACATATTTAGGGTCACATGTTGCTGTGGATGGAAGAATAGATACAGAAGTGAAGTTTAGAATGAATGACGTAAGGTGCTGGGAGGAATGAAAAAAGCACTTAGATGTCGGAAGTGAAGTTTAGAATGAATGACGTAAGGTGCTGGGAGGAATGAAAAAAGCACTTAGATGTCGTTCGCTTAGAATGGATGTAAAAAGAAGTCTGTATGAGGGTGTTGTGGTACCGACTGCGTTATATGGGGCTGAAACATGGAACATGGGTGTAGCAGAGAGGAAAAGTTTGATTGTAATGGAGATGAGGTGTCTGAGGAGTATGTGTGGAGTGACGCATATGGATCGAGTGAGAAATGATAAAGTGCGAAGGAGAACTGGAGTTGTTCAGGAGATGCCTGGTAGAGTTGAGCAGAGGGTGTTGCGATGGTTTGGACATATGGAGAGAATGGACAATGAGCAACTGGTGAAAAAGATAACTAGATCTGATGTGAGAGGTGTAAGGCTGAGAGGGAGACCACGAATAGGATGGATGGACAGTGTGAAGAGAGCGCTAGATGCGAGAGGGATGTCTGTTGAGAAAGGAAGAGTGGCTGTGCGTGACAGAAATAAATGGAGAGAAATTGTGAATGAATAAATGATGATTCTGCCCTGAGGGGATATTCTCCCACATTTGGTCTGATCAGCTAGTCAAGTCAGATGCGGGTAAGGGGATGGGTCTGTTATGATGTGGCAGGAGTAAACCAGCTCTGTTGTTGGGCCCTGCTGCGGATGTCACTGACTGCACTGCGCAGTTGACCCTTGTGCGGTGTGGTTCGGTGAGGATCTGTCCCTTCTTCCCTTTGGGACTAAGATGCGAATGAATGTGTTTGAATCGATGTTTAAATGGGGAGTGTGTCGTCTTGTCTCAGGTACCTCTCTTTCCTTGGGGGAAGCAGCCTAGGTATATATATATATATATATATATATATATATATATATATATATATATATATATATATATATATATATATATATATGTATATCAGTGCTGGGCACACGGCATTTAAAAGACTGGAGCTCATAGTCAGTAGGAAACACAGACATAGGAAGACAGTTCCAGAGTTTACCTGCTGGATATATGAAGGAATGGGAGTAATGATTAACTTTTGCATTAGAAAGTTGGCCAGAAAAGGATGAAAGTTTGCTGCTAGACATGTGCAACGTCCCTGTCTACATATATATATCCATCCATCCATCCATCATCCAATCTTACATTGGCCCTTGAGGAGCGTAATAAATATATATATATATATATATATATATATATATATATATATATATATATATATATATATATATATATATATATATATATATATATATATATATATATATTTATATAATGTATGTATGTATACATGTATGTATGTACAGTATGAATGTATGTGCATTTATAGTGTTCATATCAAATATATATTTTATGTATTCAGGCAATTCCTTCATTTTTCCGGTAATAATTTCTTACCCTATCCCCCCAAAAAAAAAGCACAAATAAATTATTTGATCACGCAAATTCTTTCTTTCAACAGTGTAGCATATATATATTTTTTTTTAATGCTTAACCAGCAAAGCATAATTTTCCTTTTTTTTATCACACGAACACAAATAATAATTCATGCATTTATTTTTATCCACACACATGCAGGAATTAATGGTTATGTAGATTCCTCGTTTTACACATAAAGCCAAATTTTCTTTCCTTCTCTCTCTCTCTCTCTCTCTCTCTCTCTCTCTCTCTCTCTCTCTCTCTCTCTCTCTCTCTCAACACATAAACAGATATACACCAACACACACACACACACACACACACACACACACGTACAGACACACACACACACACACACACACACACACACACACACACACACACACACACATACACACAATCTCTCTCTCTCTCTCTCTCTCTCTCTCTCTCTCTCTCTCTCTCTCTCTCTTCATCTGGGCTTTCATTTGGCACATTGACATTTGACCTTCAGCTACCTTAAAAGGTCAAATGCAAGATCACGGATTTTCAGAGAGCGTAACTTGCAAACATTTGCACCATTACCTTAGACTTTAATTGTGTACTGACAATAGATGGCAGTAACGATTAAGTATTTAACAACAATAAAATAACTGCTGTAGGGAGAGGTCTGTGTGCCTGGCACCACTTGTTTACTCTGTCCTCCTTTACTGACATCCTCTTTCCCTCATTCCCTTCCTCCCTCACTCAGTCCTCCCTTCCTTTCTTCCATCCTCCCTTTTTCCTTCCTTCCTTTCTTCCTTCCTTTCCTTCTTCCTTCCCTCTTTCATCTTCCATTTGTCACTCTGTCCTTTATTTCCTTCCTCTTTCTCTCCTCTTCCTTCTTCACTTCCACCCTCTGTCCTTCCTTCTTTCTTTCCTCAGTTCCTTTTTTTTTTATTTTCCCTGTTTCCCTTTCCTGCATTATTCCTTTCCTCTCTCCTTCCTTCATTTCTTAATTCTTTCCTTCCTTGGGCAGGAATTTAGCCGCCTCTCGCCGTCTTGTTTGTGCTCCCACATTACGTCATTTTACACATTCAGTTGTTGTTCCTCCTTCCTTCCTTCCTTCCTACTTTTGTTCCCTCCTTGGTTCACTTCTTTTTCTTTCCTTCTGTCCTTCATTGATTGATTGATTCATTCATTCATTATTTGGTTCACTTTTTTCCTTTCTTTCTTTATATTTATATGTTCCTTCTATATGATTGTCGAGTAACCTGAAGTTTGATTTCCTCGTTCCGTTCTTTGTTCCTTTACTTCTTCCTTCTTCTTTCGTGCAGCCATTATATTTTTTTTTTTCGTATTTATCAGAAAGTATTAGGATTTGAGAATAAAATACTGAGAAGGATTCTTGGGGTAAAGTGGCAAGACAGAGTTATAAATGCAAGAGTAAGGGATATTACGAGAGTGGAACCAGTTAATGAATATGCGAGACTGTCTCTCTGGAAGTGGCTGGGGCACATATACAGAAAAGAAGGTAGTTTAATACAGGATGTGCCAAAGTGGACTGCTAGAGGAAGAAGAGGTAGAGGTAGGACGAGGGAAACATGGTTGAGGACAATGAAAAAAGAAGCAGGAGAGGAGTGTTGGTGGGACCTGAAGAAGATGGCAAGAGACAAATATTGGTGGAGAGAGTTCATCGAGGCCCTATGCATCCCGTGGGGTGTCACAAGAAATGATTGATTGATTGATTTCCATTCCTATCTTCCCAACTTCCTTTCTTGTTATCTTACTTCCTTTCGTTTTCTTCTTCTGTCGCCATATTTACCCTCTTTGTTCCTAGCTTCTTTTGTTTCTTCCCTTGCTTCCATCCTTGCTTCCTCTCTTTTCTGTCGTTTCTTTTTTCACCTTCTTATTCCAATCGATTAATTATGATTCCTCAGTTAGACTATATTCTTTTTATTTCATCTATGTTCCGCCTTCCTTTCTTCCTTTATTCCTCCTCCTTTTCCTTCATTCATTGTCATTATACGGTATTTCTTCCCCAAAATAATTTTTCCTATACGGTAGTCGATATTGTCTGGTCCCTGCAGTTTTCTTCTGTATTTTAATTCATTGCTTCCTTTAAATCTTCTTTTATTTAAATACTTGATAGGTGCTCCAGTGACGGTGTAAGAATCTTAGAGTCCTTGTATATTAAAGTGCACAAGCCCCGACTTAACAATACTGCATCATCCTATCCGCTAAACATAGTTTAATTCTATTATTTATCAATGATGTATTTTTAAAGCACTTTGATATTTACATGTAAATAATATTATTTTTATCATTTTAGACCACTGAAGATGACGGAAATGTCGAAACGTCTGGTAATAAAGTCCATTATGTTCGTCACGACACTGTGTTTACTCCTCCTGCTGAAGATCCGTTTCCCCAGGAACGAATCAATATCAAGTACTTTTTGCTTGCACAATGGTGCTTTGCGCTTGTATGAAGAAGCTTTTTCTTCATTTTTTTTTTTTTTTTTTTTTTGCAAGGAAGACGGAACCAAAGGCCATAAGCCCGCAATAAGAGTTCCCTCCAAGAGAAAAACATAATACAAGAGAGAGCCAAATTCAAGATCCATTTATTTCGAGATGCCTGCACACAATGCGTTTGAAAGACTGGAGATCATAGGCAGCAGGAAATACAGACAAAGGGAGACAGTTCCAGAGTTGACCTGTTGCATAATTGAAGGACTGGGAGTAACGGTTAACTCTTGCATTAGAGAGTTGGACAGAAAAGGGATGAGAGTTTGCTGCTAGACGGGTGCTATGCGCCCGTCGTAGAGGTGGAGAAATGCATGCAGACAGTTCAGAGGAGCAGTGAGCATTAAAGTAGCGATAGAAAAGAGATAAAGATGCAACAGTGCGGCGAAGAGACAAAGGTTGAAGGAAGTCAGTAAGGGGGGGGGAGTTAATGAGACGAAAAGCCTTTGACTCCACCCTATTGAGAAGAGCTGTATGTGGGGAGCCTCCCCACACATGAGAGTTGTACTCCACACAGGGGAGGATAAAACCCCTGTATAGAGTCAACAATTGTGCAGGGGTAAAGAAAGAACGGAGTCGGCTTAACACACCCAATCTCTTGGAAGCAGATTTTACAAGAGATGTAATATGATCTTTCCAAGATAAGTCCCGAGTAAATGAAACCCCAAGCATGTTTAAGGATGATGCAGGATTAAGCTGAATATTATTAAACATTAGTGGGTATACCTATGGAAGATTTTCACGGGTTTATAGGTGTAAGAACTGAGTCTTAGATGCATTAAAAACAACAAGATTATTTTACCCCAGTCAGAGATACGAGCCAAGTCATACATTAGGTGTGACATAGCCTCATCCCTTGTTTGTTGAAGTAACTGCTGAGATGGGCATTGCAGGAACCGAATGGAAAGGTGAAGGGTGGAGTCATCAGTGTATGAGTGGATAGGGTTAGATGTACAGCTTAGAAGATCATTGATAAATAAAAGGAAGAGAGTTGGTGATAGGACAGAGCCCTAAGGAACACCACTGTTGATAGATCTAGGAGAAGAACGATGACCGTCTACAACAGCGGCTATAGAACGACCAGAAAGGAAGCTAGCGATGAAGGCACAGATAGAAGGATAGAAACCGTAAGAGAGCGGTTTGGAAATTAAAGATTTATGCCAGACTCGATCGAAAGCCTTTGAGATGTCTAATGCAACGGCAAAGCTTTCGCGAAAGTCCCGAAAGGAGGATGACCAGGAGTCTGAAAGGTAGGTGACAAGATCGCCAGTGGAGCATCCCTGATGGAACCCGTACTAACGATCAGAAAGAAGGTTGTGATAGGAAAGATGCCTTAAAATTTTTCTATTGAGAATTGACTCGAAAACTTTTGAAATAAAGGACGTTAAAGCAATTGGACGATAGTTGGAGGGTTGGGAGTGGTCACCCTTCTTTGGGACTGGCTGAATGAGAGCAAACTTCCAGCAAGAAGGAAAGGTACAAGTTGACAGACTAAGGCAAAAGAGTTTGCCTAGGCAGGGTGTAAGCACAGAAACACAGTTCTTGAGTACAACAGGAGGGACTCCATCAGGCCCATATGCCTTGTTAGTATTGAGGCCAGTGAGGGCAGAAAATACATCAGCTGAAGAAATTTTAATGTCAGCCATGAGGAAGTCAGAGGTGGGAAGTGATAGAGGAACAGCACCGGACTCATCTTAGGTGGAATTGGAAGAGAAAGTCTGTGCGAAGAGATCTGCTTTATCAGTAGAAGAAATAGCCACAGAACCGTCAGAGTAGAAAAGAGGAGGGAAGGATGATGAGGTAAAGTTGTTAGAAAGGTTTATGGCAAGGTGCCAGAAGGAGGAGGAAGAATTCGAGTTGGAGAGTTAAGAGCATTTAGTACAGATGAAATTATTTTTAGCAGAGCGAAGAGCAGACTTAGCACGATTCCGGGCAGAAACATAAAGATGATGTGATTCAGGGGTGGGTTGGCTCCGGTACCATTTATAGGCCCTCTCCTTGTTGCGGACAGCATTAGAACAAGTGTGATGAAATCAAGGCCTTCTTGCATTAGTCAAAGGATATGAGAAAGTAATGTATGCTTCCATGCCCGAGAGAATAACCTCTGTAATGCGCATGGCACACTCAGATGGTTCCCAGCCATGGAAGCAATAATCATTCCAGGGAAAATCAAAGAAGTAGTGCCTGAAGGCCTCCCAATCCGTGGCTCCAAAATGCCACAGGCGACGTTTCCCTGGAGGGTCCACAGGCTGTACCAGAGTGATAGGACAGGTTAAGGTGATAAGGTTGTGATTGGAGGAACCCAACAGGGAGAAAAGATTTACAGTGTAAGCAGAAGGATTAGTTGTAAGGAAGAGGTCAAATATGTTGGGGTTCTCTCCAAGGCAGTCTGGGATACGGGTAGGGTGCTGTATGAGCTGCTCCAGGTCATTAAGGATAGAAAAGATGTAGGCTTGTTCACCAGGTGGATCAGTGAAAGGAGAGGAGAGCCAAAGGTGGTGGTGAACATTGAAATCTCCTAGAATGGAGATTTCAGGGAAAGGAGAAATGGATAGCATGTGTTCCATCGTAGAAGTAAGATAGTCGAAGAATTTTTGATAGTCGTGTTTGAAGATTATTATTTTTTAACTGAAGATGTTTCTTGTTTGTTTGGGGTGTATTTTGCTTGTATGGGGGTTTTTATCACTTCTTGAAGGTGTTTTAATTTGTTGGAAAAAGTTTTTTGTTTGCTTGATGGTGTTTTTCGCTTGTTTCAGTCTGAGGGTACCTAACGTTTATCTGAGGGTGTTTTTATTTTGTTTATTGTTTGAGGATTTTTATCGTTTTTATGGAGGCGTTATTCATTTCTTTGGGATGTTTTTTCGATTTTCTGAAGGCTTTTTACCTCAGGGTATTTTTCGTTTGTTTCCATTTTCTTTTTTCTGGTTTATTTTTCGTTTGACTGAGGGTAGATTTTACTTGTCTTAAGCTGTTTTTTCAGGTGTTTGAGGTGTTCTTCGTGTGTGTAAAAGTGTATTTTGCTTGAGGGTGCTTTTCAATTGTTTGAGGGTGTTTTTCATTCGTCTGCTGATGATTATCGCCCTTTTAAATTTTGTAATGAAGTTTTCTTAATTTGAGGTTGGTTTTCGTTTGCTTGAGGGTGTTTTTGCATCGTTATGTGACTATTATTGACCATTTTCTTCTTCTGGGCAATTTGGCGAGATTTTTTGGGGGAAGGTGTGGATCTGTCTACTTGCGAGGGGTGTCATATGGAATAGTTGTTGGGTGCGTGAATAAAGTAGAATATCATTTACAGTAAGCTGTCTTCTATTATTCCAGCTATTCTATATGTTCTTTGTGGATGATTCGGTGTTGAGTTATTTGTAAAGTCTGACCAGTCTACTTGGTAGCGACTTACCACAAAGAGTGGTTATTTAATGACTAGTTAAGGCCGTATATCGTTTAAACAATATTTCCTTATTATTCTCATTATCATGGAACAATATTCTTTTAGTATTCACAAAACTGGTACAATTAAGTATCTATCTATCTATCTATAGCCCGACGCCCTAATCCCGCAAAGGGTGGCCACAGACAAAACGCCTCCAAGTCACTCTGTCACCCACCATTTGACTACCCTCCCCCCAACTCACCCCCTCTCCCTCATATACCTCTCAACTCCATCCCTCCACCTCATCCTCGGTCTACCTCTCCCTCTCCCTCCCTCCACCTCACCTACATACACCCTCTTAGTCAGTCTTTCATTCCCCATTCTCTCCACATGTCCAAACCACCTCAGTGTATTTCTCCTGATCTTCTCAACCACATCCACATCCACCCCACAGCGTTCCTTCACTTCTTCATTCGTCAACCTGTCCCTCCACGTCACTCCACATGCTCCTCTCAAGTAACTCATTTCCACTGTTCTCACTCTTGACTTGTTCCCCTCTTGCAAGGTCCATGCCTCGCTTCCATATGTCAGGGTAGGGATCACAATACTGTCATGCAGTGACTTCTTAACTTCCATACTCACCTCCCTATTTCTCATCACTGCTTTCAGTGTACCAACAACCTTCCTTCCCTGCTGTACCCTTTCACGCACTTCATCCCCCAAAGTTCCATCCCTACTCATCACACTACCCAAGTACTTCAATGCACTCACATGCTCCATATCCTCACCATCCAACCTCACTGCACACTCTGTGACTTCATTCCTCTCAAACACCATAACTTTACTTTTGTTTACATTAACTTTCAGATTCCTCCTCCTACACACTGTCCCAAATTCATTCACCAAACCTTGCAACTCCCATTCATCTTCACTCAACAGTACTGTATCATCAGCAAACAGCAACACCGGAAGCTTCCAAATCTCACCCTCATTCATTAGAGCCACCCCCACATCCACTACCCTACCCTGCACCTCCTTTACAACCCCGTCCATGTATATATTAAACAGCCATGGAGACATCACACAACCCTGTTTCAGTCCCACATTGAGATCAAAGAACTCACTCAGCTCACCATCTACTCGCACCGCAGCCCTAGCTCCCTCGTACATACTCTTCACAGCACTCAACAATTTCCCCTCCACTCCATATATTCTTAATACCTTCCACATACCTTGCCTATGTATTCTGTCATAAGCTTTCTCCATGTCCATGAAGGCAGTATACACTTTCCTTCCCTTCTCTAGATACTTCTCCACTAAACATCTTAGAACAAATATCTGATCTACACACCCTTTTCCCTTCCTAAATCCCCCTTGTTCTTCTCCAACTAGCTCCTCTGTCATATGCCTAACCCTATCTATGAGTATTCTACCATATATTTTACCAGTCACACTAAGAAGGCAAATTCCCTTATGGTTACCACATACTTCTCTCTCCCCTTTACCTTTGTATAAAGGAACAATTATACCTGATTTCCAGTCCTCTGGAACCCTTCCCTCTTCCCAAGCCAATCTACACAACTTCCATATCCACTCCACAACAATCTCACCTTCATACCTAAGCATTTCACCACACACTCCATCAATTCCTGGGGCCTTTCCCAACTTAATCTTCTTCATCGCTTCCACTACTTCTGCCCTACTGATCTCTTCCTCCCTCCTCTCATCTCTTCTTCTCCCAGCCATTCCCCAACCACTTATACTCGCACTGCTCTCACTCTCTACATTCAACAAATCCTCAAAGTGCTCCTTCCATCTCCTCAGTTTCTCTCTCTTCTCCACCAACAATCTATTATTCCTATTTTTCACTCCCCTACTATTTCCCCTTTCACACTGCCTTACTTTCTTTACCTCCTTCCAAAACAATTTCTTACTCTTCCTCCATTTCACACTCAGATTCCTCCCAAACTCTTCAGCCACTTTATTTTTACTCTCCTTCACCAGTCTCTTAACCTCCCTTCTCCTGCCCACATATACCTGTCTCTTCTCTCTCTCATCTTCTCCCCTACCTCTACTCGCTAACCATTCACTATATGCCTTCTTCTTTTGTTCCACAGCTCGTTTCACCTCATCATTCCACCATGCTGTCCCTTGCACACCCTTGCATCTCCTCCTCACTCCACAAACCGCCTCACACGCTGCTCCTATCTCTTCTATGAATATCTTACATACGTCTTCCACCCCTTCCATCTGCTCTAGCTCATACCTTCCCAATCTTTCTTCCACTATGCTCTTATACTCTGTCATTTTCTCACTATCTTGCAATTTCTCCACTCTTCTCACAGGAGTTGCTTCCTCCTGTCTTCCCCTTCGTCTCCTCAACCACTTTCTTTGCAGCTCTACCTTGGCCATCACTAAGTGATGGTCCGAGACTCCATTCCCCCACCCTCTCCACGCTCTTACATCCAACACTTGTCTTCTCATTCGCTCATCCACACACACGTAGTCTATCATTGCCTTTCGTTCAACAAGTTTACCATCCATCCTCCTCATTACTCTCTATGTGTACCGGTGGATCATCTTATGCCGAAAGTAGGTGTTGGCTATTGCCAACCCCTTTCCAGCACAGATGTCCACCAAAGCACTTCCATTCCCATCTATGTCAGCTGGCACACCCCACTGACCAACCACTCCATCCACTCGTACATTCCCAACTTTACCATTCATGTCTCCAATCAACAGTTCTCCTCTCAAACTTGTCCATACAATTAAGTATGATGTATGAAAAGACTTCCTTGTATTTAACCCGTCACGTCCCAACCACTTTCGCACTTCCAACACCCCGCAGTCCCGACCATTTTTGGAAAAAAAATTTTTTGGCTAAAACATCCGCTTTTGGTGAGAAACATCGAAAATTCATAGAGAAATTGCTCACCTGAGGTTTAAAACACTCGATACAGGTAGGAGTACCTCCTTACCTTACTGGGTTTTCTATCAGGCTGGCTGCAAAGAAAACGAGTTCTATGGGAGGATAACTATTCCACACCACTCCTAAACGGTATTTATTTATTTATTTGGTACGAATTTATATGTAGTATGAGTGTATATTGGTTTTCAAACAGTAATATAGGCATTATAAGCATTGTTTCACTCACTAACTCATCACCATTCCTGACCTTCTTTTGCCACATTACCTGATCATCATTTCTGACTGTTTCTTCCTCTAATGCTATGTAAACTTTGTCCTCCACATTGTCATCAATTGGGGAATCACTCTGGCCCTGAATGTCTTCATTGGCCAGGTCACAGGTAACAGGTGAATTGCCGAGACAATGGCGTGCGGGGGGAGGGGAGGTTATGCGGTGTAAGGCATTGTCCCTGCTTGGCATCTTGTAGAGGAATAGAGGAAGGTGTCCCGTGTATAAGTACGAAAAATCACTTGCGAAAATTGAAAATTGTGCAAATTAGGGACTTTGCAATTGAAAAACGTACCAGTACGTTGACAGGACTGGCAAATGCAAAATGTTGCAACATACCCATACGTCAACGGGACGTCTCGGGTTAAGTGTCTAACCGATTTAGATTTCCTCGTATTTAAGTGTCTAACCCATTCACTACAAGATGTCTCCCTCAGAGCTGAATAAAATCATCTGGTAGCAGCTGGAATACAATAAAATTTCCTCATCCTTCAATTTCAATGGCCTAAGGATTTTTCTTACTCCATCAGTAAAAACGATCTCCCTCAAGCTGAATAAATTCGTCTGTCAAAAACGAGAATATAATTAACCCCTACACCGCGGGCATGTTTACCGATGTTTTGCGTGTGCCGCGGGGTTATTCGGGCTCCGACAGACTCTCAAAAAATATTTGCCAAAAATCATTTATTAGTCCTAGAATATTAAAATTAAATATGCTTATGGCACATACCTTCAGGTTTCTCCTGAAATGTTTGTTGAGCCTTCGTCAGTTACCGTAGGACTTGTGGAGACCTCTGAAGTTGGGTAACGAAGTCTCCACTTTACACTTCCCAACAACCCGTAATATGATTACCACAGCCAGATATTAACACTATAAACACTACTCTATGATTTTCAAGTAGTTTGGGATCCATACTCCAAAAAAAAAAACACTGTAAAAGCAATGAAAATTATGAGCGCGTCTGACCATCGCACTTGAGCTGGTTCGCTCTTGGTACTCTGTCATTTATTATTCATAAAACCCCTCACACTTTATATTTCTATTACTATATAACACTTATATATATCTACAGTCTTTATCCATAAGTTTCCTTCAGTAGTATTAGTTTATTGTCACTGTAGGGATTCAATTTCTTTCAGTAAAATACGTAGCATTCACTTTCTCGTCCTGTATACTAGCATTGAGAGTGAATGTCACTTTCATCTTCACTCTCATAACTCATAGTATTCAGACATGATAGAGTGAAACTTTCACTTTCATTACTCCTAGGGTATATACTCGTATTCTTATAATACTACTCATTTACATTTCTATTTACGTTTTCTATTTTATTTACGTTATTTACATTTCTATTTTATTTACACTGTGTTATGCACTGTCACTTAAAGTAACTTATAAAACTATTTTCCATTGTTCACGTATATTTACATTCATTACTTTCACTTGCTGTTTACACATTATTTACACATTATTTACAATTCCACTTGCACTGTTTTACTCAATAGAAAGATCGTAATCACTCTTTTATCAATTGTCAGCCCTTTACCTCTTTCCACACGAGGTTTAGTAGGGGGTAAAGGTCACAGGGCCCTTTGCATGGGGGTGAAAAAGTCCCTGAAGTCAGCAAGAGGAAACAGACGTACCTCCACTTCGGAAGATGAGAGTGAACTGATAAGGGTGGAGGCCTACTTAGGGGATATTCAGTACTACCAACGTTAGCTCTTGAAACAGCTATGTATAGCACTGAAATGATTGGCAGGAAATCTAGATAATACATTATAAATTAGGTAGTTCCATGTGAATGTAAATATCACTTAGGCTTCTCCCTTCCCTCCTTATATGTATATTTATTACGAAAATAGATTATACGGCATATTTCAAGGGGAAAAAAACAGCGTAAATTAGCAAACGAGTGCACGTGAGGTGTTGTCAGGTGATAATTAGCCAATTCCAGGTGTATGGCACTCTCACTTACCTTATTTTTTTCTTGTATATATTATTTGGTATAAGAATAGGGCATAGGGCTTATTTCAATGGATGAAATCAGTGAAAAATTCCAGGGAAGATTTACTTAGCGTAGCACGGCCGGGCAGGCGAGAGGATAGGGTAATGGAGGGGAGGTAGGGAGGGGAGTCAAGAACGGGGAGAAATGGCTAAATTGTCAACAATGGATGGGAGTACAGATGAGATTAGGAGTGCTGGCTAGTGTTGGACATTGGCAGTACTGATAGATGATACAAGCCCCCACTTGGAAGCCCGGGTGAATTCAAAATAACACAGAATCACAAAAGCGACGCCCAGCGGTATGATCCCTTGCTCCCAAGCCTGACGAAAGTGACGCCCCGCGATTAAGGGGTTAATCAAGCTTCACAATGATAAACAGGCCTACTATACCTCTCTTACTCTATCTTGACCTAAAATTGCTATCCTTCAACCTTCACTAGTAAGATTAAAAGTAAAACATGATGTTTGTCATTAAGAATTAATGTGGAAAGAATGTAGAGATGCACTAGTATCTTTTTCTGCCGCTGAACTATGTGAATTATACTGCAGACTAACGAATATGTGGACAAAATTATGATAAAAACAGTATAATTATTATTTTCAACCATATTACTGTGAGACGCCTCGTCAAAGCTAATAAATCAGTCTGACGGTTAAAAAAAAAAAAAATCTCAAATGCGTCATCGTCCTGAAGTCAAATTGCACAACTCCTTCCCAACATAAATAGGCTACTACAGAGGTATTTTTCTCACCTTTGTACTGCAGTTATATTTTTCTTACCTGTGTATTGCTAACTACCCTCTGGGGAAATCACAAGTTACATCTAGAAATTAGTGTTACTTTCAAGCATGTACTCTGAGTTTGTTTAATTATTTTTCTTTTTGCGTTTTAGTACTTTATCGAGGCTTGTTAACACTTTGTTTTTTCTACATAATTAAATACGACTTTTTAAAATATTTTCGATAACCCCAGACGAATTTTCGAATTTGAGCGGTTAAATATAGCCTATTTTATCCTGGCGATTCCACAAGTTTCATATATATTGGTGGGAACAAAGGGGCTGAGAATGTGTACTGTAAGTTGTTAGTCTAAAGTGCCTGATATATATGTGCCTACAAAATGAATATTTCTGCCTGTCTATCTATATACTTATTTATCTATCAACCCATCCATTTATCTATTTTTCTGCAAATATCCCTGTCTAACTACTTTGTCTACCTATTTATCTACTTACCTACCTACCTACCATCTCGTCCATTATACCAAAGGATTGTGGGGAGAGAGGCACGAGGGAAAGAAAAACAGAGAAAAGTGGGAGAGCACAGGATAATTAAAATATATTAATTCTAAGAATAGGGTGTAAAAGAGAATATAGCTAGTGTCTTCAGTCAATGCGGTCCATCTAATGCTCAATAAAACCATATATAGATAATAAGAAAAAAATAAAATCACTCCACCGGACACTAATAAGAAGACAAAAATAACACAAACCCTCGCAAGACAGTAAAGATCGGTTCTAATCCATTAGGGAATCTTTAATATTTATTATTATTATACCTACATTATTTTACTCGTTTACACGTTTCACTTAATTTCTGACCTTCTCTGCTTAAAGCCCTGCTCTGTCTGCTCTCATTTCCCACACTTGATATCCAGTAATCAGCGACCCGATCTCAAATGAACACACTCAGGTTCCTATGACTCACTTGGTTAAATAAACTCATTTGTCGTGTACTGAAATAGGATGCAAGAGAAGACCCGGTTACATGAGATTAATCAATAGTAGAATTAACATTCAGACAAACCCTCAGCTTCTTAAAAATCGTCCACACCCTATCTGATTGACCTGTGCAACTGAGATGTATGGGGCGATTGGGGTGTGTTTGAATCGCGGCTGCTGATTGGCCGCCAGTGTTTTATATCTACACCTCTTCTTATTCTAACACAAATATTTTTAATTTTTAATTGCCTCCAGTACAAGCAACCAGATTAAATATGGAATAATTTCCCAAGCTAAAGAGGTCAAAATTAGCTTTAAAAGTTTACTGTTATCAAAGAAAATTAAACTTGATTATAAAGTTTTATAAATTGATGAGTGACGTTTGAAGCAAATTATCCACCCACGGCATACACCCACGTCCACATGTTGCACTGCATCCACCCATGGTGTACACCTACGTCCGCATGTTGCCTATCATCCACCCACGGTGTAAGCCTACGTCCGCATGTTGCACTATAATATCCACCCACGGTGTACACCTACGTCACCATGGTGCACTATAATATCCACCCACAGTGTACACCTACGTCCGCATGTTGCGCCACAATACAAGCCTGCAATTACTTCAATGACATCATCAGCGGCCAATCAGCAGCCGCGAAACAAGCACACCCTACTTGCCCCATACATCTTAGGTGCACAGGTCAAATAGACTACTGTATAGTGTTACCTGAAACACAGCATAAGCGTTATCTCGACCATGAGAGGGTTAATGGTAACAGTATTAACACTCTCGGGCTTCTATGACTGACGCTCAGCTGAATAAAATTCCCTGGCTTTGGCTGGAACAAAGAACAAGAACTATCCCTACAATGACAGGGTTAGTTACTTCCCCCTCGCTGCTAAAAGCCATTGTTTAATCCCCGATCATTTCCCACACTTTGATATCACTTATGTGACACACCCTCTCAAATTAACCAATGGTGTGGTTTAACCTTATATGAAATTAATTCCATGCTGGATATGTAAACCCTAAAAGGTGCATCTAAGCACTGACTATTATAATTAAAGATTAATAAATATGTTGGTTAGCGTTGGTGAGCTTGGAATATTGTTAGTTTCTTAAAATATTCCATACTTATACACACACACACACACACACACACGCACACACACACACACACACACACACACACACACACACTCGCAGGTGCAGTGGTAACGTTCTCGCTTGCCAACTGGTGGACGGGAGTTCGCGCCTCGCTCAGGTTGCGAAAAGTTTCACTGACGAAGTGGGTGGTTACTGTCCCCTTTGAGCAAGGGGACGGGTGTGTGCGTGTGTGAAGGTCACAGTCTTGCCCTTAGATCGGACTATATGAGCTCTCAGCTCTCTTCCGGGAGGGTAAAAAGCTGACGATCACGACCATCAAGTGATCCTGACCGACCCGGTGAATTACACACGCACACACTGATAAGCTTATCACATGTTACGTGCTTTTCAAGAAGCTAATGATCTTCAGAGTAAAATGTAAATGTTTGGCAAACTAAATGGATATAGAGAACACACCACGACATCCTTTCCATAGCGATTTATTTATATTTATATTCATTTATTTATTTTATATTTTTTGCAAGGAAGATGAAATCGTGGGCTAGAAATCTTCAAAATGTTCAAACCAGAAAAAAAAAAAAAAAAAAAACATAAGGGAGCCAGATTCAAGAATCGTTTTTTAACAGACACAGTCATAAGTAACCGAAATGAATATCATTGGTCATTACACAGAAATAAGCAGGTAAGTAAGAAGAGCTAAAGATCATCCAAAATCAATGAAACTACAACCCAGGAAGTTATAGACTGTTTCTAAGGATAGACAGATAGATAGATAGATAGCAGATATGTTTCTTGACTACGGCTTACATTAAGTCAGGCATTACATAGAGTATACCAAAATACATGAATACAAAATCATCTTTTCTATCTATCTATCGATCTATCTATATAACTAGGCTGCTTCCTCCAAGGAAAGGGAGGCAGCCGAGACAGGACGACACACTCCCAATTTACTCATCCACTCAAACACGTTCATTTGCATCTTGGCCCCAAAGGGAGAAGGGACAGATCCTCACTGCACCACACTGCATGAGGGTCAACTACGCAGTGCAATCAGTGACATCCGCAGCAGGGCCCGATAGCAGAGCTGGTTTACCCCTGCCACATCATAATAGACCCATCCCCTTACCCGCACCTGACCTGATCAGCTGATCAGACATATGCGGGAGAATATCGCCTCAGGGCTGCAATATCATTTATTCTTTCACACTCTCTCTCCACTCATTTCTATCACACACAGCCACTCTTCCTTGTTCAACAGACATCCCTCTCGCATCCAACACTCCCTTCACACTGTCCATCCATCGTATTCGTGGTCATCCTCTCAGCCTTACACCTCTCACATCAGATCTAGTTATCTTTTTCACCAATCGCTCATTATCAATTCTCTCCAAATGCCCAAACCGTCGCAACACCCTCTGCTCAACTCGATCAGCCATCTCCCGAACAACTCCAGTTCTCCTTCACACTTCATTATTTCTCACTCGATCCATACGCGTCATTCCACACATGCTCCTCATCTTTGAAAATACATAAAAGATACCTATAGCCTAAAAGGTTAATAATAAATCATGACTAACAGAGTACAGTTGCAGGAGATATCGACATACACTTTTAAAAAGTAACAAATCTATTGTTTCAATCGTAGTTCCCAAACAAGAGAGATCAGGAACCAGTCCACCTGACATTCACATCCAGAGTCATGGATATGTTAATATATATATATATATATATATATATATATATATATAGTATATATATATATATATATATATATATATATATATATATATATATATATATATATATATATATATATATATATATATATATATATATATATATATATATATATATATATATATATATATATATATATATATATATTCTGAGTTCACTGCTACTGCCTTACACTTTCTTTAGTCAGAGCAAGGAAGATTCCGAGGCAAGCGAACATCCCCCCCCCCCTTTTTTTTCAAGTAACCCCACCTTTTTCCTGAATGTATTTAACTTTTTTAGTAACGCTAATGTTAACTATGTAACTAAATAATATTACATTTTTACTAAGTAGTGTATGTCAACTCTATTATTAACTGTAATATTAACTTCATTACTATGTTGTCAACTCTGTTGCTAACTCTTTTACCAACTCTGTTACTAACTCTGCTATTAACATTATTACTAAATCTATAATAATTACATTATTCTCAAAGGATCTGTCACAGGATGAATAAAATCGACTAGAAATGTTATTAACGATCTTGAAAAATGTAACCTTATCAATCACTTCACTCTGATGTTGTCTGGTATTTTTATTTGCCCTCTCCAAACGACATCTGTAGCTTAAGGGGGAGCTGTGGACTGGAGGGGATAGATTTAGCTTTCATTAGTCCCGTCTGTCACTCGAATGTCTCTCAAAATTTATTATCGCTCCTGGTGGAGATATGATTAAACTGAAAGAAAGACGATTTAATCGTAGTAGGTAGCTAAAATTCGAAGCCAAATTCTATTCTCCATAGAAAATATCATGTGTTGGAGGCATATTAAAAGTGAAAAGGACATGCTGTAGAACTAGAACTGAGTTAAAGGCAGCCTACCCATGTGCTCGATAGTCACTGCACCCCAGGTCCCTATGGCAAGGGAACAGTCACCCGTCTCCACTAACCTCACCCTGTCCCTGACTAGTGGCAGCCAATACCAAACTCGGCAAACAATGGCAAGCTTGGCAAATAAGGAAACTGGGTCCTAGTGGCCAGGTGTCACAGGCAAACCAGGCCAGACACGAATCAGACTGTCGGCCAAAGCCTCTAGGGCTTGCAACCAGTATTTCACATGCACATTGCAGAGATTGAAACTGGTACGTCATATTAAATACCAAGGCCTAAGTCATACAACTTACACTTCCATGATTCTCTAACACCACACATGAAATAGCTTACCAAAGAGCGAAAGGGTAGTTCAATGTCCGTCGCTAGTTGTCTGCCTTCTTCTGACTAGATGGCCACAGTCCTGCCCTTCGTAGATCAGCCCCAGAACTGAAACCAGAGCCAGCTCGCCTCATGCCCCAGTTTCCAAAGACGCAAATTCAGCAAAATCCAGAAGAATGGCGAGACATAACTCATTGTATTAAGTCACGTAGCACTTCTTGCAGTTTTACATAGTTATACAAGGCTATATTCTATCTACTGTACATAACATTTACATAAGAATAAGCAAAGCTGAAAATTAATGGAACGTTCAGGTCTGGGGCTGATTTACCATGGGCAGGACTGTGTCCATCTAGTCAGAATAAAGAAGACATCTAGCGACGGACTTTGGTAAGACAAGTATCGCACTTTGGTAAGCTGTTTCAAGTGTATATATCAAGCATTGTGTAAAGCCTATGTCACTATATATTAGTATAAATCTAGTAGTGTGTGGGGCCTACGTGCCAATTCTCGCTTTGGTAAACAGGCGTCACCTTCAGAAATGGCTGACGACGTGTCTACGACCCAGTGCCGGCTGGCGTTCTCCCCTGCAGCCTCAGTATGGTGGTTGGTGTGTCAAGAGCAAGGCCTGTGACCAACGTGTCCAAACAATCACCCGTTTATTTGCATCGGGCTTTCGATTCACCTGTATTAGGAGTTGAGTGGTATACACAGCCCTTGGAGTCCACATTAACAACAGCACATCAGCACATGACTCTTGCATTTCATACCACCAGCCCTGTCACTACTTTTGAGATAAAAACCTCAACAGCACACTTCACACTACCACAGCACATCACTGTAATAAACTACCACACTTTAGGCACATCAAACCACTCCCTACAGTTCACACTACCACAAAGCTCTGCCTTACTGCACTCCCACAGTATTAGCATTTCCAACCACACGTCAACACTTAACACCAACATCTTGCACTACCATCACACCAACCCTCTACCCTCATACAAACACCTCACACAACCACAAAGCACTACTACATTACATACTCGTACACCACTTTACATTAACACCTCCCACCACCACCACACCACACCATACCACTACGAATGCACATCTCGTCTTGCAGATCACACCAGCACCTCTCACAACCACACCTCACATACTACCACACCACACAATACCATCACATGCTACCATCACACCCTCCAAACACACTCTGCATCCACAGTACCAACCAACCACACCACACCATACCCGCCCCACACCCCTGCACACCTCATCACCCATCGCACACCAGCAGGACACAAAACACCAGATGTAAACACCTCATACCAGTAGGCACTTCAAGTCATTAAGTTTCACTGATGTTAAACATTATACAGGCCATATAACTTGCAGCATTTGGCAAAGAGTTTTAACACTTAAGCGTAATGTCCAGCCAAGCATTACTGTACTTAACTGGGGTAGTTACTTTTACGGTCTTAATATATATGCAGTTGAATTATCTAACTGAAATGTAAAGAGCATCCTTGTTTAAGATGATTTTAATATTAATTATTATAAGGTTGAATACTGAGTTTTGAAATGATGTGTTCTGTTACCATTCACTCATTTTTTAGTACAATAGGTTTTCATATTATGAGGTCTCTGAAAATTCTAGTTAAAAATCATATGTGTTAAGAGTGAACACAATTCTCCGGCGGGATGCAAGAAGTGTCTGTCCAGAAAACTCAGGTTTTTTTAGAGAAGCCGAAGAAGATAGCAAACCTCCTTGTAAATTTAGGTTTATATTGCATGATTACAAGAGGAGTAGAGCTGACACCCTCCTCGGCTAGTATAGAGATTTTGCCACTGGAAGGTAAGTAACTTAAGATGCAGTTTTATGTGCTACACTCCAAAACCGTTTTTTTTTTTTTTTTTTTTTTTTTTTTTTTAGCACTATCCCTTCTTGCACTCAGTGGGAGAGTTTTTGCTACCACATGAAGATTATTAAGTTACCAGTTTACGTTGTATACGTCTTGGGGGGAACCTCTTGCAATGGAGTGGCAGTGAAGCAGAAGAGACTAAAAACGACACATCTAGCTCAATCTTCAATGGGCAAAAATTACGTCGTGAGTGAATATTATTTGCTAGTAGTTGCAACCCTAGGCTCATCTAAAGCAAGCATTTGGTGTGGATGCGGCGTTATGGGAGAAGAGAAGCTAGGCAGCCTTGCAAGATCACATAAACACTGCTATTGATTCAAAACACATTATTTTGAACTTAGCAGCAATGTTAGCATCAATCAAGGCGCCAGACCTCCAGATCTTAAATTAGGGGATATATTTATGACTTTTACATCCAACTTTAGGTGATGAAATGGTCCATTACTAGGCAACTTGGCCTTTTATAAAAATCAAGCTTCCGGGGGTGCTCAAAACATTCTTCATGACTCAAAACTCATGTTATTATCATTCTTTCCTAAATCTAATATTTCTTCAGTACGAGTATATGTCATGAATTTGCGTGAGCGTATTTATAAATTCGTCACATTCTTCATTAGTGGGAAAACCACGAATTCTAGTGGAATTCCCACGGTTTATCACTCAGTTTAACCGTCCTCGTATTCATCCTATCGGGAGTGTTTTCAGAACATTTTTCACTGTTTCATAAGTGATCATTCTTGTGCGCGACATTGGCGCCTTCGCTGAGTGATTTATTGTTAGCGTATGTCGCTCACTTTGTTTTCGCTGACCGTTGAACCAAGCACGGCCATCTCTCGCCCCCTTCCATAGTTCGAACTTAGTCAGGATTAGAGCGCCGTGAGAGCAGGTTCGTTGGCCCAGCGTGGAGCAGCGCCGCCATTGTACAGCGAGTTCCTGAATCTCCACCTAGTGTGAATCAGTGAGAGGTTTAGCATGTGCAGTATCCGTTCTATGCACTGACGCCCAGTTTCCGCTTAGCCCCCTCCACTGACCAGTATTTCTTTTTGTTTTATCCTAGGTTTAAGTTATCTTTTGAGTGAGCGAGTGAGTGTGTTCTCCTTATTTTGAATTCATTTGAGACTCATGTAACGAAAATTTATTTCATTGTAATTAATAAATTTAGAATTTTTTTCTTGAGCTTAATGTAATGTAAACCCGTGTTTTATTTCTCCACATTAAGCTTATTTTACTTGCCGCTCCTAGTTAGCATATACGCTTTGTATTAGTCATAACTGGCACTTAGGCCAGTCCTCTTGTACTAAGCTTAAATCCGTTGTGCCAGCCTGGAGTAAATGCACCGGCAAGAACCTGTTTATCATTAATAGCATTGGTTATTGATTGTCAGGGGTGGAGTCACTTTCTCTAGAGGCTAACAGTACTAACAAACAGCACGTGTGAGTAATTAGTCTCTGCTGTGTACTGTTGAGAAAGTTTACAAATTCTCATCCTTAGAGAATCGGCGAAGTAAGCCGCATAAAGTAAACTTACTGCTTGATTTCACAAGTCAGTTCATTGTCTCTATTTTCAAGCAAAACACATAACCTTTATTTAATTTTTAAATTCTCAAACACCCCGTGACATCTGGCGACCTCATTCCAGGAAATTAAGTCCTAGCTCTAAAGTTATTAACGAGATAATACTCACTCACTTCACCCATATTTAGGTATTTATCATTAAAGTCTATAGGCACTATCTTACTGGTGATTAATGATTTATTTCTATTAATTTTATGTAATAGTTTCCACAGTCAGTTATTTTTTTTTTATTTTCTTCTTTACCAGTTTAACTAGCAGTTTAGCAAGCATGAATAATTAGCTTCTGCTGTCTACTGTTGAGAAATTTTATAAATTCTTGTTCTTAGAGAATCGGCGAAGTAAGCCAGTATAAAGTAAAACTTACTGCTTGATTTCACAGTCAGTTCTTTGTCTCTATTTACCAGCAGCATTTTTAGCATTATTAATTTGTAAATCAACAAAACCCCGTGACATCTGGCGACCTCATTCCAGGATATTAACTCCTAGCTCTAAAGCTATTAATGAGATAATACCCACTCGCTCATACTTAGGTATTTATCATTAAAGTCTATAGACACTATCTTACTGGTCATTATTGATTCATTTCTATTAATTTTACGTAATAGTTTTCACAGTCAGTTGTTTTTTTTAATTTTCTTTATTTACCAGTTTAACTAAATAAAACTGGTCACCACTAACCTGTGCCTATATTCTTTACTCTTGATTATTGGTATTTCTCCGCAAAATAGCAGTCAGTACTTAATCTTTAGTTCACTCAGACTGAGTTTGCATCATGGCTGCCAACGTCTATGTACAGGAAGCTAGAGATATGGGGCTTAGCGACCCCGAGAAAATCCAAGACTACGTCCTCTCACAGTTTAGTTACAAGCAACAATGTGAAAAAGATGATCGTGAAGAATGCGAAAGAGAACGTGAACATGAGCGACAACAATGCGAATACGAGCAAAAACAGCGCGAACTCGAGTTAGTACAAGAGCGAGAACAACGCGAATATGAGCGAGAACAATGTGAGAACGTCAACTCGAGTTAGGACAACGAAAGCGAGAACATGAATACGAGCGAGAACAACGAGAACACGAACGTGCCGAGCGTGAGGCACGTGAAAAACATGAACTTGAGATGTTGAAGCTCAGGAGAGATTCCTTGGCTTCAGACACATCTGGTGCAGCTGGCCCAAGCTCCACAAGCGCTCTCCCTGCACGCGTTTTGGCGACCCCACACATCAAGCTTCCTCCATACAAGGAAGGCGAGCGAATCAAGCCATTCACAGCTCGTTTCGAAGACATGGCTCAGCTGTACCAGCTGGATGATGCAACTAAGCGGCTCCAGTTCCTTAGTTTGTTTGAGGGCCCTGCTCTCGATGTTCTCCACAGAATTCGTGGAGACAATCTCACGTATGAGATGAAGAAGGCTGCACTCGTCATAGCGTACGGTCTCACAGTTGACGACACTAAGAGTCAGTTTATGAGGGCGCGTTTACAAGAAAAAGAGACTGCTGTTAAGTTTCTTGATTGGCTTACTGCTTACTTAGATGAGTGGATGGAGAAAGATGAAACTCCTTCCACGCGTGAGGGGATAATTAACCTTATGCTGCGCACGCAGCTAGAAAAGTCATGGCCTGCTGATTTTATGGCTCAGCTTAAGATCTGCCAGGTAAGGGATGCCAGCCAAATGGTGGATAAGGCTGATGCATTCTTCACTGCATACGGGTATCAAACTTGTAAGCAGCATACCTGGAACAGGAAAGCTGATAAATCTGGGAAACCATCTCAGACTGAACCCCAGCAACAAGGCCATTCTCAGAATAATGGCCAAAGTCCAAGCAAATCGCAGAGGAAGGACCAGGGGCAAAATACCCAGAAACCTGAGTGGAAGCAGTACGACAAGCAGAACCCTAACCAGCAGCAGTACTGGTATTTCAAGCAGCAGCAGGGCAAGGACAAACCACGTAACCCTCAGTCAGGACAATTGACTCTAGTGTATTGGAGACAGGATGCAAATGCAGCCTTCATTCCACAACAAGCACACGGTGGTATTGTCCCTAGCAGTACTGGTACTTCCCCACAGTTCACTAGTCCCCCAGTGACAGTGAACACTCCTCCACAGATGGTCAATGCTCCATCTCCCCAGACAGTAAGTACGACCCCTCAAGCATCTAATTCTCAGGGCACCATGTTTGCCGCATCATTTATTCAGCAGCCTCATCAGTGGCTGGCTGCTTCCTCCACAAGCCCTCCCACAAGTAACAGTGCCTTCCTTGTTCAGCCAGGGTTTGTGGGAGCCATTCCTGTGAAGGTCCTGAGAGACAACGGTTCCTCAGGTTGCTCTGTCAGGCAGAGTCTAGTTCGGCCTGAGGAGTACACAGGTCGACAGATCCAAGCTAACCTTATTGATGGATCAGTGACATTGTTCCCTGAGGCACATATCCAGGTGGCATCTCCATTTTACACTGGTACAACAGTCACAGTTGTCATGCAAGAAATTTTATTTGACGTTATTAAAGGCAATATTCCAGGTGCCAAGTATAGTTAACCTGAAGATGACGCTATGCAGACTTCGGCTGCAGAAAAACGAGCCATGGCTGAGGCTCCAAACTGTGTCACCCCAGTGACCACTGAATCGCCGCAAGATCTGATGTGTAGCCAAGTTGTTGTTCAAGAACAACATTCTGACCCGACACTTGCTGCCGTGTGGAAGAAACAAAAGGGTAGAGTGATAAAGTATTCACGGGGAGGTCAAGCCAAGTTCCTTCGTAAGCAAGGACGGCTGTACCGTGAGTCACGAACACCCCAGGGCGAGGTTCAAATGCAGTTTGTCGTTCCCGTTAACTACCGTCAAGCAGTGTTAGAATGGGGTCGTTGTTCAGCTTCAGGGGGTCACATGGGCAATAGCAAAAACCGTGCTGACTTTTTCTGGCCAGGAATGGGACCGGAAATAGATAGTATTGTGCGTTCCTGCAATGTGTGTCCACATACCGCTAATCAGGGACATGTCCTTCCTGTGCCTTTTGAACCGACACCCATAATCTCTGAAGTAGTTGAAAGAGAGGGCAGTGGTGATGTGGGTGCAAACCTGACGTCTCACCTGTTGGCCCCACAGAACACATTGTGTCCAGGGCCTATACATACCTATGTACCGTAGGTTAAGGGGAAGTTTGAGAACCCCGCAGAGACAATCTGAGACTGTGTATGAATTACCTTGTGGAACGTCTCGAGCTGTGGGCCTCTCTGAGGATTCCCAAAGAATGCACATTATCCACATGAGTGTTCACACCCACGGTGAGTGTTAAAATGTGACCTGCCGAGATTGCGTGGGGATTCTCAGCTTCCTGTCATTAATTGTAAGTGTAGAGTTAGGTTAACCAGTAAACTGCCCATTCTGAGTGATTTGAGCAATTCAAGAACTGGCACATTTCCTGGTTAATAATGCTAGGTTACCCAGTAAACTACAAGTGTCCTGAGAGATTTGTTAATCAAAAGACTACGTTTCCTGGTTAATAATAAACATAAGTACTAATTGCTAGGCAGAGAGAGAGAGAAATGACACTTTTGATGCTCCACCTTGATTCCTTTTGCAGGTGCAGCTGGCAGGTGCAGCATTGTCATGCAGATCAACTGATCGTCCCTGCCGCAGGCTGCCACCTCTTCTCTTATGCCTCATCGTCTCTTTACTATTAATTTGTATTACATAATTTTACACATAGGCACAGTTACACCACAACTGTCACACCTACACTGTGTATTACATACATCACGATACATAACAATTAGTTGCTAATGTAAATGTAGCAAACTTTTTGCTCAGTTTGACCTGAGTACAGGATTTTTCACAGTCGTCAAGAAGTTTTTTTTTCCTCAAGCTTGCTTCTATTAATGTAAATACGAGGTTTTTACACTCATGGGCGACTGTGATTTTCTCCTGTTGCAGGGTACTACACATACTACAATGTGAGTCTTGTGTGACTGAGTTAGGATTTATATGTATGTATACTGAATTTTTTTTTTCCTGAAGAAAAAAAAAATTGATTTTGATGGGGCGTAATGTCACGAATTTGCGTGAGCGTATTTATAAATTCATCATATTGTTCATAGGGGGAAAACCACGAATTCTACTTGAATTCCCACTGTTTATCACTCAGTTTAACCGTCCTCGTATTCATCCAATCGGGAGTGTTTTCAGAACACTTTTCACTGTTTCATAAGTGATCATTCTTGTGCGCGACATTGGCGCCTTCGCTGAGTGATTTATTGTGAGCGTGTGTCGCTCACGGCCATCTCTCGCCCCCTTCGAACTTCGTCAGAATTAGAGCGCCGTGAGAGCAGGTTCGTTGGCCCAGTGTGGAGCAGCACCGCCGTTGTACAGCGAGTTCCTGAACCTCCACCTAATGTGAATCAGTGAGAGGTTTAGCATGTGCAGCGTCCGTTCTATGCACTGACGCCCAGTTTCTGCTTAGCCCCCCCTCCACTGACCAGTATTTCTTTATGTTTTTTTTCCCAGGTTTAAGTTTAGCTTTTGAGTGAGCGAGTGAGTGTGTTCTCCTTATTTTGAATTCATTTGAGACTCACGTAACATAAATTTATTTCATTGTAATTAATACATTTACAGATCTTTTTCTTGACCTTAATGTAATGTCTATCTATCTACCTATTGCCAGACGCCTCAATCCCGTTTGGGGTGGCCACAAACAAATCGCCTCCAAGTCGCCCTGTCCCCCGCCATTTCACTGCCCTGCTCCCAACTCACACCCCCCTCTCTCATATACCTCTCCACCCCATCCCTCCATCTCATCCTGGGCCTCCCCCTCCCTCTTCCCCCCTCCACCTCACTCACATACACTCTCTTCATCAGTCTTTCACCCTCCATCCTCTCCACATGGCCAAACCACCTCAGTTTGTTCCTCATAACGCTTCCTATCACATCCACATCAACACCACAATGCTCCTTTATATCCGCATTCGTCAGCCTGTCTCTCCATGTGACTCCACATGCTCCTCTTAAATAACTCATTTCCACTGCTCTCACTCTTGACTTGTGTCCTTCCAACAACGTCCAAGCTTCACTTCCATACGTTAAAGTTGGTATCACAATACTGTCATGTAGTAACTTTTTCACTTCCATGCTCACTTCCCTGTTTCTTATCACTGCTTTCAAAGAACCAGCAACCTTTCTTCCCTGCTGTACCCTTTCAAGCACTTCACCCTTCAAACCTCCATCCTTACTCATCACACTACCCAAGTACTTAAACGTACTCACATTTTCCAATTCCTCACCATCCAAACTCGCTATACATTCACTGACTTCACCTTTCTCAAAGACCATCACTTTACCCTTCCATACATTCACCTTTAGATTCCGTTTCTTACACACTCTCCCAAACTCATCCACCAAGCCTTGCAGCTCCCCTTCGTCTTCACTCAACAACACAGTATCATCTGCAAACAACAGTACACGGAGTTTCCAAACACTATCCTCTCTCACCAGGGCCACTCCAACATCCACTACCCTACCTTGTACCTCTTTTATTACCCCATCCATGTACAGATTGAACAACCATGGAGACATGACACATTCCTGTTTCAAACCAACTTTCAAAGAGAAAAATTCACTTAGTTCACCATCCACACGCACTGCAGCCTTTGCACCATCGTACATACTCTTCACAGCATTCAACAACTTCCCATCTACTCCATATATTCTTAACACTTTCCACAATCCTTGTCTATCCACCCTGTCATATGCTTTCTCCATATCCATGAAAGCCGCATACAACTTCTTTCCCTTCTCTAGAAACTTTTACATTAAAGATCTAAGAATGAATATCTGATCTACACAACCTCTTCCCTTCCTAAAACCTCCCTGTTCTTCTCCAACTAATTTCTCTGTTCTTTCTTTAACTCTGTCAATAAGTATCCTACCATACACTTTTCCTATTATACTAAGAAGACAAATGCCCCTATGATTACCACTCACTTCTTTTTCCCCTCTTCCTTTGTACAAGGGAATAACTATACCTGACTTCCAATCCTCCGGGACTCTACCTTCCTCCCAGGCCAATCTGCACATCTTCCACATCCATTCTACTGCTATCTCTCCCCCATGCTTCAGCATTTCACCACACACTCCATCAATTCCTGGGGCTTTCCCCGATTTAACTTTCTTCATTGCTTCCACAACTTCTGTCCTACTGATTTCTTCCTGTCTTCTCACATCCCTCCTTCTCCCAGCCATTCCCCAGCCACTTATACTCGCATTAATTCCATCCTCTACGTTCAACAATTCCTTAAAGTGTTCTCTCCACCTGCTCACTTTTTCTCCCTTCTCCACTAGTAATCTACCATTTATATCTTTCATCCCCTGCTAACTTCACTTCCACCCTGTCTTACTCTTTTCACCTCTTTCCAGAACATTTTCTTACAGTCCCTCCACTTTACACTCAAATTCCTTCCAAATTCCTCATCCACTCTCTTCTTACTCTCTTACTAATCTTTTCACCTCTCTCTTTCTTTCTACATATAACTCTCTCTTCCGCCTCTCAACTTCTTCCACGCGCCTATTTCTCATCCATTCATTGTATGCTTTCATCATTTGTGCCACAGCCTGTTTCACCTCTTCAGTCCACCACGCTGTTCCTTGCACCCCCCTCCGTCTTCTCTTCCTTCCACACACCACATCACATGCTGCACATATTTCTTCTGTAAATATCCTACACACACCTTCCACTCGTGTTTTATTTCTCCACATTAAACTTATTTTACTTGCCGCTCCTAGTTCGCATAAACGCTCTGTATTATTCATAACTGGTACTTAGGCCAGTCCTCTTGTCTATCTATCTCTTGCCAGATGCCTCAATCCCGTTCGGGGTGGCCACAAACAAATCGCCTCCACGTCACCCTGTCCCCCACCATTTCACTACCCTGCTCCCAACTCACACCCCCCTCTCTCATATACCTCTCCACCCCATCCCTTCATCTCATCCTCGGCCTCCCCCTCCCTCTTCTCCCCTCAACCTCACTCACATACACTCTCTTCGTCAGTCTCTCACCCTCCATCCTCTCCAAATGGCCAAACCACCTCAATGTGTTCCTCATAATGCTTCCTATCACATCCATATCCACACCACAATGCTCCTTTATATCCGCATTCGTCAGCCTGTCTCTCCACGTGACTCCACAGGCTCCTCTTAAATAACTCATTTCCACTGCTCTCACTCTTGACTTGTGTCCTTCCAACAATGTCCAAGCTTCACTTCCGTACGTTAGAGTTGGTATCACAATACTCTCATGTAGTAACTTTTTCACTTCCATGCTCACTTCCCTGTTTCTTATCACTGCTTTCAAGGAACCAGCAACCTTTCTTCCCTGCTGTACCCTTTCAAGCACTTCACCCTCCAAACCTCCATCCTTATTCATCACACTACCCAAGTACTTAAGCGTACTCACATTTTCCAATTCCTCACCATCCAACCTCGCTGTACATTCACTGACTTCACCTTTCTCAAAGACCATCACTTTACTCTTCCCTACATTCACCTTTAGATTCCGTTTCTTACACACTCTCCCAAACTCATCCACCAAGCCTTGCAGCTCCCCTTCGTCTTCACTCAACAACACAGTATCATCTGCAAACAACAGTACAGGGAGTTTCCAAACACTATCCTCTCTCACCAGGGCCACTCCAACATCCACTACCCTACCTTGTACCTCTTTTATTACCCCATCCATGTACAGATTGAACAACCATGGAGACATGACACATCCCTGTTTCAACCCAACTTTCAAAGAGAAAAATTCACTTTGTTCACCATCCACACACACTGCAGACTTAGCACCATCGTACATACTCTTCAGAGCATTCAACAATTTCCCATCTACTCCATACATTCTTAATACTTTCCACAATCCTTGTCTATCCACCCTGTCATATGCTTTCTCTAAATCCATGAAAGCCGCATACAACTTCTTTCCCTTCTCTAGAAACTTTTCCATTAAAGATCTAAGAATGAATATCTGATCTACAAAACCTCTTCCTTTCCTAAAGCCTCCCTGTTCTTCTCCAACTAATTTCTCTGTTCTTTCTCTAACTCTGTCAATAAGTATCCTACCATATACTTTTCCTATTATACTAAGAAGACAAATGCCCCTATGATTACCACGCGCTTCTTTTTCCCCTTTTCCTTTGTACAAGGGAATAACTATACCTGACTTCCAATCCTCCGGGACTCTACCTTCCTCCCAGGCCAATCTGCACATCTTCCACATCCATTCTACTACTATCTCTCCCCCATGCTTCAGCATTTCACCACACACTCCATCAATTCCTGGGGCTTTCCCCAATTTAACTTTCTTCACTGCTTCCACAACTTCTATCCTACTGATTTTTTCCTGTCTTCTCACCTCCCTCCTTCTCCCAGCCATTCCCCAGCCACTTATACTCGCATTACTTCCATCCTTTACATTCAACAGTTCCTTAAAGTGTTCTCTCCATCTACTCACTTTTTCTTTTACTAAGCTTAAATCCGTTGTTCCAGCCTGGAGTAAATGCACTGGCAAGAACCTGTTTGTCATTAATAGCATTAGTTATTGATTGTCAGGGGTGGAGTCACTTTCTCCAGAGGCTATCAGTACTAACATACAGCACGTGTGAGTAATTAGTCTCTGCTGTGTACTGTTGAGAAAGTTTATAAATTCTCGTCCTTAGAGAATCGGCGAAGTAATCCGGCATAAAGTAAACTTACTGCTTGATTTCACAAGTCAATTCGTTGTCTCTATTATCAAGCAAAACACATAACCTTTATTTAATTTTTAAATTCTCAAAAACCCTGTGACGGTATATGCTTGAGTCTAGCTGCCACAGCAAGTTTTTTCAGTTTAATCCCTATATTACGATGCAGATGCTGACGGGACGCCTTCATGTGGTGGCACTGTACACCCCGGGAGGAACAGCTCAGGATTTAACTGGGGAACTAAACTTCCTCATATATCCCTGCACCCCACCGTGGGAAGGACCCTGATCCGAAATTAGGGGGCGCCAGATCCCCTCACGGAGTATGTTCTTTACTGTAGTCATTAACAAATATCTGTTAGACTTTCCTGCCTCAGTTTCATGGACGGACTCCTAGATGATTGAATGTGACATAGTGAACTAAGGTGTATATAATCAGTTCAGGCTGATAATATGCACCTTTATTCATATTTTATTTTCAGGTAAGTAACCCTAAAGTGAGGATGGGACAGGGGAGGTGAATGCATGTAAGCATTTGACTAATTGTAGGCTGTTGTTTACCTGAGGACGACAGGTCTGTTTGGCTAAACAGACGTGGTTAAGCAGCAAGAACCACGTCTACTGAGGGATGTGATGTAGAGTGACGCCTTCACGTGGTGACACCGAAATGACTGGATGACTCCGACGCCCGGTTTTACAAACGTCTATCAGTTCCATCCCTATCATCAGTAAAGGGAGGCGGTGGGCTGCAGGAGAAGGGCAATTTCAGCTGCAGCCCATTGCTACTACTTCTAATACTACTACTGCTACTACTATTACTACTACTACTAGTACTACTACTACTACTACTTTTTTTCTACTTTAAATTGTCACCTCCATCCATCTGGGAATTATACTGTGAATATCAAAACCAGCCTTCCTAATACAGTTCACCATTTGGAGATGTAATGTGAAGGTTAGCATTAACCCTTACATTACAGTCCGTTGGCCCCAGCTACGCCAAGGGCTGTGGTTACCAACCATCTACTACTACTTTTATTACTTTTTTTTTCTTTAACATTAAAATCTTAATGAAGACATTAATCTATTGGAGTCGCTGGTCTATTTGATGTTCAACCACAGTAGCTTCGAAATCCATACCCACCAGAGAGACAGGCCTGAGGGATGATCTTGTGTCCCTGAGGCATAGGAGTGCAGACCTCACAAGGAAGAATGACAGTCGACATCTCATCCAGGCCATAACAGAACTCTGAGGTTGATGCTTCTCAGAAAGAACCTCTGCCAGTCTCGCGTAGAATCTCCCCACCTCTGGACTCATCGCACCTGATGTGAACACAAGGGGAGTAAATTGACCATGGTCCACATTCTGGATCCTTTCTTGATAGTTTCATTTTTTTTTTTCTTATTCATTCCTGTGTGCAACTTCGAGAGACATTTCTCGATTGCATTCTGCCATAGGATCAAATATCCTAATATCAAACAAAGCCCTTTACCAACGCGTCCAGAAAGCTCGAGCACTGACATCCTCTCATGCATCATTTGATGTATTTGCTGATCTGCGGATGAAACACTCACCATCCAGAGGTAGCATAGCTGGCTCGATGGTGACAACATGGCATACTTCCTGCAGCATTTTCACAGTGATGTCGCATACTTCATCATGTTGAATACAAACAAAGCCTCCCTTTTTGCAAACCATTGCATGGTTTGTATCAAAGACAGTGCCACAGGCACAAATTGAAGTAGGTTCTTTATTGGCCACCCATATCTCAAGGCAATAGCATCAATAATTTCTTGTTTGATAAAATGGAAGCCTTTTACCTTGAGAGGCAAGGTTGTCAGCCAACTTGATGCCCCAACCTCCTGTATTATTTCAACTCTGCACTGGTCTGCTGTAAGTTGTTCGGTTATATGCTGCAACTGGTCCTTTTGTCTTGCTTCAAGCTCTTTGTTTATCTGGGTCTTTATATCTTTCTGCCGTTGTTGGCCATTTTCACTCGTTTCACACTGGGCACAAATCTTTTTTGACAGGGATTCTGTAAGCCTAAGTGAATTTCTATGTGTGTAACCTGCCATGGCCTCCCATCCTGGGTGGTAGTGATAGCAGATCCCTCTCTTAAGGTGTGGGGATATGGACATTGGTCAGCAATGGGAGGAATGATTCCCTGATAGCATCCTCCAGTAGTTGTTGCAGCACCTCGGTGTTGAGGATGGTACGCATCATGAAGGTCTATTTGTGCTTTACACCATACATATATGCACAGTATGCTGCATGGGGTTTTGTTACTGAATGGCTTGATAGTAAATGTATTTCTTCTACCCATGTTTTTACCTTATCACTCACATGTTGGCCTTTGCATTCCTTAGTTCCAATCATGGCATCTAGATGCCTCTGACCTTCCTAGGTCACTATCACTTTTGTGCCTCTAAAGGCCTCCCATGCATCTTGATAGTAAGCTGGTTTCACGATCAAGATGTACTTACTCTTATTAGCGTAGTAACCTATTTCAGGGCCATGAGATGTTACAAGGTCCCACCATTTCCTCACATCCTTCGCCTTGCCAGCACCCGTGAGATCATCTGCATTGGCTATTTATTTTACATTAGTGGCCTCGTATTTGATCCGTTGTTGTAGCACTGTCGTAGCGGGGGCGTACATAGCCATGGCAATGTGGTCGCCCTGGGTAGTTCCTTCTGTGGACTGGATTACACAGACTGTCACAGGGTTTTTGAAGAATATGCAGTATTAAAGAATAATATTCAATAACACTTCAGAACAGGACAAAGAATTGACTTGTGAAAATCAAGCAATGATTACTGTATGCCGGCTTACTTCGCCGATTCTCTAAGGACGAGAATTTATAAACTTTCTCAACAGTACACAGCAGAGATTAATTACTCACACGTGCTGTTTATTGCTACTGTTAGCCTCTGGAGAAAGTGACTCCACCCCTGACAATCAATATCTAATACTAAAAATGATAAACAGGTTCTTGCTAGTGCAATAACTCCTAGATGGCACAACGGATTTTAAGCTTAATACAAAAAGACTGGCCTAAGTACCAGTTATGAATAATGCAAAGTGTTTATGCAAACTAGGAGCTGCAACTAGAATAAGCTCAGTGTGGAGAAATAAAACACGAGTTTACATTACATTAAGCTCAAGAGAAAGAACTGTTAAATTTATTGATTACAATGAGATAAATTTACATTACATGTTTCAAATGTTTTCAAAATAAGGACAACACACTCGCTCACTCAAAAGCTAAACTCTTAAGCCTAGGAAAAACGAAAGAAAAATACTGGTCAGAAAAGTGGGCTAAGCGGAAACTGGGCGTCGTTGCTGAGGAAGGACGCTGCCACGCTAAGCCTCTCGCCGACTCACGCTAGGTGGGGATCAGGAACTCGCTGTACACACGCTGCTCCAAGCTGGGCCAACGACCTAGTCCCACGGCGCTCTAATCATGACTAAATTCAAATTGTGAGGGAGTGAGGCAAGTGTCGGGCCACACTTGCTAACGGCTAAAAGTGAGCGAAACACGCCCATAACAAATCACTCAGCGGAAGAGCTAATGTCGCGCACAAGGACGATCACTTATGAAACAGTGAAAAATGTTATGAAAACAGTCCCGATCGGGTGAATACGTGGCAGTTGACTGAGTGATACATACTGGGATTCCACTACTGTAGAATTCGCGGTTTCCCAGCATAGTTTAATGTCACGAGTTTATTCAAATATAGGATCGCGCCAACTCGTGACATTACGCCCCATCAAATTGATTTTTTTTTCTCAGGGAAAAAAATTTCAATATACATACATATAAATCCTAACTCAGTCACACAAGATTCACACTGTGGTGTGTGTGAGCTATCCTGCAACAGGATATTTACGTTAAAAGAAGAAGCTTGAGGAAAAAACTCCATGACAACGGTGAAAAATCCTGTACTCAGGTCAAACTGAGTGAAAAGTTCGCTACATTTAAATTAACAACTAATTGTTATGTAGCGTGATGTATGTAATACATGGTGTAGGTGTGACAGTTGTGATGTAACTGTACCTATGTGTAAAATTACATAATGTAAGTCAATAGTAAATGATGAAGACGAGGCAGAAGAGAAGAGGCTGCAGCATGCGTCAGGGATGATCAGCTGTTCTGCGCGGCAATGCTGCACCTGCCAGCTGCACCTGTGAAAGCAATCAAGGTGGAGCATCAAAAGTGTCATTTCTCTCTCTCTGCCTAGAAATCAGTACTTATGTTACAAAAAGTACACTATTTACATTATTAACCAGGAAACATAGTCAAGGCGTCTCTGCAGGACATCAAATGCTGACCCAGTTTACTGGTTAAACCCTAAACTTAATTAGCAAAAAGACTGGGCATTTCTGCAGGACATCAAACGCTGCAATTCGCTAAATTAACCAGGGAACGTGGTCAAGAGCGAAAAGACTGGGCGTTTCTGCAGGACATCAAACGCTGCAATTCGCTAGGGACCCAGTTTACTGGTTAAATTAACTCTACACTTACGATTAATGACAGGAAGCTGAGACTCCCTACGCAATCTCGGGCAGGTCACATTTTAACACCCACCGTGGGTGTGAACACTCATGTGGATATTGTGCATTCTCCGGGAATCCTTGGAGAGGCCCACAGCTCGAGACGTTCCACAATATAATTCATACACAGCCTCGGACTGTCTCTGCAGGGTTGTCGAACTTCCCCCTTAACTTATGGTACATATGTATGTACAGGCCCTGGACATACTGTGTCCTGTGGGGCCAACGGGTGAGACGTCAGGTCTGCACCCACTTCACCACTGCCCTGTCTCTCAACTGACTCAGAGATTACGGGTGTGGTTTCAAACGGCACAGGAAGGACATGTCGCTGATTAGTGGTACGTGGACACACATTGCAGGAACGCATAAAATTATCTATTTCTCGTCCCATCCCTGGCCAGAAAAAGTCAGCACGGATACGGCCCTGGGTCTTCCTTTTGCCCATGTGACCTCCTGAGGCTGAACAATTACCCCATTCTAACACTGCTTGGCGGTACTTGGCGGGAACGACAAACTGCGGTCGAACCTTGCCCTGGGGTGTTCGTGATTCACAGTACAGCCGTCCTTGTTTCCGAAGGAACTTGGCTTGACCTCCCCGTAAATACTTTATCACTCTACCCTTTTGTTTCTTTCGCACGGCAGCAAGTGTCGGGTCAGAATGTTGTTCTTGAACAACGACTTGGCTACACATCAGATCTTGCAGCGATTCAATGGTCACCGGGGTGACACAGTTCAGAGCCTCAGCCATGGCTCGTGTTACTGTAGCCGAAGTCTGCGTAGCGTCATCTTCGGTGCAACAATCCTTGGCACCGGGAATATTGCCTATGATAAGGTCAAACAAGGGTCCTGGCATACCAAATGCGACTGTCGTACCAGTGTAAAATGGAAATGCCACCTGGATACGTGCCTCAGGGAACAATCTCACTGATCCATCAATAATGTTAGCTTGGATCTGTCGACCTGTGTACTGCTCAGGCCGAACTAGACTCTGCCTGACAGAGCAACCTGAGGAACCATTATCTCTCAGGACATTTACAGAAACACCTCCCACAAACTCTGGCTGAACAAGGAAGGCAGTGTTACTGGTGGAAGGGTCTGAGGAGGTAGCAGCCAGTCATTGGTGAGACTGCGAAACAAACGATGCAGCAAATGTGGCACCCGGAGAACTTGATGCCTGAGGGGTCATGCTCACCATCTGAGGAGCTGACCACCTGAGATGGAGGGTTCACTGTCACTGTGGGACTAGAGAACTGTGGGGGAGTACCCATACTGGTAGGGACGTGACCACCGTACTACTGCTGAGGAATGAAGGCTGCGTTAGCCTCCTGCCTCCTATTCACTTGAGCTGGTGCTGGAAAGGACAGTCCCAACAGTCAGTTGCGTGGCTGACACTGCAGATGGTTAGGGTACCTGTTGTACCCCTTCTAGTCAGGTTTTTGAGTGTTTTGACCCTGGTCCTTCTTCTGCGGTTTTGGACCTTGGCCATTATTCTGAGAATGGCCTTGTTGCTGGGGTTCAGTCTGAGATGGTTTACCAGATTTATCAGCTTTCCTGTTCCAGGTATGCTGCTTGTGAGTTTGATACCCATATGCAATGAAGAATGAATCAGCCTTCTTCACCATTTGGCTGGCATCTCTTACCTGCCAGATCTTAAGCTGAGCCATAAGTTCAGTAGGCCACGACTTTTCTAGCTGCGTGCGCAGCATAAGGTCAATTATCCCCTCATGCGTGGAAGGAGTTTCATCTTTCTCCATCCACCCATCTAAGTAAGCAGTAAGCTGGTCAAGAAACTGAATGGCAGTCTCTTTTTCCTGTAAACGCGCCCTCATGAACTGACTCTTGGCGTTGTCAACTGTGAGACCATACGCTTTGATAAGTGCGGCCTTCATCATCTCATACGTGAGATTGTCTCCACAAATTCTGTGGAGAATATCGAGGGCAGGGCCCTCAAACAGGCTAAGAAACTGAAGCCGCTTAGCTGCATCATCCAGCTGGTATAGTTGAGCCATGTCTTCAAAACGAGCTATGTATGGCTCGATTCGCTCGCCTTCCTGGTATGGGGGAAGCTTGATGTGTGGGGTCGCCAGAACATGTGCAGGGAGAGTGCTCATGGGGCTTGGGCCAGCTGCACCTGATGTGTCTGAAGCCAAGGAATCTCGCTTGAGCTTCAGCACTTCAAGTTTATGTTTTTCGCGTGCTTCTCGTTCGGCACGTTCGTGTTCTCTTTGTTCTCACTCGTATTCACGTTCTCTCTCTCGTTGTTCTAACTCGAGTTGACATTCTCTCTCACGTTGTTCTCGCTCGTATTCGCGTTGTTCTCGCTCTTGTTCTAACTCGAGTTCGTGTTGTTTTCGCTCTTGTTCACGTTCTCTCTCATGTTCCTTGCATTGTTTTCGCTCGTGTTCACTTTCTCTTTCACGTTCTTCATGAGCATCTTTCTCATGTTGTTGCTCGTAATTAAACCATGAGAGGACATAGTTTTGAATTTTTTCGGGGTCGCTAAGCCCCATATCTCTAGCTTCCTGTACATAGACGTTGGCAGCCATGATGCTAACTCAATCTAAGTGAACTAGAGACACAGTACTGACTGCAATTTTCCAGAGAAAGATGCCAATAATCGAGAATAAGGAATATAGGCACAGGTTAGTGGTGACCAGTTTTATCTAATTAAACTGGTAAAGAAAGAAAATTAAACAAACAACTGACTGTGAAAATTATTACGTAAATTAACAGAACTGAATCAATAATCACCAGTAAGATAGTGCCTATAGACTTTAATGATAAATATCTAAGAGTGAGTGAGTGAGTATTATCTCGTGAATAACTTTAGAGCTAGGAATTAATATCCTGGCGAGGTCACCAGATGTCACAGGGTTTTTGAAGAATATGCAATTTTAAAAAATAATATTCAATAATACTTGAGAACAGGACAAAGAATTGGCTTGTGAAAATCAAGCAATGATTAGTTTATGCCAGCTTACTTCGCCAATTCTCTAAGGATGAGAATTTATAAACTTTCTCAACATTACACAGCAGAGATTAATTACTCACATGTGCTGTTTATTGGTACCGTTAGCCTCTGGAGAAAGTGGCTCCGCCCCTGACAATCAATATCTAATACTAAAAAAGATAAACAGTTTCTTGCTGGTGCAATAACTCCTAAATGGCACAACAGATTTTAAGCTTAATACAAAAGGACTGGCCTAAGTACCACTTATGAATAATGCAAAGTGTTTATGCAAACTAGGAGCTGCAACTAGAATAAGCTCAATGTGGAGAAATAAAACACGAGTATACATTACATTAAGCTCAAGAGAAAGAACTGTTGAATTTATTGATTACAATGAAATAAATTTACGTTACATGTTTCAAATGATTTCAAAATAAAAACACGCTCACTCGCTCACTCAAAAGCTAAACTCTTAAGCCTAGGAAAAAAGAAAGAAAAATACTGGTCAGAAAAATGGGGGGAAACTGGGCGTCATTGCTGAGGAAGGACGCTGCTATGCTGAGCCTCTCGCCGACTCATGCTAGGTGGGGATCAGGAACTCGCTGTACACACGCTGCTCCAAGCTGGGCCAACGACCTAGTCCCACGGCACTCTAATCATGACTAAATTCAAATTGTGAGAGGCAAGTGTCAGGCCGCACTTACTAACGGCTAGAAGTGAGCGAAACACGCCCATAACAAATCACTCAGCGGAGGCGCTAATGTCGCGGACAAGGACGATCACTTATGAAACAGAGAAAAATGTTATGAAAACACTCCCGATCAGGTGAATACGTGGCGGTTGACTGAGTGATACATACTGGGATTCCACTAGAATTCGCGGTTTCCCAGCAAAGTTTAATGTCACGAGTTCATTCAAATATAGGATTGCGCCAACTCGTGACACAGACATCATGAGCAGCTTTCTTACACACAATGTAGAGGTCTGCTGGTTCTTTGCAGGTGTTTTCACATATTGGGCAAATGCTGGGCATTTAACCTTGATGTTGTGTGGCACTGACTCTCAGCTAATTAAATGCGTTTGAGGCATCAACTAGTAATATTGCCTGACAGTCATTTCCCTCACATATTTTCCTCATGGAGTGAACTGTTGCCTCACCTTCTGCCTGCTGGCCTGCACACACTTGGAGGTTGCCAACTGCCTGCTTAACAGCATCTTTCACTACTGCTGCTAAAATCACCTCCATCCACTGGGGAATTATACTATGAAGATCAAAACCAACCTTCCTAATACAGTTCACCATTTGGAGTTGTAATGTGAAGGTTAACACTAACCTGATATTACAATCCGTTGGCCCCAAGCACGCCAATGGCTGTGGTTACCAACCATCTACTATTACTATTATTATTTCATTTTATATTTATTAACATTACAGTGTAAATAAAGACATTAAACTATTGGAGTCTCTGGTCTATGCGACTCTCGACCACTGTAGCTTCGTAATCCATACCCGCCAGAGAGACAGGCCTAACGGCTGATGATCTTGTGCCCCTGAGACATAGCAGAGCAGACCTAACGAGGGAGAATGACAGTCGACATCTCATCCAGGCCACAATAAAACTCTGCGGTTGACGTTTCTTCTCAGAAAGAACCTCTGCCAGTCTCGAGTAGAATCTCACCGCCTCTGGACCCATCCCACCTGATGTCGTGAACACAAGGGGAGTGAATCGACCGTGGTCCACATGTTGGATCCTTTCTTGATAATTTCTATTTTCTTCTTGTTCATTCCTTTTGTGTGCAGCTTCGAGAGACAATTCGTGATGACATGCTGTCATGGGATCGAATATCCTGATGTCAAAGAAAGCCCTCTGCCCACGTGTCCAGAAACCTTCAGCACTGACATCCACTCTTGCATCATTTGATGTGTTTGCTGTTCTGTGGGTGAAGTGCTCGCCGTCCAGGGGTAGCAGAGCTGGCTCAGTCATGATATCATGGCATATTTCCTGGAGCATTTTGGCAGTGAGGTCGCATACTTCATCGTGTCGAATGCAAACAAAGCCTCTATTCTTGCATACCATTGCATGGTTTGCATCAAAGGCAGTGCCACAAGCACAGTGTTGAATTAGGTTCTCTACTGGCCACCAATATCTCAAGGCTATGGCGTCAATAAATTCTTGTTTGTTGAAGTGGAAGCCTTTTGCCTTGAGAGGCAGGGTTGTCAGCCAGTTCAATGCCCCAGCCTCCTGTGCAATTTCAACTCTTCTGCACGGGTCTGGTGTTAGATGTTCGGTTATGTGCTGCAGCTGGTCTTTTTTGTCTTGCTTCACGCTCATTGCTTATCTGTGTCTTTGTGTCTATCTGCCTTTGGTGGTCGATTTCACTCATCTCAACCTGGGCACAGATCTTCTGTGATAAGGATTCGGTGAGCCTGAGTGAATTTCTGTGTTCATAGCTTGCCATGGCTACTGGATTTATAATGCCAAGGCCTCCCATCCTGGGTGGTAGTGCTAGAAGGTCCCTCTCTTCTGGTGTGGGGATGTGGCCATTGGTTAGAGATGGGAGGAATCAATCCCTGATTGCATCCTCCAGTGGTTGTAGCAGCAACTCGATGTCTGGTATGGTCCTCATCACGAAGGTCCACTTGTGCTTTACGCCATAGGTAAATGCACTGTATGCTGCATGGGGCTCTGTTTTTGCGTGGCTGGATAGTGTATGAATTTCTTCTACCCATGTCTCTACCTTATCACTCACATATTTGTCTTTGAATTCCTTAGTTTCAGTCACAGCCCCTAGATGCCTCTGACCTTCCTTGGTCACTATCACGTTTGTGCCTCTACATGCTTCCTGTGTATCTTGATAGTAAGCTGGTTTCACGATCAAGATGGACTTACTTGCATTAGAGTAGTAACCTATTTCAGGACCATGAGATGTTACAAGGTCCCACCATTTCCTCACATCCTCCACCTTGCCAGCACCTGTGAGATCATCTGCATAGGCTACCTGTTTTGCATTGGTGGCCTCGTATTTGATGTTGTTGCAGCACTGTCATCACCAAGGTGTACATAGCCATGGCAATGGGGTCCCCCTGGGTAGTTCCTTCTGTGGAGTGAATTACACCGACATTGTGAGAAGCTGTTTTACCCAGAATGTAGAGGTCTGCTGGTTCTTTGTAGGTGTTTTCCACATATTGGGCAAATGCTGGGCATTTAACCTTGATATTGTGCAGCATTGCCTCCCGGTTGATGGAATTAAATGCATTTGAGGCATCAACTAATAATACTGCCTGACAGTCCTCTTCCCCATATATTTTCCTCATGGAGTGAACTGCTGCCTCACCTCCTGCCTGCTGGTCTGCACACACTTGGATGTTGCCAACTGCCTGCTTCACATCATCTTTCACTACCTCCATGATGAATTTTCCTATAATCGGTCTTAAGACTTCACCCACCCCGATGGGCCTGCATCCAGGATTCTTATCAAGGGGGATTAGTCTGCAAGCTGTCAGTGCTTCGATGTTACTGCACTGACTTGAAGCCAGCTTCCTCGCCAGTGAGGCAATGGTGTTACATAGGTCTGTTGCTGCCTCCCCAAACTTGATGTTACTGAGGATTACTCGCCAAGATTTTGCATCCAGGCCTGACGGTCCTGCCACTCTCCGTGTGTGCATTGCCTTCCGCCACGCCATATCTGCTGCTACTACTACTACTACTACTATTATTTATACTACTACTACTACTACTACTGCTACTACTACTGCTGCTGCTACTACTACTACTGCTACTACCACTATTACTACTACTACCAGTAAAATGGATTTGTCAGCGAGCTACGAGCGAAGCCATTTTAATCCGAAAGCATTGAAATGTGGCCTTACACGTCAAGAATGCCTAGAGTATACTGCTGGCTATCTACCTACCAAGTTTCTTGCCATCACGACAAACTGTCTGGCCTGTGGCCCTCTTTTGAAGATTTTCAACATGCTGCACTTGGTGCGTGTCACGTGCCACGTCCACTGCCTGGGTGTGATGGATCCTGTCAAATACGAATCTTAAAGAATTGGGCCATAATTTGGTGCAAACCACGCGGTGTTCGGCCCTGTGGTTGCTAAGATATAAGTTTTTCAACAGCGTTACGGTCGAGCCAGGCAGGGCCGGGACTGGTTGGGCCGCTCATATGTGAGAAAATGCCACTACATGACGAGAGAGCCGAAAGGGCTTAACCCTCGCTCATGACTACTATTACTATTACTGCTACTACAAGTATTACTACTGCTACTACTACCACCACCACCACTACTACTATTATTACTACTACTATGATGCCCCAGCCACTACCACGACCAACAATGCTTTCGCCACCACCATAACCACCACTACCACCACTACTACCACTACTAGTACTACTACTACTATTACTACTACTACTACTACCATTACTACTACTACTACTACTACTATTACAACTACTACTACTACTACTACTGCTACAGCTACGACTACTATTACAACTACTACTTCTACTACTAATACTAATACTACTTCTACTACTAATACTACTACTACAGTTACTACCTACTACTACTACTACTACTAGGACTGTTACCGGGTACTACCACTGCTCCTGCTGCTGCTGCTACTACGACTACTACTCTACTACTACTACTACCACTACTACTACTAATACAATACTACAACTGCTACTACTACTACTTCTACTACTACTGCTACTACTATTATTACAACAAGAACAACAAGAGCAATAACAACAACAACAAAATATTTGCCACAACTACTGCTATTACTACGACTACAAATACTACTTTAAATACTGTTACTGCTACAACTACTGCTATTAATAATACTGCTACACCAACAGCAACAGCTACTACTGTTACTACTACTAAACAGCTACTACTGTTACTACTACTAAACAGCTACTACTGTTACTACTACTACTTTACTTCTACAACAACAACAACAACTACTACTACTACTACTACTACTACTACTACTATTTTTTTTTTTTTTTTTTTTTTTTGAGTAGTGTTCTGGGTGGTGGAGTGAGAGGACGTGTGCCAGGCGCTCCGTGTTATCGTCTCGAAATCATAGTAAAAATGATTGTGGGTTCTTAGAAATTGATACCCACTCCAGCATTAAGTGGACACTGATGCATATGTGAAAGAAAATCCTAAATATCAGCTATATATTGCTTGTAAAATGTGAAAAATTGTGATAACTACGGTGTGAGGGGGAGGAAGGGTGTGTGTGTGTGCAGGGACCGTTAGCGAGCGAGGTGCTGACCTGAGAGGGTTATCTGGACTGGTGTCAACACCATACATTATATCATCAGCCACCCGGGACCCCGCCACCACATGTGCGCTGCCCCACACACCCAGAATATAAGTATCCCCACTCTCACTTACAAAATAAATACCTCTCTGAAGCCTATTTTTCAATTATTAACTTTGTCCACAAATAACAATGAGACGTGGGATGCCTGTCACACACCTCTTGCTCACTCCTTTATCCTTGGAGCATTAACTCCATTTCCCTAACATATCAGCTGTTACCACACACTGAATATCACCCACTGATCACTAGCATACACACCACCTAATAATACTTTATAAACATTGTATCAAACACTAAATATAACAACAACTACCACTAACTATACAACAATCACCTACATACACACCACCAGCATAGCCAGGTGGTATAGAAGTGTGGCATGCAAAAACATTTAGGTAGGGAATCTTACACACACCTTAGATGACACTGTATTGTAAACACATCACACATACAGACACACACACAATGACTGTTTTTAAATAACTATAAAACATATTATACATAGAAACTTATCATATAAATACATAACCAATCACAGTAGATAAGTCTATAATATAATAATAAACAGTACAGTAGTAATTAAAACTTTAATTTTAATATATAAAATTAATAAATATAACTTCAATTAAATAACAAATTTAAACATAGTACCCTAGTTTTAAGCACACTATTATTATTAAATACAATAGTAATAAGAGTATTTTTAATATAATATCTGTATAATAGGACTAATGTAAACTCCATAAAATTACACACTAGAACTACTTACTCAACCCTCTCAAAATTCTCTTTTATATTCAAAAGAAATACTAAACAAACCTTGTTAATGCCAATGTGCCTTAGTAAACCAAGGTGCCTCTATCTTACCACACCACAACCACACATCACACATCACATGTCACAACACCAACACACACACACACACACACTGTCCCAACGCCACACACCACACCACACTCACCCCTATACCATAGCGTCCGAAGACCCAATATCACTAAACTACACACACACACACACACACACACACACACACACACACATTGCAGCTACGCCACACACCACCCTCACCCCTACACCTTAACGCCTGAAGACCCATTACCAATAAACAAGGCTCCACATTATTGCACCACACCAATTGGCCACCTACTTAATCCTTGAACAAAGAAGCGTTGTTTTACTTCATATCAAACTTTAAATACATATCGTTATCAGTTCAGTCAATTATTAGTATAAAACAGAACAATTAAATATTAACTGATATGCAAAACTAGAGAAAAACGAGCAAACTGCTTCATAATTAAATCATTTTATCTACAAACACAGAAGTAAAACAAGCACATTCTTCACTTATATCAAACCTTAATTTAAAATTCGTATAGTAAAACAGTAGTTCTAGTAACATTATATCTAATATTCATTTAAAAATACTACAAAAACTAGCCATAATTATTATTATTAATACTGTACCACAGTATAAAAACTTTAACACCATGGCCACGCCACAGTATTGTTGTCAGTGCTCCAGTAGGCAACATAAGTGTATCAGGTGCTCATGTGCAACAAACAGGTCACCGTGTACATACTGTAGGATGGGACCTTTCTGTATGAATGTGTTAGGGAATCACAGCCCACCAGAAGCGGCACTTGACTGCTTCCAACATGGCAGGCGACAGATTGGTGACATGGAAATTGATGGTGCGGTCACTGACAATTTACACGATCACACGGACATGCGTGGTGGTGAAAGACCCCGTGGTGACGCGAGGGATAGGGATGGACGCCAAGATGCGAGAGATATGGAAGCGCTGGGTGGGTTAAATCACCATGGGGAAGTGAATAGTAGTGAAGTTGGGGGTGAGGAACATCAGGAGGTTTATAATAGATATGAAACTCAGGATGAAGACCACCATAGAGGAATGCATGAAAGAGGGAATCATCCAGGTATTATACGTCCTCAGAACGGTAGTGACACAAACAACGAGGAAGCAGAACAGCCTCAAAGGTCTGTGCGAGAAGGTCGTCCCACATACTGGATGGGCATATCCCGAGAAAATGCAGTAACCTGGGTGCACACCACATATAATGAAATAGTTGGATGGTCCTCAAGTAACTTTTTTGAACCTCCCAAATGCCATGCTACAACTGACATGATCAAGGAAATCACTCGCCTGATAGCCAACTACAACAATAACTCACCCATTGCCTCATTCTCTCTTAAGTTCGTTGCACTAATACCACATCTCTTCCTCAACAAGACCCGCCCGAGAGCTAGCTTTGCAGAAAATATTAAGGCCATCCAAAGGCGGGTTGAAACATGGAAAAGAGGTGAAATCGACAACCTACTTGAGGAAGCAAGGGCCTTGCAGATGAGAATAAACAACCGAGGCAGAAGAAATCAGAATACCAACGATGTGGCAAGGATTTTTGGCAGCAAGATGAGACAGGGGAAGGTCTCGATGGCAACAAGATCCCTGTCAGCTGAATCACCAAACGGAGTACTTGACCTGACAGATGAAACAATGCAACAACTAAAAGAAAAACATCCGACTGCACGACAAGCAAGTGCCCAGTCAAAGCTTGACGGCAACTACACTCCTCCCAATCCCATCATATATGACAGGATAACTGGAGATATGGTGTGGCGGAAGGCAATGCACACACAGGGAGGGGCAGGACCGTCAGGCCTGGATGCAAAATCTTGGCGAGTAATCCTCAGTAACATCAAGTTTGGGGAGGCAGCAACAGACCTATGTAACACCATTGCCTCACTGGCGAGGAAGCTGGCTTCAAGTCAGTGCAGTAACATCGAAGCACTGACGGCTTGCAGACTAATCCCCCTTGATAAGAATCCTGGATGCAGGCCCATCGGGGTGGGTGAGGTCTTAAGACGGATTATAGGAAAATGCATCATGGAGGTGGTGAAAGATGATGTGAAGCAGGCAATTGGCAACCTCCAGGTGTGTGCAGGCCAGCCGGCAGGAGGGGAGGCAGCAGTTCACTCCATGAGGAAAATATTTGAGGAAGAGGACTGTGAGGCAGTATTATTAGTTGATGCCTCAAATGCATTTAATTCCATCAACCGGGAGGCAATGCTGCACAATATCAAGGTTAAATGCCCAGCATTTGCCCAATATGTGGAAAACACCTACAAAGAACCAGCAGACCTCTACATTGTGGGTAAGACAGCGGCTCACGACGTCGGTGTAATCCAGTCCACAGAAGGAACTACCCAGGGGGACCCCGTTGCCATGGCTATGTACGCCCTGGCGATGACAGTGATGCAACAACAGATCAAATACGAGGCCACCAATGCAAAACAGGTAGCCTATGCAGATGATCTCACAGGTGCTGGCAAGGTGGAGGATGTGAGGAAATGGTGGGACCTTGTAACATCTCATGGCCCTGAAATAGGTTACTACCATAATGCCAACAAGTCCATCTTGATCGTGAAACCAGCTTACTATCAAGATGCAGAGGAAGCATTTAGAGGCACAAAGATAGTGACCAAGGAAGGCCAGAGGCATCTAGGGGCTGTGATTGGAACCAAGGAATTCAAAGACAAATATGTGAGTGACAAGGTAAAGACATGGGTAGAAGAAATTCATACACTATCCAGCCACGTAAAAACAGAACCCCATGCAGCATACAGTGCATTTACCTATGGTGTAAAGCACAAGTGGACCTTCGTGATGAGGACCATACCAGACATCGAGTTGCTGCTACAACCACTGGAGGATGCGATCAGGGATTCATTCCTCCCATCTCTAACCAATGGCCACATCCCCACACCAGAAGAGAGGGACCTTCTAGCACTACCACCCAGGATGGGAGGCCTTGGCATTATAAATCCAGTAGCCGTGGCAAGCTATGAACACAGAAATTCGCTAAGGCTCACCGAATCCTTGTCACAAAAGATCTGCGCCCAGGTTGAGACTAGTGAAATCGACCACCAAAGGCAGAAAGACATAAAGACACAGATAAGCAAGGAGCGTGAACAAGACAAAAAGACCAACCGCAGCACATAATCGAACATCTAACACCGGACCAGTGCAGAAGAGTTGAAATTGCACAGGAGGTTGGGGCATCGAACTGGCTCACAACCCTGCCTCTCAAGGCAAAGGGCTTCCAATTCAACAAACAAGAATTTATTGACGCCATAGCCTTGAGAAATGGGTGGCCAATATAGAACCTACCTCAACACTGTGCTTGTGGCACTGCCTTTGATGCAAACCATGCAATGGTATGCAAGAAGGGAGGCTTTGTTTGCATCCGACACGATGAAGTACGCGACCTCACTGCCAAAATGCTGCAGGAAATATGCCATGACGTCACGATTGAGCCAGCTCTGCTACCCCTGGACGGCGAGCACTTCACCCACAGAACAGCAAACACATCAAATGATGCAAGAGTGGATGTCAGTGCTCGAGGTTTCTGGACACGTGGGCAGAGGGCGTTCTTCGACATCAGGATATTCGATCCCATGGCAGCATGTCATCGTGAACTGTCTCTCGAAGCTGCACACAAGAGGAATGAGCAAGAAAAAAATAGGAATTATCAAGAAAGGATCCAACATGTGGACCACGGTCGATTCACTCCCCTTGTATTCACGACATCAGGTGGGATGAGTCCAGAGGCAGTGAGATCCTATTCGAGACTGGCAGAGGTTCTCTCTCAGAAGAAACGTCAACCGCAGAGTTCTGTTATGGCCTGGATGAGATGTCGACTGTCATTCTCCCTCGTGAGGTCTGCTCTGCTATGTCTCAGGGGCACAAGATCATCAGCCCTCAGGCCTGTCTCTCTGGCGGGTATGGATTACGAAGCTACAGTGGTAGAAAGTCGCATAGACCAGCGACTCCAATAGTTTAATATCTTTATTTACACTGTAATATCAATAAAAAAAAATAATAATAATAAAATAATAATAGTAATAGTACTATAGATGGTTGGTAACCACAGCCGTTGGCGTGCTTGGGGCCAACGGATTGTAATATGAGGGTTAGTGTTAACCTTCACATTACAACTCCAAATGGTGAACTGTATTAGGAAGGTTGGTTTTGATCTTCACAATATAATTCCCAATGGATGGAGGTTACTAATTTTAAAAAAAACTACTACTACTACTACTACTACTACTACTAATAATAATAATAATAATAATAATAATAATAATAATAATAATATTACTTCTATTACAATAACAACAAGAATAACAACAACTACTACTACTACTACAACTACAACAACAACAACAACAACAACAACAACAACTACTACTACTACTACTACTACTACTACTACTACTACTTCTATTACTACAACAAGAACAACAACAACAACAATAAAAACAACAACTACTTCTACTACTACTACTACTATTACTTCTATTACAACAACAACAACAATAACTACTACTACTACTGCTACTACTACTACTACCACTACTACTACTACTACTACTACTACTACTACAAATACTTCTATTACAACAACAACAACAACAATAACTACTACTACTACTGCTACTACTACTACTACTACTACTACTACTACTACTACTACAAATACTTCTATTACAACAACAATAACAACAACAACTACTACTACTACTACTACTATTACTACTACTACTAAGGAACTGTTGTTGAATAAAATCGTCCGTCAGCAGCAAGAACAAAATCATACTAAAGGGGTTACTGAGTTCTTCCCCTAAAAGCTATTTTACCCGTCTTAAGTACTTGGCAGGTTGCCTCAGTTGGAGGAGCCACTCCCACGGGTTTGGGACGCACTCTGCCACTGTATCTGTCTCTGTCTCTATCTCGGTCTGTCTGCCTGTCTGTCTGATTCCTTTCTCAATTCATTGTTTTATTTTTATTTTTCAAACACCAGTTATTAACAATTCCCCCCCCCCCCTCTCTCTGTTTCTATCTATTTCCTCGCTTCCCCTCTAGAGTTCTCTACTCCCTTTTTTTCTCTTTGCCAAACTCAGTTCAAACTTTGCTTCTATTTCCTCCATTTCCTTCCCTCCTAGGGTCCCCTCTTCCTCCTTCTCCCAGTTTTCTTTCCCTAATTCCGCTCTTTCCGCTCCTTCTCCTTTCCTCTCCCTACTTCCTCGTCTTTCTCCTTCTCCTTTCCTCTCCCTACTTCCTCGTCTTTCTCCTTCTCCTTTCCTCTCCCTACTTCCTCGTCTTTCTCCTTCTCCTTTCCTCTCCCTACTTCCACGTCTTTCTCCTTCTCCTCTCCTCTCCCTACTTCCACGTCTTTCTCCTTCTCCTCTTACTCCGACTCTTCCTTCCTCCGCATCTACCTTCCTCCCCTCTCCTCTCCTCTCCTCTCCTCTCCTCTCTTCTCCTCTCCTCCTCCTCCTCCCCCTCCTCCTCCTCCTAATGTTCTCCCTCTTCCTACTTCTTCCTTTTCCTTCTTTTGTCTCCTCTTCTTCTCCTGCTCTTCCTCATTCCTTCCTTCCCCCTTCCCTCCCTGTTTTTTCCTTACTCTTTCTCTGTCTCTATCCAGTCACTCTTTCACTTCCGCTCCCACAATTTTCCCTTCTTCTTCCTCCATTTCATCCCTTCCTTTCTTTCTTCTCTCCCTCACCCACTTCCCTCATCCTCCTACCTCTCTTACCTCTCTTTATTTTTGTCCCTTTCCTGTCAGCTCCTCACTATATCCTATCTTCTTCATGCCTTCTTCTCTTCCTCCTCCACTTCACCCTGTCCCCCTCTTCCTCTTCTGTTTCACTCTTTCCCCTCTTCCTTTTCTCTCTCTCTCTCTCTCTCTCTCTCTCTCTCTCTGTCCTTCCCTTCCCTTCCTTTTTTCTTCTTCCTCCGTTTTCTTTTTTCATCAATCCCTCCTCTTTATCCTCCAGTCCCTCTCGTCTCTCTCTTCCCACTTCTCCACAATCCCCACCTGCTCCCTTAGCCATATTCCCCCCCCCCTCTCTCTCTCTCTCTCTCCTCCAAGCGAATAACCATCAGACCAACCCAAAACAGCTGACCGAGATGGGTACATTTTTACCCAAACTGTGTTTAAGATGTTTGAGGAGGCGAGTGGCAGCTGGATGATGATGATGATGATGAGGAGGAGGAGGAGAAAGGGGAAGGACAGGAATGTTATAGAATGGAAGAGAATAGAAGGGAAGGACAGGGATTGGAAGGGAAGGAATGGAAGAGGAAGAGAAGGGAATGAAATGAAAAGAGAAAAGATTAAAGGAGAGGAGGAATAAGAGCAGAAAAATAGGTAAAAAATAGGAACACGAACAGAGACAGTGACAGAGGTAGAGACAGACAGGCTGACTGCTAAAGAGATCAGTCAGGTAGAGATAGTCAGGCTGACTGCTAGAGAGAGCGACTGAAACTTAAAGAGAAGGGAAAATATGAACGAAGGATGAAAAAGATGTGGAAGAGAAAGATAAATTAAGAGGAGAAGGGAATAGAAGGCAAATGGAAAATAGTGAGTTATAGGAAATAAAATAAATGTAACGATAATGGTAAGGTAAAGAGAACTGGAGAATGGGAAGTGAGGCGTACAACAGGTGAGACGCAACAAGAGATAAGGAGAAAGAGAAAATCAGAAATATGACAAGAAGATGGAGCATTTGTGTAGGGAGCAGGGCAAGTTGGGAACAACGGAAGATCAGAATTTGAGGATGAGAGAGAGAGAGAGAGAGAGACTAAAGGAAATGTTAAAACTGAGATTCGGAGAAGGGGCGTAAATGACCTGAGCAAGGAAGGGGGAGAGGGAAGAACGGAGAGAGGGAGGGAGGGAAGAGAGAAACTGAGATAGGGAAGAAAGGAGAGAGAAGGGTAGAGGAGAAGAAGAGAGAAAGTAAAAGAAAGAAGAAGCGAGAGATAAAGGGAAAGAAGAAGAGAGGAAGTGTGAGACGGGGAGAACGAGAAGATGAGATCGAGACAAGAAGAAAGGGAAGGATTCTGGATGAGAGGAAGAGGAAGGGGAGCAATGGAGGAGAAAGATGGAGGAGACAAGAGAAAAGAGAGCGGAGGAGACGACGGGAAAAAAGGAGAGGGAGAGGAAGAGGAAGCATAGTAAAGAAGTGGAAGGAAAGAGGGGAAAGGAGAGGACATGAGAAGAGGTGAAAGAGGAAGCGTAGCACTGAAAAGGAAAAGAGAGGAGAAAAAGAGTGGAAACAAGAAGAGGAGGAAGAAGAAGAGAGGTGTCTTGGAAGGAAACTCAAAATCGCATGAAGAGATAAAAATGACAGAGAATAAGAGAAAAGGAAGAGAAGCACTAAAAAGGAGGAATGAAGAGAAAATGAGTAAAGGTGAGCGTTAATAAACAGAAAAAAAATAAAACAATTGTGAAAAGAGACGGAATGACAGAGAGAAACAGAAATGGAGTTAGAGGAATAAGGAAACTTAGCAATGTAAAAAAAAAATAAATGAAAATGAGTGAAATGAGGTATAAAAGAAGAAGAGGAAGATGAGAGGAAGAGAGAGAATGAAGGAAGGAACTGTGTAAGAAGAGAGAAACCAATTGTGAATACGATAAACCTACTAGAGATTAGGAAAAGGAAAATAGAGACAAGAAACAGGAGAGACAGAGAATAAGGTGAGTGAGAGGAAAACGGAACAGAAGGAAGATTAAGAAAGGATGAGTTATAAAATAAGGGAGAAAAGGTGAAATGCTTGAAGGCATGAGAGAATGTGAAATAATAGAAGAAGACGAGGAGAGAGAGAGAAAAAAGGTAAAGAGATGAAAAAAGAAAAGGAAAGAGGATAAAATGCAGTAACAAAAGAAATTTTCTCCAGTGCATGGGAAAAAAGAACATTGCCTTTTAACGGGATTATAGGGTCAAAGGTCAAACCATAAATAAATAGTGGGGATGGTGTTTTTATGTTCATTAATCAAGCAGGCAATTTGCACAAAAGTATGCCAGTGTACTGTGTCTATGTGGAGACCATCCTGCATTCCCTTGGCTATACTGACAGTCTTCTAATTTCCTTACATTTTGCCTATCCTCCTACCCTACCCTGCTTCTTCTTTTCTACATATTTTTGTCTTCAGTAGTACCCTTGCATTTTGCGATTTTTAGTTTCCAACCTCTTTCAGCTCAGATGAAGGACGGGTGTAGTCAAACTGGAGGGTCTATTTGACAACCAACCAAGGAGACGCAGTTCTGCCTCAAAACCAGCGCTCATCGAATTTCAAACCAAAGCATACAGTTTTAGTTGTGGGAGTGGTCAATTTCCACCACGTTATGAAAAAGCCATAGAAGACAAGAATAAAATGAAAAAAGTCATCACCGTAAAAGAGAGAGAGAGAGAGAGACCATAATCTGCACAGATCAAAAGAGGTCAAACACAGAATTAGGCAACAGAAAGTGGGCTAAAGAGGAGTGGGGGAGGTAACTGAAGGAAAAATGGAAAAGTCCCAATTTTGGTTCCGGGGAAAATTTTAGGAGCTTAATCCTCTGTCATCTGAAATATTGCGATTGTAAATTTTTGCCAGCCACCCTCCACCCTGCACTAAGCGGGTGGACTTTGACGGCCGTACTGTGAGCTCAAGAATGACGGTATGGTGTATCGTTGAGGTGGGGGGGAGGGGAGCTGGTGAGGAATATGGTGTGAATTTTTGAAGCGGGAAGAGAAGTCGGCTGATATTTTTGTGGGAATTTGAGTTGGCAAAATGATGATGATGATGATGATGATGTGGGTGATGGTGTTGCTGGTGTTGGAACTGGTGCTGATGATAACGATGGTGATGAAAATGATGATGATGGTGGTGGTGGTGTTGGTGCTGGTGCTTGAACTGATGATCATGATTATGGTGATGATGATGATGATGATCATGATAAGAGCTGTCACCATACCTGTAAGGCTAGAACTGGGGCTGGGAAGATAATGATGATGATGGTGGACTAGGAGGCTGGTAATGTAAAGAGAGTAGTCTTGAAGTATTGTGGAGGTGGGGAAGGGATAGGCCAGTAAGATCAATCATTCTGATTTTTTTAATTGTTAATAATCTTCTGAATTTTGGGACTTTGAGAGAATGAGTGGTTTGACAGTATCTTAGGTGGATATTAGGTTTGAACTGATGATGACGACGATGATGATGATGATGATGAGTGGCATGAAGCTGTGAGAATGGACAGGTGTAAAAAAAAAAAAAAAGAATGGAGGGGAACTTTTAAATCTGTGTCACTGGAAGTTATGAGAAGCACCAGAATGCGAACCTGCGTCCATAATTATTAACAGACTAAAAATGAATTCCTATTATATATGAGATGTATTATTGTAGGATATACAAAACAATAGTATATATATATATATATATATATATATATATATATATATATATATATATATATATATATATATATATATATATTAATAAGAAAACGGAGGTAGGAAAAACAAATGAATTAAAAAAAATCCATACACCAGATTACTGGTGTCCTACGTTCATAAAATATCTGTAATAGACTTGAACAGCTGTGGGTTGAAATTTGGAGGGAAACAACTCTGGGGAAGCGAGTTCCAGACAGATGCAGTTTGGGGAATGAAAGAATTCTGAAAGGCAGAAGTTCTGCAATATGGCTGAGTGACATTCCAGTCATGAGCGCTACCAGATGCCCGTGTAGAACAAGGCAAGGCATGGAGAGGTGGCACCATGGACGCAACTTCATCTGAGCATTTGCCAAAAAAATATCTGTAAAATAATGCAAGGGAGGCAATATTCCTTCTTATTTGCGGGGGAGGTAGTTTATTTTTAATGGCAGAGTTGTTAATAATTCTAACGGCTTTGTTCTGAATTTTGTCAAGTTGTTTTAAAGCAACCTCTCCACATCCATTCCACAAGGGTGAGCAATATTCAAGCTGAGAGCGCACATGACTCTTAAAAATTATAGCTAACTGCTCATCAGCGAAGAAGTTACGGACTCTGTACAATAATCCAAGTTTCTTTGAGGCGGTTTTAGCAAGTGACATAACATGAGACCTCCAGCTGAGGGCATTGTTAAGTGAGATGCCGAGAATTTCAATACTTTTGGAGATGGGAATATTAGTAGCACTGAAGGCAATGTACGAATCTGGCAATATCTATCTATTTGTAAATTGTATATATTTAGTTTTACTAGCATTAAAAGAAACAAGGTTGTTTTGTCCCCATTCACTGATCGTAGATAGGTCTTGATTTATGGAGATGGCTGTACTGAGTTGACAGGTACTGTAGAGATATTAGACTTTGTAAATGGGTGTCTGAGTGTGAATGAACTATGTAGTGTTGAGTCATCTGCGTATGAGTGGATGGGATTGTGGGTGACAGATAAGAGATCATTAATATAAACCAGGAATAGGGTTGGCGCCAGAACTGACCCCTGCGGCACGCCGGCATTAATTGAGTGGAAATTGGAATATACATCATCTACTTTTACTCTTATTCTCCTGTCACTAAGATATGAAGAAATCAAAGGAACAAAAGACGTTAGTCCATAGCAAGGGAGTTTGGACAGCAGGGAACGGTGCCATACTCTGTCGAAAGCTTTAGAAATATCAAGAGCTACTGCATGAGTTTCTCCATGTAGATCAATTGATTGATGAATGGTATGATTTAGGAGATTGAGTATGTCAATGGTGAATCTTTTGTGGCGAAAACCATATTGCAATTATCACTAATTAATTTGTTGGATTCAAGATGTTTAACAATGTGCTTATTAATTAAAGTTTCAAATACCTTACCAAGAGAAGATGTGACAGCCATTGGTCTGTAATCAGAGAGGTCAGAGGAACTTCCTTTCTTCGGAATTGGATGGATATTGGCTTCTTTCCATGAATTTGGGAATCAAGAAGTACGTATGCATAGTCTGAATAATTTAGCTAGAACAGAGGCAATTTCAGGGGAACACTTTTTCAAAACAATTGGTGGAATTCCATCTGGGCCTGGAGCTTTGTTAGTAGGTAAATTGTCTAGGATGGATTTTACGTATCTTGTCTGTATTTTAAGTGGGGCAATTTCGGGAGAATCAAGTTCCAGTACTGGGACATTCTGGCTGGTATCGTCTGTGGTAGAGTTTCTGGCAAATGTACTGACAAAAACATCCGCTTTCCCATGCGGGTCATTTGTAATGTTGCCATCTGAAGATTTTAGTGGGGGAATGGAAGATGACTTGATAAAGTTATTATTGAAAGAATTAAGAGTTGAGCAGAATATTCTATTGTCATTAGGGATGTTAAATAGTTTTGATGCTTGCTTTTGAAGAAAGTTTGATTTAGCTTAATTTAATACAGCTTTTGCATGATTTGTAACAATTTTAAATTGAGAGAGTGATTCAGATGTTTTTGATTTTAAGAAAGAGTTATATGCTAATGACTTTTGGGCTGTTGCTCTGGCACAGTTGCCATTAAACCATTTTGGAGAGTTCGATCTTTTAGTGAACTGTTGACTTGGTGTGAATAAATCCATAACAGCTAATATTAAGTCGCAAATGTGGGACTGGGTAGAATTGGGAACACTAGAGAAATAGAAGGATAAATAGACAGATACGAATATGGATAGACTGGTGGACAGTTAGATAGATAAATTCAGCTGGAGAGCCAGGCAGATATATGACAACTCTAATAAACATGTCAAGATATAAGCAAACTTTCAACACAGGTAAACATGAAAATGTTCAACAATTTAAAACAAGCAAAAATGGATTTGAAAAGATGAGACAAACAATAATATGAATGAGCTGATCAAAAGAACGTCAGATTATTGTGGGGCGACATGCAAAGAACAGATAGATAAATTAATAGATGAACGAACAACCCTCGACAACGGGGCATCTTGTGTTAACGGTCGATTTCTAAGCAACTTTCTTAACACATATTCCTTGACGATTTATTCTCTACATTGCACCTCAATATCCCTTCGTATATTACTGATGCAACGTAGGTAAGTACTAAAACGATATATAATACGAAGAGAAGGGGAAGGTGTTATATGTAAAATAAATCGCTAAAGAAGAGGAACTACGAAATCTCCAATATAACAGTTATATAAATTACGCAAGAGAAGGGTAAGAAGTGCTACGAAGCCTCGAATATATACACAATATGACAAAAGAGAAGGGTAAGGCGTAGTATGTAAGATAAATCGCTAAGGAAGAGGAGCTGCGAATTCACCAGTATATATAAATTACACCAGGGGACTGTAAGGCGTTATATGTCCACATAAATTGCCAAGGAAGAGGTGCTACAAACGCTCCAATATATAAACCAGGTGAGAGAGGGGCAAGGTGTAATACGTAAATAAATCGCTAAAGAAGAGGTGTTACAAAGCCTCCAATGCCACAAAGAGCACGGATTGCTGTTAAGAGGGAAACTGATAGGAGGGAAGTGAGGGTGAGATAAAGAGTAAAGAGGGTGTGGGTGTTAGAGAGCAAAGAAGCACTGAACCGCACAGACTGAAGTTGTTATAGAGGCTGGCGAAACATATGCATTGTATACTGTTAGCCCTTACATGCTGAAAATACTCTAGCCTACCTTTATATCACAAATTATTCTTGAACTGAAAAATATCCTCTGAAGTAAAAAATAAAAATAATAAGCATTATAGAAGTAAATAAATAAACTACTATGGATTCCAGAGGCAGTGGAACAGAATGAGCCATCGCTCGTGCGAGGCTAGCCTGACGTATAGTTATGACGTTATGTAGGCACCGCCCACCTGGATACTCCAAATATTACGATACTAGTAAGGCATGACTCTCTCCGAAAACGTCAGTTCATGGCCTTGGTTATAAGTCACACTGACTCGAACAGAAAATGAATCAAGGTATGGAAATAATGCATTGCTTCGGAGTAAGAATGAAACGCCATAGCAACGCCAAAAATACAAGGATACGAACACACATTCGTAAAATACAACCATTGTGAATTTTTTTTTTTATCCAGCCCCAAGGCGAGGTAACCACGTAAACACCGACTTTTCTTGACAATTCATATTCAGGTAACCTTATTAAACAGGTGTCTCCTTACTTTCTGCTGAACTTTAGATTCCACTGTGACGATAACAGGCAACATGTCAGGTGTGCAAATTAAGGCTATCATGTTACTTGTATATGACACGTTTTGTCTCTTACACATTTGTAATGTTGGCAAGTGTACTTCAATCAGGGGATATAGGGAGTTGTACACCTCAAGTGGATGGTATTTCCATATATGATAATAACATTACAATAATTCACATCCCTGTGTTAAAAATGGATAACTTCCTTATTGGCCTATACGAAGATGCAAGGCTTATCTTTCAAATATAGGCAACATTTTCCGTCTGCCAAAGCAGACACCCACCCTTTCCAATATTTCACCCATACGATGATTAGGGGGCGGTGTCTGTATGGACAACATCAAAGCGACGTGAAGGTATGAGTGAGGGGGTGGGGCATTTCCCTGCTAGCCTCGCTCCAGCACTGGGTAAAACAGTCGCTTCGCATGCTTATTTTCTTCTTATACGTGCCGTAAGTCTCCACAGTTGGTAATAAACCATACTGACGCCAGGTAGTTCGGGGTCTGAAACATATCCAGGTACAATATCATCGTAATCCAAAGCTTTGACAAAAAGTTATTGCCGAAAACTAGTGTTCCACTGCCTCTGAAACCCATAGTAAGTGAATAAATAAATATATACGTCAATAAATAAATGAAAGAAATGCGTAAGAAAGTAAAAGAATAAATAATTAAGCAAATAAATAAATAAAGTTACATTTTATTGAATGTTAACTATTTAAAGACAAATCTGACAGAAGAGTTGAATCCCGGGTAGTACATTCAAATCTGACACAACAGAAACAGTTTTCATATTTGGCATGTCTAGCATTTTTTTTTCCGATTCTGATGACATTATTATTCTATTTTTCATACTTCCAGACGATATTACTCAATTTGGAAAATTTTTCTCGAAAAAAATCTGTTTGTGAAGATGTTGGTAAAGGATGTTATTTAACCCATGAAGTTAGTGAAATTCCTCTAAGTTGAATAAGTTCATGTGAATGTAACAAGAATGGTAAATATACAATCGTCCCTGAGCTGAAAAAATCTGATATTTTGACAAATCTTACACAATACCGTAGTTTTAAACCTCTAACAGTACTTTCGAATATAAGCGTCCAAGAGACCTCCCAGAATATCTCATGCTTTTTTTTTTTAGATCATTTTTAAAGTCCATTAACTGCAATCTTCATTTTGCAAATGTAGTTTCGTATGAGCTACTTAGTTATTTTTTATTATTATTATTATTCTTTTTTTTAGCTTCAGGTCGCGCTAGGGTTTTCACAGTTTGCCAGTTTGAATATTCTTTCATTAGTGCTCGCTTCTGGTATAAGGATTTCTCTATCTTACTTTTTTTGGAGGAGGGGGGAGGGCTTTAGGCAGATGCACAGAGAGAGGCATTATGGATGTGAGACTGATGGGGGAAGGAAGAGAGGAAGACCGTGGAAGAAGTTGAGTGGTAAGGATTATATTCCTTTGTGTTTGTGTGTGTGTGTGTGTGTGTGTGTGTGTGTGTGTGTGTGTGTGTGTGTGTGTGTTTCAATCTATTTCAGTCAATAAATAAATGGATCAGTCTTATCACCTTAATATTCATCCATCTATCTATTGTTACGGAACAGAGAAAGATAATGTACACTTTAAGTGAGAATACGAAGAGTCACTACTGTCCCGTAAAGTTCCAGGTTCAAAACAAAAGAGTTAGGTAAAATTACAAGTTAAAGTTTAATGCTTAAATTAACAACAAAACATTCAGGACTCATAAAGATAATGTAATGGCAAATAAACAGGTTAAATATATGGTTAACTGCAATAGCCTCTATTAACACGAAATTAGCAAGAATAAATTTATCTAAGTCAGCCCTGATAAAAATGAGATACCAGATAATACTCAGTGAATGCCAGGTAAATAATTACAGATACAAACTATTATCAAAAATGACTGACATAAAGATCCATACATGAATTACAAAAACTTCACTAAGCCTACAAATTAAACTTATGCTATACAGTACAAGAAAAAATGCAATAACAGTTATACTCAAATTACACACAGCTGCTAGATGGTTGGAGACTTCTTGAGCACTCACAATAATAATATCTGTACAGGGGAGGACAGAGATGTGAACAAAATGAGGAGCAGATCTAAGTGGCAATGATGCAGAGACTGAGCTCATTATATAGGGGCCAGGAGAGCTTGATACAACTTGTAATGAGGACGCGCAAATGAAGCCATGGGGACAAAGAGATGACAATCCCGCAAAGTATAACAGAGATGTCGACTTACTCTACTATAACGGTAGAAGGGGGGACTGAGGCAGAACACGCTCGTGATCAAACATGCAGCAACTGTGCGTTAAAATTACACAAAGGATGATGAAATCATAGGCTATGTAACACCTCCCCACAAAGAAAAAGAAATTTACAAAGGAAATTTCTTATTACTCTAAAACAATCTGTCTAAAGTCTAGATAAGCAATCTGCAATAACATTCTCTTTCCCCTTGACATGTTGTATGTCTAATGAATACTCCTGAAGAAGTAGACTCCATCTTGTCAATCTCTGATTTTTATCTTTAAACTTACTAAGGAATTTCAGTGGGTTATGATCGGTATAAATGACTATGGGGTCAAAACCAGAACACAAATAAAATGAAAAATGCTGTAAACCCAAAATCAAGGCCAAAAGCTCTTTCTCAATAGTTGAGTAGTTCTTTTGAGGTGGAGTGAACTTCTTACTGTAATAAGATACAGGATGTTCAATACCCTGATCATCCTCTTGCAGCAAAACAGCCCCAGCTCCTGTATCACTTGCATCAACAGCCATCTTAAAAGGCTTAGCAAAATTTGGAGTAGCGAGCACTGGCTGACTTAATAGAATAGCTTTAAGTTTGTTGAAAGAGGATTCACAGTTATCGGTCCAGACAAATTCAACTCCCTTTTTCAGTAGGTCTGTAAGTGGTGATACAAGAATAGAAAAGTTAAGAACAAATCTCCTGTAATAACCTACCATTCCCAAAAATCTTTGTAGCTCTTTCCTACTTTTAGGTCTGGGAAGATCACTTATAACCTGAACCTTAGCTCCTGGTGGTGCAACATGTCCATCACCAATTACATACCCAAGGTACTGAACTTTAGCTTGACCAAACTCACACTTTGATAAATTAGCTACAAGATTAGCATGAACTAAACGGTCAAGAAATTTACTGACATGGCATAGGTGATCTTTCCAGTTGTCACTGAAGATTAATACATCATCAATATAAACAACACACCCTGCCAAACCCTCTGTTACAACATTCATGAGCTTCTGAAATGTGGCTGGTGCATTCTTCATACCATACGGCATTACAGAACATGCAAAAGCCTTTCCTAGTGTTACAAAACATGAGATCTCCCTAGCACGTTCAGTCATAGGTACTTGCCAGTATCCCTTTAACAAATCAAACTTACTTATGTACCTAGCCTTTCCGATCTTGTCTATGCAATCTTCCACACGAGGGAGAGGGTAAGTGTCTGTTTTGGTTATCTGATTAACACGTCTGTAGCCGATGCAAAGCCTCTGTGACCCACCTGGCTTAGGGACTAGAGTGACAGGAGAACTCCACTCGCTCTGACAGGGCTCAATCATCTTGTGGTCCAACAGGTAGCCAAGCTCCTTCTGGATGAGAGGAACTTTCACTGGGTTCACACGGTAAGGAGGCAATTTAATTGGCTTTGCGTCTTCAACATCGACATCATGCATCAACACAGTGGTTCTTCCTGGAGTGGCACGGAACACTTGCGGGTACTCCTGCAGTAATGCCGAAAACTCCTGCCTTTCCTTGGGTGGTAGATGAGAAAGCTTAGTCTGGAGATCATTCATGATATCAGGATTCTTCCCCAAACTATCACTCAGGCTCATACTGCATGGGAGAGCTTCACTTGCAGACTCGGGTGGAACAGCTACAGTGCAGACTGGATTATTTTCATCCCGCTTGTGATATAACTTTAGCATGTTGATGTGACATAGTTGCTTGCTCTTTCTACGATCTGGTGTGGCGATGACATAGCTGACATCACTGAGTTTCTTCTCCACGAAATAAGGGCCACTAAACTTGGCTTGAAGAGGTTGCCCATGAACTGGTAGCAGAATCAAAACCTGATCTCCTGGCTGAAAGTGGCGTAACCTGGACTTCTTATCATACCAAGACTTCATCTTCTCCTGAGCAGCTCCTAAATTCTCTCTCGCCAGCTGTAAAGCAGTGGACAGCCGTTCTTTGAACTTCATCACATACTCCAGCAGGTTGACGTCATCTTCCTCCGACAGCCAGCATTCCTTGAGTAACTTAAGGGGTCCTCTTACTTCATGGCCAAACAGTAGTTCAAAAGGTGAGAAGCCCAGTGATTCATTTGGAGATTCTCTTGCAGCAAACACAACGAATGGAAGACCTTTATCCCAGTCTTTCTGATGTTCCAAACAGTATTTCTTGAGCATCGATTTGAGTGTTTGATGATATCTCTCCAACGCTCCTTGGGTCTGGGGATGGTAAGCTGAAGACGTGATCTGGGTGATGCCCAACTCTTTCAGAGACTGTTTGAAAACGTTTGACATGAAATTACTTCCCCGGTCTGACTGTACCTCCTTGGGCAGACCAAACTTTGTGAAGAACCCTAGCATTTCCTTAACCACGTTCTTTGCTGAGATATTTCTAAGTGTAATGGCTTCAGGATAACGAGTAGCCATATCAATCATGGTCAACACATAAGAAAATCCTGAAGAAGTCTTAGGAAGAGGGCCCACAATATCCACCAACACACGGGTGAAAGGCGCCTCAAAAGGAGGAATGGGAACTAGAGGTGCAAACTTTCGGTCTGATTACACTTCCCCACAACTTGACAGGTGTGACAAGACTTACAATACCAGGAAACATCCCTGAAGATACCTGGCCAGTAGAAGTGTTTCAAAATGCGTGCCACAGTCTTCCTCACTCCAAGGTGTCCTGCCAAACTGGAATCATGAGCCACTCTAATGATATCCTGCCTACAAACACGAGGGATGACAACTTGATGTACAACCTCCCATTCACAGTCGGCTGATGCTGTTGGGGGTCTCCACTTCCTCATAAGTACTCCTGACTTTACATAATAACAAGTAGAAGCACCGGCTGACTCTTCCTCACTGCAAGCAGAGTTAGCTAGACCTTTCAACTCAGGGTCAGCAACCTGCAACTCAACCAACTCTTGACGAGACAAATTATCAACACTACGGGGTACTGCCTCATCTGGTGAGTGGTCCAAATTAGCAAGAAAAGTGTCAGCTAGGATAACATCATCATCATCATTATCCTCTAAATCACCAGTAACTTTAGACTTAGCCCTAGTGACAGCACATGCAGGGAACACATCAGGGACATCACAATCCTGGGACGCAGCCACTGGCTCACTAGACAACTGAGGAGCTGGACACACTTGACTTCCACCAATATCATTTCCAAGTAAGAAAGTTACACCTGACATTGGGAGTGTCTCAACCAACCCAACCATAACGGAACCATTAACAAAACCAGACTCTAAATTCACTCTGCACAGAGGAACAGAGAAGTAATTATTCCCTACACCTTGTAAGATTACAGTTTCATCAGAGGAATTAACATTAGGGCCTAGAACACTGGTCAGCATAAGGGATTGGCAAACACCTGTATCACGATATATTTTAACTGATTTCCTGTCATTACTGTCCAGAGGACTGACAAAACCATCAGACAGGAAATTAGCACATGAACTCTTGAGAGTGTCACCCACGTTACTGCTCAAAAGAGGAGCTCCATCATGAGAATTTAAGTTACCCCTCAAAGCAGGTTCAGTTAACTCAGTTAAAGAATTCTGGGAACTCTCAAGAGTGGACACTAGACCAATTGACTGAATATTTAAAGACTCCTTTTTGTTCACATCACTCTGTCTCCTGAAACATCTCTCCGTAGTATGACCAAGCTTACTACAATAAGTACATTTACTTTTCTGAAATCTAGAGGTGAAGCTGGTATTTACTTCCTGAGAAACATCATCCTTATTCTCTTTCCTGTTACCTGTACTCTGAGTAGAGGCAACGTACTTACTCTCAGCTTTCCCTTTTTCTCTAGAATATCTCTTGTGAGTGAGAACATACTCATCAGCTAAAACTGCAGCATCAGACAAATTATCTGTTCTTTTCTCATCAAGATATAGGCTTACATCTTTATAAATACACCTCTTGAAATCCTCCAGCAAAATCATCTGCTTAAATTTACCAAAATCAGAATCCACATTCTTAGAATTTAACCACTGCTCTAACAGATCTTCTTTGATTTTTGCATACTCAACATGGGATTGCTTATCTTGCTTGAAAGTTGTCCTAAATTTTACTCTATAGGCTTCAGGAACAAGCTCATAGGCCTTAAGAATCAAGCTCTTAACTACATCATAATTATCACATTGATCCTGAGGCAAAGATGCATAAGTTACTTGAGCTTTACCGGTGAGAACAGTTTGAAGGAGTACTGGCCAATACTCCTTAGGCCAATTAAAACCTGTAGCTACCCTCTCAAACAACTGAAAATACTTAGTTAAATCAGATTCATTAAAAGGAGGGACAAGTTTAACATTTTTAGCCACATCAAAATCATCAGAGCTAGATGATCCAGTTCCACCTTGTTTCATGCGATACTCATGGTCTGCCTGAATCCTAGCAAGTTCAACTTGTGCGTGAAACTCAGCCTCCTTAACATCAGCCTCCTTAGCACGTGCTTGAAATTCAGCTTCCTTCACACGAGCCTCCTGCAGGGCTAGCTGTAACTTAGCTAATTCAATCTGCGTTTGCTCATTTGACAAAAAATCTTTGGCTTCATCAAGTGTAGAAATAGTAGCCATCATGAATATATCACAGTCACAAAATATCAAACAATATCCTTATGATAATATCCTGAATATCCTGATATGAGGTCGCCAAATTTATGTTACGGAACAGAGAAAGATAATGTACACTTTAAGTGAGAATACGAAGAGTCACTACTGTCCCGTAAAGTTCCAGGTTCAAAACAAAAGAGTTAGGTAAAATTACAAGTTAAAGTTTAATGCTTAAATTAACAACAAAACATTCAGGACTCATAAAGATAATGTAATGGCAAATAAACAGGTTAAATATATGGTTAACTGCAATAGCCTCTATTAACACGAAATTAGCAAGAATAAATTTATCTAAGTCAGCCCTGATAAAAATGAGATACCAGATAATACTCAGTGAATGCCAGATAAATAATTACAGATACAAACTATTATCAAAAATGACTGACATAAAGATCCATACATGAATTACAAAAACTTCACTAAGCCTACAAATTAAACTTATGCTATACAGTACAAGAAAAATGCAACAACAGTTATACTCAAATTACACACAGCTGCTAGATGGTTGGAGACTTCTTGAGCACTCACAATAATAATATCTGTACAGGGGAGGACAGAGATGTGAACAAAATGAGGAGCAGATCTAAGTGGCAATGATGCAGAGACTGAGCTCATTATATAGGGGCCAGGAGAGCTTGATACAACTTGTAATGAGGACGCGCAAATGAAGCCATGGGGACAAAGAGATGACAATCCCGCAAAGTATAACAGAGATGTCGACTTACTCTACTATAACGGTAGAAGGGGGGGACTGAGGCAGAACACGCTCGTGATCAAACATGCAGCAACTGTGCGTTAAAATTACACAAAGGATGATGAAATCATAGGCTATGTAACACTATCTATCGATCAGTCTATCTACCTACCTGTTTATCTATCTATCTATTTGCCCATCCATCCATCCATGACACCACTCCATCACTCTGCTCACTGTCCCAAGTCAAACAGCCCAACCCAGAATTTACGTTACTTCTATATCACACCAACGCAAAGACAACTAATTTATATCTTAGTTTCTACTTATTTAGAGGTCGACCTGCCTTACACTGGCTGTTGTTGGGAGTTGCTTCTTGTGAGTTAAGAGAAGCTTGGTATGTGACGGGATAAGTTTTGTTTAGTGGTGGTGAAATGGGGTGATGTTGATGATAATGCTATGATTATGAGCGATCGAGAGCAGCGAGTGTGTGTGTGTGTGTGTGTGTGTGTGTGTGTGTGGATAATTCCCCTACACTTGGTAGGGCACGGGCAAACATAGAGCCCGTCAGGGAAGTGGCAGAAGGTTGCTCTCCCAATGACAGCATAGCGGTGACAAAGACGACTGGCAGAAGAGCAGCAAGCTAAGCATTGTTTAACCTACGTTCAGCTGAGAAATAAGCGGCCCGACACGACCCGGCCCGGCCCGACAGGACACTGCCTGACCGCGATGGTTTTCGGAGGCTAATAACTTTTATACTATTTGAGATAGAGAAGAGACCCTTTCAGCAGGTATTTGATATATTTAAAAAAAATGTTTTAACTATATATTTACTCATAAGACCAAAGAAACCCTCTGGAATCACAACTTTCCAAGGGAATGTACCGAGGGCTTCAGTTGACATACCCCCCTATGATATCGACTTTAAATAGATTTCCTGTTGTAACACTACGTTTTCTTGCATGAATTCTAACAATTAAATATCGGATATTAAACTCATAATTTTACATGAACGTTGTTTCTATGTTTAGGGGGTGAAATTATCAAGGGTAATCGCTCCATTTCTGGGTTTTATCAGTCAGTCCATAGCCCAGCATTTACTGATGCATTTCGTTGACACGGCAAGTCGGGAGCAGAGAATGAAAACACTGCGCATATGATAAATGCTTCAGTGTCTAGCTATATGCACATCCAGAGAGAAAATAAAAGAGTAAGAAAACGTGAGAAAGTAAATATTTTAGCTCAGTTATTCGTCTGTTATTGTTTAACTACCTTTCCAAAAATTTTGACAGTTTACATCAATTTGAAATTATGATGATAGGTGTATTGTACAAACGCTCGCTCGCTCGTCACGCAGTCACAATGCGCACATTAATGTTGACGATGGTGGTGGTAGTGGTAGGGGTTAATTTCGCTGATGATGATGATGATGATTGTTTGGGAGTTGGAAATGGTGATGATAAGGGTGCTGGCTATGATAACGATGGAGGAGATAATGGTGATGCAATGATAAATTATAATGATGTTCATATACCATCTCGGATTTAAGACGAAAAATTTTTTTTTTTCTCTCTCTCTCTCTCTCTCTCTCTCTCTCTCTCTCCACTGCTTGGCCGACGGGATATTTCCTAAATGTAATCCGTGTATGCCATTAAAAAATGCTCCGTAAAGCTTTTTAACTTCCAAGATATACTGAGCTTACATAACTTAATTCTGTCTTAGCTAATGTTTACTTAATCTGATTTTACTTCATTAGTTCTGCTTATCTTAGTCTACTTCTAATAACTGATGGTAACCTATGCTAACTCAACCCTACAGGTCGAACCTAAAGCAACTATTTCTATACTTATAACCTAGCCCTTACGACCTCACCTTGCATAACTTACCTAGCCTCAAGTAACCCAGCCTAATATGAATCCAGTCATAGAAACCTAACCAAATCTACACCACCTAACCTAACCTACCGGCCTTTACGACCTTACCTGACAGCCTACCTTACTTCATCTAACCTTACCTAACCTAACGTGCATCAGCCCTAAAAACCTAACCAAAAATACACAAAACATTTTATCCCAGCCTGGAACTCTTGGAATGGAATTTTTAACAGAAGATGAACAAGGAAGGGAAAAACAGTTGAAATTAGAGGGGCACTAACTTGAGCCCCTCTCTCCAACAGGGGCAAGGTAACTTTCAAGCCACTCTTCATTATTGGTTAGGGTTTCTCATTATTTATTAGGGTTTCGCAAAAAGTGGTTTCCGGATCCAGATCTGTAACACAATCGGATCGGTCCCAAAAGTTAGTCGACTGTTCCCCGGGACATGTGCTATCTACCCACCAAATTTGGTCCAAATCTCTCATTTAGCTTTTACGTAATGCTGTTAACTGACAAATAAACAAACAGGGTCGAAAACATACTCCTTGTAGGAGAAAATAGTTCCGTACACTGGATTACAGGTTTCCTCCATTAACAAACAAACAAAAAAAAAATCTGTAACAGTTGAACTTGAACTGCTGTAGGTTCAAGTTTGGGAGGAAAATAATCTTGGAATGGGATTCTGGAACTCGATTACACTTCTTAAATTAGCTGAGGCACGAATCAGAATAAGGAATAGCAAAAAGAATTCCACTGGCTCTTAACGCAGTGAAAACAAAGAGTAAAGTTATAAAGGTTGGCATGAAGGTAGGATAAATACAAGGCACAGACGGTGACATAAAAGGCAGCTTTGGAGACTTCTTAACACCGCTTCATTAGCGATTTATTCTATACATTCCATCTCAAAGCTCTCTTGAATGACACAAACTTTATCGATATTGAAACGATTGCAATAACGTGCAAGAAAATATTAAAGAGTAATATGCAACATAAATAGGAAAGGAAGTGGTGCTACATAGCCTCCTGTGCCACGTCACTTAATTCCTAATCGTATTATCAAACGGTAGAGAAGCATTGCCAGCTTCTGATACATATTTGAAACATTCAATGCATATTTTTGGTAGTGCCTGAAGAAGTTTCGTCACAATAATCGCGCTGCAGTCCCTGTTTCCTCCCCCACCGACCGAACGTGCCACCCATAGCAGACCATTTATACAGACACACTCCCATTCATTCACACTGCTGTTTTCCTCATGTATATCCTTTCCGGGAAATATCATATAATTCGGTCATATAACACATTTGTTAACTATACAGTAATCATGTGAGGATGTCTTAAGACTTCCTTCAAAATGGGTGACATCCACCCGTGTGTAATAATATAAATTCCAAAAGAATATAAATTCCAAAAGCCTGTCAATGGTTTGACAAAGGGAAGAAGGGAAAGGAGAAAAGTTGAAAGAGGAAAAAAATCGCCTTGGAAGAAAAATCGCAGGAAGATAGCAGGAACAAAGGAATCTTGAAGCAAGTTTTGAAGAAGCTGAGGAGAAAGAATTGATTGGCTTTAAAGGACGGATGGTTGTGGCGTGGTGAAGGTGTGGATGTGGAGAGAGAGAGAGAGAGAGAGAGAGAGAGAGAGAGAGAGAGAGAGAGAGAATAGCTGAGTGCTTAGGATTATGTTTCCCACTGTTATTGTGAGTGTTTTTATGTGTTTTTGTGCTTGACTGGGTCTCCTCCCCCCTTCACACACACACACACACACACACACACACACACACACACACACACACACACTGTCCTACTCCTCCTTCTCTGGGGATGGGGGGAGTGTCTGTTATTGCTCTAAGAGATAGGGATATTAGTTACAGGTACCAGTCCTGTTCTCTCGTACAGTTTAATCTCTCTCTCTCTCTCTCTCTCTCTCTCTCTCTCTCTCTCTCTCTCTCTTCAAAGAATGATGATAGGTTGATCGATACAGCAAGAGGGTCATTGAATCAAAGGTCCTTCTGAATTTCTGAGTAGAATTTCTTTAAGAAATCTGGACACTCGAAGTGCAACTTGAAGCCTTGACTGAACGGTGAACTGTGGTATGGTCTTTTTTGTACTATTTTCTTGAGATATTGATTTACTCATGAACTGTCCTTTTCCTGGTTCTGGCTCTTACACATTCTACTGTATGTAGAACGTGAAATTTATAGGACGCCCCAGATCAGACCCTAGTGATCTTTGTGAAGGGAAGGGAAGGGAGGGGAAACCCTGGATGGGAAGGGAAGGGAAGAGAAGGGAAGGGAAGGAGTGGGAAGGGAATTGCAGGAAAGGGACGGGAAGGGAGAGGAGGGGAGAGAAGGGGAGGAAAGAGATGAGAAGAGAAGGGAAGGGAAAGGAAGGGAAGGGAGGGAGGGGAGGGGAGGGGAGGGGAGGGCAGGGGAGGGGAGGGGAAGGGAAGTGCAAGGAATGGAATGGAAGAGAAGGGAAGGGAAAGGAAGGGAAGGGAGGGGAATAAAATGGAATGGAGGGGAGGGCAGGGGAGGGGAAAGGAGGAAAGGGAAGGGAAGGGAAGGGAAAGGAAAGGAAAGGAGGGAAAAGGTAGGGAGGGAAAGAGAAGGAAACGAACGGAAGGGAAAGGGAAGGGATTGAACTGGAAATGAAGAAAACGGAAGAAAATGCAGAAGAAAAACAAAGAGGGAAGGAGAACTG
>NC_137057.1:40445533-40473033 GCF_032717465.1 Coenobita brevimanus
AAGTACTACAGTACATACATACATGGATACGCAACAAGTGTGTACCTGCCTTAAGAGTGATGCATACCTCCTCTCAGTGCGGAAGTCCTACAGACACTGGCGTCTGGCAGGATGGCAGAAGGATTGTATCGCACGGGGTGAGGGGAGCACAGAGTAGCCAAATAGCATTTAATTTGTTTTGGCTGGGGTTTCACGGGCCGCATTGCTATGCTCATGCCGAGTAGGTTGACGGGGCGGACGCTAGACCTTCGCAGGCCGGATCTGGCCCAGGGGCCAGAGTTTGCCCATCTTTGGTGTAGGCCATGTAGCCCATGGTCATGGTGTGACCCATGGTCATGGAGTAGCCCATGGTCATGGTGTGGCCCACGGTCATTGTGTAGCCCACTGTCATGCTGTAGCTTATGGACATGGTACAACCCATGGTCATGCAACAGCGCATGGACATGGGCATGCTTAGGTCATGCAACAGCTCATGGTCATGCAACAGCGCACAGACATGGTTATGCCCATGGCCATGCAACAGCATATAGACATGGTCATGCCCATGGTCATGCAACAGTCCATGGTCACGGGCTAGCCGATGGTCATGGCATAGCTCATGGTCATGGTATAACCCATGGTCATGGACTAGCTCATGGTCATGGCCTAGGTCATGGTGTGGGTCATGGTCATGGTCTAGGTGTTGGATACGGCATTGGTCATGGTCACGGTCATGGTCACGGTCATGGACATGGAATAGGTCATGGTCTTGTCCACAACTTGGCCCATGAGTTGGCAAATACCGTGCCTCATGGCGTGGCCCACGATGTTGCCCACGGTGTGGCTCACAGTACAGCCCCTGGTGTGCTCATGACATAGCCCATGGGGTGGCACACGACATAGATCACTCAGTGGCTCATGATGCAGCCCACGGCATAGCCCACGATATAGCCCACGGTGTGGTTCACGACGTGGCCCATGGTGTGGCTCACGATGCGGCTCACGATGTGGTTCATAATCTCCTTCATGGTGCAACTCACGGCCATGGGCTAGCCTGCCATGACGGCCTCGTTGTAGACCACAGCACCTATGTATTTGACGACCACCACGGACATGGTCATGGCCTGGATGTTGGCCATGGGTTGGTGGGTCATGAGGCTGGTACCGTATAGGTGCAGGGGCTGGCCATAGTGTCCACCTGAACCCCTACCTCTATGGCCACTTCGCTCTCCACAATAAGCGCAGACCTTATCTCCCTCGCACTACAGCTGACTTCAGTGTACATAGACTAACTTATTGTCAAGGTCTTCATTAAACTGCATTCTCCCGTCAGTGTTTCTTTCATCCTTTCAGTTTACAAGCAAAAAAGGAATGCCCATCATATCTATAGGCCATTCTCACCATCATAGGCACTGCCCACATTTCTCCTTCGTGTTTCAACTGACTAACTTCTTGTCAAGCTCCTCTTTAAACTGCTCTCTCTTCTCAGGGCTTCTCTCATCCTCTTAATTTACATAGCAAGAAGTCCTGTGCCTGGAAAGCCAAAGAATATTTCAAGAGGAATGGGACAGTAAAAACGAGCTCAGATCTAAACCAGAAGTGAGGACGGGGAGCGAGGTCAAGTATTTATATAATAGTAACATTGCATCTTCAGCTGTTTACTTTAAATTCAACTCCTCTTTCCAGCACATAAATATGACTGCAAAGATTATTATTATTATTTTTTTTTTTTTTGGGGGGGGCCTAGGAAATAATTTACAACAAAGAAACTCACAAGAACATGAACATTTAACCACTGGTGGTCAGTCAACGAGGTCTACAAAGCAGTCATCACAACTGTAGCGTATTTTTGAAGGTTCATCACTCAGTTCTTTGCTAGGTAGTTTTTTCTTAATCTTATCTTCTCCACTACTACATCTGCTTTCACACTTACAATTCCCAAGGCGTTGCTTCATTTACTGATTGGCCACACCAGTTTCAATACATCTCTAAGTCATTGCGCCAGGGAGCAGTTTGTGTGTGTGTGTGTGTGTGTGTGTGTGTGTGTGTGTGTGTGTGTGTGTGTGTGTGTGTGTGTGTGTGTGTGTGTGTGTGTGTGTGTGTGTGTGTGTGTGTGTGTTTGTTTCCCACAAAACAGCGTGCAGGCACTATTCTCCTCTCGTTTTTAACTTACCAACATTTTTAGCCGATGAGAGAAAATGGATACGCCACGTTTTTGGATATATTTAATAGCTAAGACGCATAAAAGAACCATGATTTTTAGTTTCAAAAAATTCTACTAAGTACTTTTGGTGTTCATATCAGTCCTTGATTTTCTCTCGTCCAGGTTAAATGCAATTACCTGACCACAATAACAGGATGAAATTATTCACTAGTGAATTACTGTTCCATTAACATCATAGGCAGAATCGTTATCACGTTAGGCAGGATATGGTATACGGAAATAGAGGTCAGTGTATTAAATTAGTGCACAGGAGATGGACTGTAAATAAATATTTGATTTTGTACTCAGCAAAAGAAGCAAGAATATAATGATTTCAAGAATACAAAAATAACATCAGACCATTCACTTTGGTAGGTCTCTCTCTCTCTCTCTCTCTCTCTCTCTCTCTCTCTCTCTCTCTCTCACACACACACACACACACACACACACACACACACACACACACACACACACACACACACACACACACACACACACAATTTTGTGCTCACCCAAAGAGGCAAAAATTTTATATGGAATACAAAAATTTATTTCAGTCTCTCTCTCTCTCTCTCTCTCTCTCTCTCTCTCTCTCTCTCTCTCTCTCTCTCTCTCTCTCTCTCTCTCACTCCATACCTTTGGACCTACGCAAACCTCGCCCCCACAGAGAGTGAGGCAAGTACACCATTAGGAAGTGTGTGAGGTCGAGCGCGATGCATATACATGCATCTTACCTCCCTTGCATAAATTTACTGGGCATTCAGGTGTGTTCACGTGGGGGTCAATCAGTGGTGGTGTAAATGGTAGAGTTCCTGTGCTCGCTGCCTCTTCTCCTGTGTCGGTAGGATGGTGTGTTTGCTTTATGTTGTGTGTTTTTGGCACCTGTGATTCCTCTATGGTGTTGAAATATTTCCTTGCTTTATGCAGGGGAAGATTTGTCTTGTGATGTATGAGAGAGAGAGAGAGAGAGAGAGAGAGAGAGAGAGAGAAATTCATGGCACAACACTCACCTCCATCACACCCTCCCACATATGCACCTCAATCATTCCCTTCCGAACAATATAAATACCAAGTTGTTAGACCCCGTCTTTAATATCACAGTCACAGTCACATACAGACCATCCTCCATCATACACTCACAAGCATTATTCCTCAAGCTAATATATACCAGAAAAAAAAAAATAAAATGCATGAAGATGAAGGGATGGCATCGCTTAAAAAAAAAAAAAAAATCGTAACAAGGTTGAGGCAGTAAAGTGACGTGTATTCTCATCCCTACGTTTCATTTTTTTAATGGTATACTATTTTGTACTGCATGGATGGTTAATAGTACTCTTTTACTATACTGTCCAGCACGTACTAGAGTAAAAAAAAAAAAAAATCTATGCTTTTAATTTTTCCACTGCACTACTTTTCGTGGCTGGTGGGGGGAGCGTTACTGTTTTTCTATCCTTATCTGTTACCCATATAAAAATGTTAGTTGTCTATACTAAAAAAAAGGAAAAGATAAAGAAAATGGGGCAAAGTCTCGAAAATACAATTAGATCTGTTGCTATTTGCTTTCCTTTGTACTCCTTTAGCTGATATCATAAACAAAATTATGTATCTTTTCTTATTTTTTTTATTCCATAGCATATAATTCTCAGCCTTTATACTCAGACCTCTACTCTCACAAAACATCACCTTCCCACTACGCCATCTTCTCACATCCACATCCCAACATCATATCCACACCATTATCTCTCATCCACATCCCTGCATCATATCCACATCATCATTCCACATCCACATCACAACATCATACCCACATCATCATCCCATATCCACATTGCAACATCATATCCACACCATCATCAACATCCACATACCAACATCATATCCACACCATCATCAACATCAACATACCAACATCATATCCACACCATCATCAACATCCACATACCAACATCATATCCACACCATCATCAACATCCACATACCAACATCATATCCACACCATCATCGCACATCCATAATCCAGGCTTATATCTGTTACAAGGAATTCGTGTAACCAGTGGTTTCATGAAATCCCTAACGAATTCGTGAAATGAGTTTGAGCTGGGATGGGCAAATTTTGGTTTGATTAATTTAGGCCGCGGTAAGGTTAGACTGGGATAATCTAGGTTAAGTTTAGGTTATGTTAGGCTAGGTTAGTTAGGTTAAGTTAGATTAATTTGGATGAACGCTTAACCTAACTTAGCATTTATCTCAATTAATCCAGCCTAACCTAGCCCAACTAACCTAGCGTAACATAACCTAGTCTTGACCTAGATTATCCCAGCCTAACCTAACCACAGCCTCAATTACCTAACCTAAATTAACCCAACCCATTTTAAACTAATTTCACGAATTCACTAGGGATTTCATGAAATCACTGGTTACACAAATTCCCAGTAACATATCCACAACGTCACCCCAAAACTCACTATCTTCCCACATACACATCCCAACCTCATATTTACATCACCATCCCACATCCACATCCCAATCCACAAAGTCATCCCAGAATACACTATTCTCCCACATACAGATCCCAAGCTTATATCCTCAATTTCCTCCCGCAACACACCACACTCCCACATACACATCCCAATCTTTCCCTTCTCCGCAAGACACACGCAAGGTCGTAAATTTTCCACTGCTAATGTCACAGTTGCAAGTGCCTGGGGGTATTGTTGACAGAGCAGGGGGAAGTTAGCAATATTGACCTTACCTCGCACTCAGTTTCACCAGCCTACAACTTTTGCTTCCTCCTGCTGCTTTCCCTTGTTCTATTGAAGATAGAGAAGGAACGGACGATTTTCTTTAACTTTGTAATAGGTAAAGTTCATCTCGACTACGTGAAAGTAGCCGGTGTGAGCTTGAATAAAATGTATGTGTTCATGCTGCATCCCTAAATAATCCCATATGTGAGAAAAAGGTGTGTGTGTGTGTGTGTGTGTGTGTGTGTGTGTGTGTGTGTGCTGGAGAGGTTATGTATTTACTCTTATCGGTTTGTTTGTTTGTCTGTTTGTGCACAAGATATCAAAATGTTGCAGCCGGGTCTTAGTGGTATTTGGTGCATACGTGGGCACTGGGTCAAGGAATATATACTGTATTAAATTTTGAGGCGTATCAGGATGCAAGAACAAATAATAAATCTTATTGGCGTCAGCGGAGGTATAACTTCTCTGCAACAGACGGTAAATGGAGGTTGATATATCATAAAACTCTCTCTCTCTCTCTCTCTCTCTCTCTCTCTCTCTCTCTCTCTCTCTCTCTCTCTCTCTCTCTCTCTCTCTCTCAAAATAAATTCCTAATCTCTCTCTCTCTCTCTCTCTCTCTCTCTCTCTCTCTCTCTCTCAAAATAAATTCCTAATCTCTCTCTCTCTCTCTCTCTCTCTCTCTCTCTCTCTCTCTCTCTCTCTCTCTCTCTCTCTCAAAATAAATTCCTAACCCATAAAACAAGCTCACAAAAACATTTAAGATTAATCCAATAAATTACTATATATATTTTCCGCATCCTACTCTCCCTTACTATTTTTACTCGCCATAAATACAGCAGAAATTTATTTACGTAAAGATTTATTGACAGATTAATTCGTGAGAGATGTATAGGTGGAAGTTTAATAATACATTTATGGAGATTTTGTTGGTGGAAAAGTATTCGTTTCTGCTATTAATGTTCTTCATAAATAATGTGGAGATTAATTCGTAATGAAACTGAATGGTAGATATTTATTCATGTCCTGATCAACATTACCATTATCCATATTATCGTGTGTGTGTGTCTGTGTGTATATATATATATATATATATATATATATATATATATATATATATATATATATATATATATATATATATATATATATATATATATATATATAATGAACCATAGGAGCAACAGCGTCATTAATACTACAAACGTCACGGAAAAAAAAAAAAAATGACTAGAAAACACTCCTAGAACATATACCTTCGCCAGCGTCATAAAATATATTATATACACCTGTAAGTCCTCTTTTCAACCAGGCGAATACATTATGGTCTCACAAAACTAAGTCTACGGTTTTAGTCTGCCACGTTACAGAATGACAGTAAGACCTCCGCCAAAGCCAATAAATGTTTTAATTAGTTCTTCTGTCCGGAGTGACTTCAAAATCTAACCACCCCTTTCTTGACTCACTGTATACCTATCCACCAAAAATCATTAAAATCCGACAATATCTTTTTGAGATAACTTATACACAGATACACAAACAGACAGGTGAACACATAACCTCCGTCCAGTTTCAGTGACAGAAGTAAGAACAAGCAGCACTACATTAACAAGAATAGCAGCAGCAACATATACAATAAATTCACAACATAGTTCATAAAACAAAAAATCATCCCAATTTTGTTCATCGTATTGTCCATGGCAGCCAATAAATTCCAGACACAGGGGAAATAAATTGAAACCGATTCATTTATTTACCTCTGCCTCACAGCCCTGAAACAACAACAACAACAACCTCCTACAAAAACACCAACAACACAAACTACTACTACTACTACAACTACTACTACTGTTGCTGCTGCTGCTACTACTACTACTACTACTATTACTACTGTTACTACTGCTGCAATTGCTGCTGCTGCTGCTGCCACTGCTGCTGCTGCTACTACTACTACTAATGATAATCATCATCATCATCATCATCATCATCATCTTCATCATCATCATCATCATAATGATAACTCCAAATTAAAACAATAAAGTCAGAGGAATAAGGGGAAGAATTCAGTTAACTTCCCTATTTTCATAAGTAACAATTTAATTACAGCACTGGAAAGACGGAAGTGTGTGTGTAATTCACCGGGTCGGTCAGGATCACTTGATGGTCATGATCGTCAGCTTTTACCCTCCCGGAAAGGAGCTGAGAGCTCATATAGTCCGATCTAAGGGCAAGGCTGTGACCTTCACACCCCCACACACCCGTCCCATTGCTCAAGGGGGACAGTAACCACCCACTTCGTCAGTGAAACTTTTCGCAACCTGAGCGAGGCGCGAACTCCCGTCTACCAGATGGCAAGCGAGAACGTTACCACTGCACCAGCGAGCGTGTGTGTGTGTGTGTGTGTGTGTGTGTGTGTGTGTGTGTGGTGAATTTGATACCTGTTAATCAGCTAATCCAGGTGAACATTATCAGGTATGGCAATAATAGGCAATAATAGGTAAAAAATAAATGAATAAATAAGAATAAAACAACACTGCCTACACCTACACTACCCACTGAAGTATATTATTTCACTACTTCAGACTTCTTAAGGTAGGACAGGTTTCTTAAGGTAGGACAGATTTCTTAAGGTAGGACAGGTTTCTTAAGGTAGGACATATTTCTTAAGGTAGGACAGGTTTCTTAAGGTAGGGCAGGTTTCTTAAGGTAGGACAGGTTTCTTAAGGTAGCATGGGTTTCTTAAGGTAGCATGGGTTTCTTACGACAGGACAGGTTCCTTAAGGTAGGACAGGTTTCTTAAGGTAGCATCGGTTTCTTATGGTAGGACAGGTTTCTTAAGGTAGGACAGTTTTCTTAAGGTAAGACAGGTTTCTTAAGGTAGGACAGGTTTTTTAAGGCAGGACAGGTTTCTTAAGGTAGCATGGGTTTCTTAAGGTAGGACAGGTTTCTTAACCCTAGAATACATATGCTAATTTTACTGCATCTTAATACATACACTGTGTTTGATAAACCCATTTTTCGGAAAGTCATACACCTATGTGAAAATCCAAATTTAGTAATACCAAGTACATATATAAAAAATACAAGCTTTGTACTTTCACTTAAACCTTATGTAAATGAGTTTGTATGATATCTTAAAGGTTAAGTGGTAACTTGAAAAAAATTATCAAAAATGGGGAAATATTCTGATGTAACTAAAAAAAATATGTGGAAAATTTGAAACAGGAGCTGCGGACTTCTGCACTTGCACACACACTCCTGGGTCATGGGCTCTGCAGCACATGGCACTCTAATCCTTACAGACTCACGGTGGGCCGTGGTGGAGGTAGACAAAAAATGGGGCATTTTTTTTTTAGAGTAAAAAAATGGAGTACGAAGATTCGCAATTTTTTATGCAATCCCAGACCCTTGAAATTGAACACTACATGGTATTTGGACCTCTCTAAGGCTTTACCCAGTGATTTTGACCACCCACCCACCCCCACAACCTTGTTTTAGGGGGTAACAAAGATAGAACTTACAATTATCAGGAAATGTCATTTCTTGAGTAGTGAATGTTATTATTTTACTACTGAAACCTCATAATTGCAAAACACAGTGGTGTGCAATCCAAAATAGTTGCTATTTGTCATTTGTGATGTATTTATGGCCGCGAGAAAAATAATTTGTTCGAAATTTCCTTGACAATTCCCAAAATCATGAGCACTTACTTGGACTCACAAACAATCACCACAGACAGGGTAATAATGCCCCTGGCAGACAGCCTTCTGACATTTGGTGCACCGGAAGCATGTCTTCCTGTCAGTCCGAACAGGGCACTCCTGGCACTGGACATGTGGACTCTGATTCTTAGCACCCAGTGGTGTTTATTATTTTATCAAGTTCTTCATCACTCAAAAAATGGTGGGCCATGATTTCACAGTTCACAAAGAAATATCTTTGTTCTAAGAAATATTCACTTCCTGCAAGGAAAAGCACTTTAGAAATCATACTCAAACTACTTGCTGGATATGTCAAACCCTGTGTCACATATGTACAGGAGTACATACGATGGGTGTAAGATACCCAAAGGCGCCGATATGGAAATTTCCTTTGAAGAGAGCGGAGCAACACTACCTCTCCCTACTGGGGCAACACGTGCAAGGAGGGTATCTGGGTGCCTAGCCGTCTCAGACAATAACCCACTTGGTGATCACGTGAACTCGGGTACGTGTCAGGTGTGATACACCCGCGTATGTATTCTAGGGTTAAGGTAGGACAGGTTTCTTAAGGTAGCATGGGTTTGCTAAGGTAGTACAGGTTTCTTAAGGTAGAACAGGTTTCTCTAAGGTAGGACAGGTTTCTAAAGGTAAGAGAGGTTTCTTAAGGAAGGACAGGTTTCTTAAGCTAGGATGAGTTTCTTTAGGTAGGAAAGGTTTCTTAAAGTAGGACAAGTTTCTTAAGGTAGGACAGGTTTCTTAAGGTAGGGAAGGTTTCTTAAGGTAGGACAGGTTCTTAAGGCAGGACTGGTTTCTTAAGGTAGAACAGGTTTCTTAAGGTAGGACTGGTTTCTTATGGACAGGTTTCTTAAGGTAGGACAGGTTTCTTATGGTAGCATGGGTTTCTTAAGGTAGGATAGGTTTCTTAAGGTAGGACAGGTTTCTCTAAGGTAGGACAGGCTTCTACAGGTAAAAGAAGTTTCTTAAGGGAGGACAAGTTCCTTAAGCTAGGATGGGTTTCTTAAGGTAGGATGGGTTTCTTTATGTAGGACAGGTTTCTTAAGGTAGGAAAGTTTCTTAAGGTAGGACAGGTTTCTTAAGGTAGGATAGGTTTCTTAAGGTAGGATAGGTTTCTTAAGGTAGGAAAAGTTTCTTGAGGTAGGACAGGTTTCTTAAGGCAGGACTGGTTTCTTAAGGTAAGACAGGTTTCTTAAGGTAGAACAGGTTTGTCAAGGTAGCATGGGTTTCTTAAGGTAGGACAGGTTTCTTAAGGCAGGACTGTTTTCTTAACCCGCCGCGTCCTGGAGACGTGAATTCACGTCCTCACATGATGTGCACTCGTATCCCGGAGACGTGAATTAACGCGGCAACATTGCAAGGTCCCTAATTTGCACAATTTTCAATTTTCGCGAGTGATTTCGCGAGTGATTTTTGGCACGTATACACAGGACACCTTCCTCTATTCCTCTACAAGATGCCAAGCAGGAACAATGCCTTACACCGCATAACCTCTCCCCCCTCCCTGCACGCCATTGTCTCGGCAATTCACCTGTTACCAGTGACCTGGCCGATAAAGACATTCAGGGCCAGAGTGATTCCCCAATCGATGACAATGTGGAGGACAAAGTTTACATAGCATTAGAGGAAGAAACAGTCAGAAATGATGATCAGGTAATGTGGGAAAAAAAGGTCATGAATGGTGATGAGTTAGTGAGTGAAACAATGCTTATAATGCCTATATTACTGTTTGAAAACCAATATACTCTTGTACTATATAAAAATTCGTACCAAGTAAATAAATAAATACTGTTTATGAGTAGATAAAATAATTACCCTCCCATAGAACTCGTTTTCTTTGATGCCAGCCTGTTAGAAAACCCAGTCAGGTAAGGAGGTACTTGTACCTAGATCGAGTATTTTAAACCTCAGGTGAGCGATTTCTCTATGAATTTTCGATGTTTCTCACCAAAAGCAGATGTTTGAGCCAAAAAAAAAAAAAGGTCCAAAAATGTCAGGACTGGAGAGTACCACTGCCCAGAAAACGTCGGGATGGGGCGGGTTAAGGTAGGACAGGTTTCTTATGGCAGGACAGGTTTGTTAATGTAGGACAAGTTTCTTAAGGTAGGACTGTTTTCTTAACCCCTAAAGCGCGGCCAATGGACAGCCGACCCCCCCCGGGTGGCAGGGTTGCATCACGGTCTGAGTACCTGTAGGAAAATATTAGCCAAAAATCAGAGATTAACCCTAGAACATTATACTTAGTATGGCAGATAGTACTTACATTCAACTCTCTCCAGAGACAGGTGTTGAGCCTTCGTGGACTACCAAAGGACTTGTGGAGACTTGCAAAGTTGGGTAACAAAATCTTCACTTTCACACCTCCAGCAACCCGGTTTCCCCTCTACCACAGCCTCATTCTGTCACAGTAAACTTTATACTACAATGTACAGGTAGTCTGGAATCCGTATTTGTACAATAAGCACTGAAAATAAGGCTAAAATCAATGAAGCATATGGCCAACATGCAGCGCGGCGGCGGTCTTCCTGTCACTCAACAAATATTTCCATTTTCACAGCTAAAAACACGTATACTACATTATTATCAATCATATTACTTCCCAAAACATCACCGTGGCGCGCTTTTTATTCTGCCTTACGCCCGTCACTTTATTTTTGTTCCTGTCGGCCGCTCGCACTGACTCGGAAGAGCTAGAACTCGCCATAATGTCACTTTGAAAGCCTGCGGTAAACTAACGTTAAACAGGGGCAAACCACACGAAAAAAAGCTAGTGTGACAACTGGGTAAACAAGCGTTTCCTATTAGCATAAACTGCTTGTGAGAGGAGAGCGCAGTTTTACAGTTCTGAGCAGTCAGAGCGCTGCCATATATCTCAGCCAGGCTGGCCGGGCCATGGTGGGGGGGGAGGGGGGAAAAGCACGATACTTGGGAACAACGGAGGTCAGTAGTACAAAGGTAAAGTATGCTAATTGTAGCTACAGGGTGGTGGTACTGATAGACAATACCAGCTGGAACATCCTTGCCCGCGTTTATTCAAAATTAACTCGAATCGCAAACGCGACGATCCGCCGTTATGTCCTTTTTGGCGAGCGTCGCAAACGCGATGACCCGTGCTTTAGGGATTAAGGTAGAACAGGTTTCTTATGGTAGGACAGGTTCCTTATGGCAGGACAGGTTTGTTAATGTAGGACAGGTTTCTTATGGTAAGACAGGTTTGTTAATTAGGACAGGTTTCTTATGATAGGACAGGTTTCTTATGATAGGACAGGTTTCTTATGGTAGGAAAGGTTTCTTAAGGTAGGACAGGTTTCTTAAGGCAGGACTGTTTTCTTAAGGTAGGACAGGTTTCTTAAGGCATGACTTTTCTTAAGGTAGGATAGGTTTCTTATGGTAGGACAGGTTGTTAAGGTAGGACAGGATTCTTAAGGTAGGACAGGTTTCTTAAGGTAGGACAGGTTTCTTAAGGCAGGACAGGTTTCTTATGGTAGGACAGGTTTCTTAAGGTAGGACAGGTTTCTTAAGGTAGGACAGGTTTCTTATGGTAGGACAGGTTGTTAAGGTAGGACAGGTTTCTTAAGGCAAGACTGTTTTCTTAAGGTAGGACAGGTTTCTTATGGTAGGACAGGTTGTTAAGGTAGGACAGGATTCTTAAGGTAGGACAGGTTTCTTAAGGTAGGACAGGTTTCTTAATTCTGTTCCTGGAAAGTAGAAGAAAAAGGAAGTTAGTGCAAGGAAGTCACTGGGAATGGATATATTTGATTCTCTCTCTCTCTCTCTCTCTCTCTCTCTCCCTTCGATTAGATTCCATTTATGACTGTTACATTATTAATGTTAGTAATTATCTTAAAAGGAACTTATCCCCTTCACTACGAAGACTCCTTTATTTCGTTCTATATTCAGACCACTTTATTCGGTTTTTAGATAGATAGACAGATAGATAGATATAGAGAAGGATGGATAATAGTAAGATATAGATAGGTGGATAGAGATAAAAACAAAAACAAATCAATGAACACAGTAATAACAGTTATATACGTGGCTGTTAGAGAGAGAGAGAGAGAGAGAGAGAGAGAGAGAGAGCGCCTATCAGATGAACACTCCCTCGCAGACCCCATCAGAAAACAAAGTAACAAGGCAGAGAAGCGTGAAGGTCGAGGAGAGAGGCATGCAATATTCTTGAAGATGCTGAGAGAACGACCCCCCCCCCACACACACACATATCTGTACGCACACATTCACTCTGCACTCCTATTTTTTACGTGTGTGTGTGTGTGTGTGTGTGTGTGTGTGTGTGTGTGTGAGTTTGCCCCTTCTCCCCCTCTCTCTCTCTCTCTCTCTCTCTCACACACACACACACACACACACACACACACACACACACTCACACACACACAAGCAACCTGCAGAAGGAGGTGAAAAGCTTTTATGGGGAGTAAAATGGCGAGGCATAATGAAAAGAGCAAGGGTGAGACGGGAATCCTTAACAATTTTTACTTTTCGATTCATCCTTTATTACAGACGACGGGGGCGCCTTCTTGCGGTGTCATTGGCATCTACCACAGCTACCACATCTACCACAACCACCAAAACTACCACAACCCCTCTCAAACCCCCACTCACCCCCAACCCACCCCAGCACCGAAGGAAGTGGCAGTATTATCTTCCAAGGGTATAAATGTTTGACAAGAAGAATAGAAACTTTGGTCATCTGGGAACAGTGCAACACTCAACTCTCTCTCTCTCTCTTTGACAACCATCACAACTAAAATCACCACAACCACAACCTTAAATTTAATATAACCACAACCACCAGTCTACCACAACCACCAATCTACCACAACCACCAGTCTACCACAACCACCAGTCTACCACAACCACCAGTCTACCACAACCACCAGTCTACCACAACCACCAGTCTACCACAACCACCAATCTATCACAGCCACCAGTCTACCACAACCACCAGTCTACCACAACCACCAGTCTACCACAACAACCAGTCTACCACAACCACCAGTCTACCACAACAACCAGTCTACCACAACCATCATCTACCACAACCACCAGTCTACCACAACCATCAGTCTACCACAACCACCAGTCTACCACAACCACCAGTCTACCACAACCATAGTCTACCACAACCACCAGTCTACCACAACCACCAGTCTACCACAACCATCATCTACCACAACCATCAGTCTACCACAACTATCAGTATACCACAACCACCAGTCTACCACAACCATAGTCTACCACAACCATAGTCTACCACAACCACCAGTCTACCACAACCACCAGTCTACCACAACCATCCGCCTAACAATTGCAAATTAATGGACGCGGAAACAGCCTTTACTATTTTCAAGGGGACAAGTCTTCTCCAAGAACGAAACTCAAACTTGCCGTCACCCGGGAGACCTCTCTCTCTCTCTCTCTCTCTCTCTCTCTCTCTCTCTCTCAAAAGAAAAAAAAAACGACCCCAACAAACTATCTTCATCCTAACAAAATTATAAAAAAAGATCCAGGAACAGCATTTTTTTTTTTTTCTTCAAGAAGACAAAAGTTCGCCCAGAATACCCCGACCTTGAAGTCACCCGGGAGACCTAACCCCAGTCCTCCTCTCACGGGACTTTTCTCTGGATGGACGATAAAAATTTTTCCCTAGTGGACTTTTAAGAGATTTTTCAGGACTTCTGAGGGGATTACTGGGAGTTCGTAAGAGTTTGGGGGACTGGCATTAAGAAGGTATTCGATTTTACTTTTTTTACTATTTTTGTAAAGAAGGGAGAGCAAGTTAAGTAGGTAGTAGAAACAGTATATACTGTATATTGTAAGTAGGAGTAGTGGGATGTAGGCAGAAGGAGCGGTAGTTATGAAGTTAGTAGTAATAATAGGAAGGTATATTTTGTAGATATTGTTAGTAATGTGTTTCGTTGTAATGAATGTGTGATAGTAGTAGTAGTAGTATGGTTTTTAGTAAGGAGTAGTAGTATCAGTGTGAAGCACAAGCAATAATTCTTTTTTCATTAGTAGTTCAAGTTTTCGTGGGTGTAAAAATAGTAGTAGTAGTAGCAGTAGTAGTAATCAGAAGCAACAATTTTTTACTTATCAGCAGTAAGTTTTGGTGACTATAATGAATGTGGTTGCATTGGCAGGGCTTGCAATTGCCTTGTGTTGCATACGAGGCCCCAGTGCTAAGGGAATATTTGCACTAACACGCCAATCCACAGTTTGACCAGAGATATAGGAGTATTATTGGGCAGAGATTCTTGTCTGCTGTTAACTCTCTCTCTCTCTCTCTCTCTCTCTCTCTCTCTCTCATGAAAAACTCTAATTTTCTAGCCCCATCACTAAAAGAAAAATTCCACTAATCCGAATAAAATTATTAGGAAAATTAAGCAAAATAATGATCGCACATAAAGAAATACTGTAATATAATAATAATAATAATAATAATAATAGGAGTAATAATAATATATATTAAATTCGGTGGCTTGAATCATAAGTGAATGGTAGTGTGGCCTATTTGGATTGGGCAAGTTTGTGCTGGCTGGACATTGGTTCTTCTCACCCTGCCCTTGGGTGGGAAAGGAGGTCCGGATGATGATTAATAATAATAATAATAATAATAATAACAACAATACTACTACTACTACTACTAATAATAATATATAACAATACTACTACTACTACTACTACTACTACTACTAATTATTATTATTATTATTATTATTATTATTATGAAAGTAGGTATACAAGCGAGGGCGATTGTATGTGTGTATGCTCCGACAGAGGATCGAGTGGCAAGAGTTAAAGATGAGTTTTGGGCGAGAGTAGAAGCGTGTATGGACAAGTTTGAGAGGAGCGAGACAGTGCTGTTGATTGGAGACATGAATGGCAAAGTTGGGAATGTACGAGTGGATGGAGTGGTTGGTCAGTGGGGTGTGCCAGCTGACGTAGATGGGAATGGAAGTGCTTTGGTGGACATCTGTGCTTGTAAGGGTTGGCAATTGCCAACACCTACTTTCGGCATAAGATGATCCACCGGTATACATGGAGAGTAATGAGGAGGATGGATGGTGAACTTGTTAAACGAAAGGCAATGATAGACTACGTGTGTGTGGATGAGCGAATGAGAAGACAAGTGTTGGATGCAAGAGTGTGGAGAGGGTGGGGAAATGGAGTCTCGGACCATCACTTAGTGATGGCCAAGGTAGAGCTGCAGAGAAAGTGGTTGAGGAGACGAAGGGGAAGACAGGAGGAAGCAGCTCCTGTGAGAAGAGTGAAGAAATTGCAAGATAGTGAGAAAATGACAGAGTATAAGAGCATAGTGGAAGAAAGATTGGGAAGGTATGAGCTAGAGCAGATGGAAGGGGTGGAAGACGTATGTAAGATATTCACGGAAGAGATAGGCACACCGTGTGAGGCGGTTTGTGGAGTGAGGAGGAGATGCAAGGGTGTGCAAGAGACAGCATGGTGGAATGATGAGGTGAAACGAGCTGTGGAACAAAAGAAGAAGGCATATAGTGAATAGTTAGCGAGTAGAGGTAGGGGAGAAGATGAGAGAGAGAAGAGAGAGGTATATGTGAGCAGGATCAGGGAGGTTAGGAGACCGGTGAAGGAGAGTAAGAAGAAAGTGGATGAAGAGTTTGGGAGGAATCTGAGTGTGAAATGGAGGGAGAGTAAGAAATTGTTTTGGAAGGAGGTAAAGAAAGTAAGGCAGTGTGAAAGGGGAAATAGTAGGGGAGTGAAAGATAGGAATAATGGATTGTTGGTGGAGAAGAGAGAGAAACTGAGGAGATGGAAGGAGCATTTTGAGGATTTGTTGAATGTAGAGAGTGAGAGCAGTGTGAGTATAAGTGGTTGGGGAATGGCTGGGAGAAGAAGAGAGGAGGGAGGAAGAGATCAGTAGGGCGGAAGTAGTGGAAGCGATGAAGATTAAGTTGGGAAAGGCCCCAGGAATTGATGGAGTGTGTGGTGAAATGCTGAGGTATGGGGGTGAGATTGTTGTGGAGTGGATATGGAAGTTGTGTAGGTTGGCTTGGGAAGAGGGAAGGGTTCCAGAGGACTGGAAATCAGGTATAATTGTTCCTTTATACAAAGGAAAAGGGGAGAGAGAAGTATGTGGTAACCATAGGGGTATTTGCCTTCTTAGTGTGACTGGTAAAATATATGGTAGAATACTCATTGATAGGGTTAGGCATATGACAGAGGAGCTAGTTGGAGAAGAACAAGGGGGATTTAGGAAGGGAAAAGGGTGTGTAGATCAGATATTTGTTCTAAGATGTTAAGTGAAGAAGTATCTAGAGAAGGGAAGGAAAGTGTATGCTGCCTTCATGGACTTGGAGAAAGCTTATGACAGAATAGATAGGCAAGGTATGTGGAAGATATTAAGAATATATGGAGTGGAGGGGAAATTGTTGAGTGCTGTGAAGAGTATGTACGAGGGAGCTAGGGCTACGGTGCGAGTGGATGGTGAGCTGAGTGAGTTCTTTGATCTCAATGTGGGACTGAAACAGGGTTGTGTGATGTCTCCATGGCTGTTTAATATATACATGGATGGGGTTGTAAAGGAGGTGCAGTGTAGGGCAGTGGATGTGGGGGTGGCCCTAATGAATGAGGGTGAGATTTGGAAGCTTCCGGTGTTGCTGTTTGCTGATGATACAGTACTTTTGAGTGAAGATGAATGGGAGTTGCAAGGTTTGGTGAATGAATTTGGGACAGTGTGTAGGAGGAGGAATCTGAAAGTTAATGTAAACAAAAGTAAAGTTATGGTGTTTGAGAGGAATGAAATCACAGAGTGTGCAGTGAGGTTGGATGGTGAGGATATGGAGAATGTGAGTGCATTCAAGTACTTGGGTAGTGTGATGAGTAAGGATGGAACTTTGGGGGATGAAGTACGTGAAAGGATAAAGCAGGGAAGGAAGGTTGTTGGTACACTGAAAGCAGTGATGAGAAATAGGGAGGTGAGTATGGAAGTTAAGAAGTCACTGCATGATAGTATTGTGATCCCTACCCTGACGTATGGAAGCGAGGCATGGACCTTGCAATAGGGGAACAAGTCAAGAGTGAGAGCAGTGGAAATGAGTTACTTGAGAGGAGCATGTGGAGTGACGTGGAGGGACAGGTTGACGAATGAAGAAGTGAAGGAACGCTGTGGGGTGGATGTGGATGTGGTTGAGAAGATTAGGAGAAATACACTGAGGTGGTTTGGACATGTGAAGAGAATGGAGAATGAAAGACTGACTAAGAGGGTGTATGTAGGTGAGGTGGAGGGAGGGAGAGGGAGAGGTAGACCGAGGATGAGGTGGAGGGATGGAGTTGAGAGGTATATGAGGGAGGGGGGGGGTGAGTTGGGGGGAGGGTAGTCAAATGGTGGGTGACAGAGCGACTTGGAGGCGCTTTGTCTGCGGCCACCCTTTGCGGGGTTAGGGCGTCGGGCTATTGATAGATAGATAGATAGATTATTATTATTATTATTATTATTATTATAATGCATACAAATCTATTCAGTCATATATTACTGTTATGTAAGAATAACAAAAAAAAAAAAAAGAGGAAGACAATATAATTACTTTATTGGGACAGGATTAGAAACAATTTATATTCTTCATCTTTGTGATTTTGTGAGTGCAAGTATTACCCCCTCCCCCCCACACACACATGGAAAGAGTTACAAGCACACAGGAAACGTGGCAAAAAAGATCTAGTAAATCTTTTCCCTGATTGCGGATTGGCGTGTTGAGAACAATATTACCCTTAGAAGAATAAATCAGTAAGACACACACGCACGCACGCACCACACACACACACACACACACACACACACACACACACACACACACACACACACACAGAAAAAAGAGAGAGAGAGAATTGTGAGGAGAGGGGACAAAAGGGGAAAGAGGTTTATGGAGAGGGGAAAATAAGGTGAAGAGAAGGGAAGGTGCGAAGGGGAGGGAGGGAGGAAGATGATGGAGAGGAGAAAGGGAGAAATATGGAGGGAGGAAAGTGATGTCGAGGGAAGGAAGCAAGGAAGGATGCTGGAGAGAACGAGGGAAGGGTATGGAGAGAAGAAATAGATATTGAGAAAACAAGGGGAATGATGTGGAATGTCGAAAGAAAAGATATGGGAAGGAGGGAAGGAAGAGAATATAGGGAAAAGGAAGGAAGGAAGGAAGAGAATATAAAGAAAAGGAAGGAAGGAAGGAAGGGAGGGAGGGAGGAAGAATTAGTTAACGACACATATGGAAAGAAAGAAGGAGTATGAGGAGACGGAAAGAAGGAAGGAAGGGAAGAAAAAAAGGAAAGACTAAGGAAGGAAGGAAGGAAGGCCTATGAAGGGCAGTAAGTTATTATGGACAGAATAAAGTCTCTCTCTCTCTCTCTCTCTCTCCTTTCCTGCAGTCCACCATCCTCCCTTCAGGGGATGGAGAAAGATGTGAGGGACGTTTGTATACCTAGACATATCCACAGAAAGATGTATAAAAATAATAATAATAATAATAATGTGTGGCAGATGTGGGCTCTCATCATCCACTCACACAATGGAGTGCTGCGTTATGGTCTCTACACTGAGTGACAAACTAAATTGGTTTCTTGTAACCCAGGAAACCATTTACTACGCTGGGTGGTAACTATACGTCACGAATTGGCGCGAGCGTGTTTATAAGTTCGTGACATTTTTGTTTCAGTGTGAAAACCGCGAATTCTGGTGGAATTCTCACTGAATATCACTCAGTCCAACTGTCCTAACGTTCACTGGATTGGGACGGTTTTCAGAAAATTTTTCACTGTTTCATAAGTGATCATCCTTGCGCGCGACATTAGCGCCTTCGACATTAGCGCCTTTGCTGAGTGATTTATTGTGGGCATGTATCGCTCTTTTTTTTTTTTTTTCCGTTGACCGTTGAACCTAGCACGGCCATCTCTCGCCCCCTTTCATAATTCGAAGTCAGTCAGGATTAAAGCGTCTATTGTACAGCGAGTTCCTGAGATCTTCACCTAGACGGTGATTCGGCGAAGAGGGTTTAGCGTGTTTCAGCATCCTTCCTACGTATCGACGCCCAGTCATTCCGCTTAGCCCCCTCCACTGACCAGTATTTCTTTTCGTTTTTCCTAGGTTTAAGTTTAGCTTTTGAGTGAGCGAGTGAGTGTATTCTCCTTGTTATTTTGAATTCATTTTGAGACTTATGTAACGTAAATTTATTTAATTGTAATTAATAAATTTTACAGTTCTTTTCCATTGAGCTTAATGTATAGTTAAACTCGTGTTTTATTTCTCCACATTAAGCTTATTCTAGTTGCCGCTCCTAGTTTGCATAAACACTTTGCATTATTAATAACTGGTACATAGGCCAGTACCCTTTTGTATTAAGCTTAAATCCGTTGTGCCAACCAGGAGTTAATGCACCGGCAAGAAACTGTTTATTACTATTAGTATTAGTTATTGATTGTCAGGGGTGGAGTCACTTTCTCGAGAGGCTAACAGTACTACAAACAGCACTCGTGAGTAATTAGTCTCTGCTGTGTACTGTTGAGAAAGTTTATAAATTCTCATCCTTAGAGAATTGGCGAAGTAAGCCGGCATAAAGTAAAACTTACTGCTTGATTTCACAAGTCAATTCGTTGTCTCTATTTTCAAGCAAACATATAACCTTTATTTAATTTTTAAATGCACAAAACCCCGTGACACCATACAACCAAATTATGACGCCTGGAGATTTAGCGGGTAATTAAGGCGCTCCAATCGGATTGAGCCGGTGAAAGTTTATATCCAAGGGGTGGATGGGGTTTATTGCTCACGTAATGCCACTCATGGACGGGTGAGGCTGGTCACTCTCATCCTAAATGTCAGTACCAATACACACCTCATGGGGCAACACAGGATTGGATGGTGAATGAATGAATGAATGAGTGAATAATTATAATAGTAATCATCATCATCATCATCATCATCGTACTCTATCTGGCCCTCAGATCTGGCCAGCTAATCAAGAATGGCCATGTCCAGATCTTCAACATGGAAAGTGGCCCTGAAGTGGAGAATAAGGAATGGGGGAGGTGGATGGGGATGATATGGATGGGAATGAGGGAACGTCAATGGGGATGGTATGAATGGGCTTCTTTTTTATTTTTTTAATGCAAGGAATAAAGAACCAAAGGCCAGAAGCCCACTATCGCTGGGTGGTTTTGTTATTGTTATTGTTATTGTTATTATTATTATTATCATTATTATTATTATTTTCATTATCACACACACAGTTATCTTGACACAAGTCAAGGGTGAGAGCAGGGGAAATGAGTTATTTGAGAGGAGCATGTGGAGTCACATGGAGAGACAGACTGACAAATGAGGAAGCGAAGGACTGTTGAGTGTGGATGTGAATGTGATAGGAAGCGTTAGGAGAAACACATTGATGTGGTTTGGCCGTGTGGAGAGGATGGAGAGAGACTGACGAGGAGAGTAAGGTGGGGGGGGGGCCAAGGATGAGATGGATTGATGGAGTGGTGAGGTATATGAGAGAGGAGGGTGTGAGCTGGGAGCAGGGCAGTGAAATGGCGGGGGACAGGGAGACATGGGGGCGATTTGTCTGTGGCCACCCCTTACAGGACTAAGTCGTCTGAAGGATAGATGAAGAACATGACAAATGAACACCATGTAGAGGCCAGAATCGAACCCGTATGCCGCAGATACCAGTCCACCTAGTAACCACTGAGTCAAGAACCTTACTCCACTTGACCATCAGGCTACTCAGGTTTTATATAAGCCAGTACATTTTAAGCTTTTCAGTGACGTGTTTTGTAGCTAAATACATTACAAATTACCATTAATAATTTCATAATCTAAATAACTATAGCACTGAATTCACTTTTTCATGCAAGGAAGAAGGAACAGAAGGCCAGAAGCCCGCAAGATTATTCCCTCCAAGAAAAAAATAGAAACATAACAGAGAACCAAATTCAAGTTACATTCATTTCGAGATGCCTGGACACTTTGCGTTTAAAAGACTGAAAGTCATAGGCAGTTAAACATACAGACAAAGGGAGACAGTTCCAGAGTTGACCTGTTGCATACATGAAGGACTGGGAGGAAAGGTTAACTCTTGGATCAGAGAGTTGGATGGAAAAAGGATGAGAGTTTCCTACCAGACTGGTGCTACATTCCCGCCTTAGTGGTGGAGGATGCAAGCAGATTGTTCAAAGGAGCAGCGACCATTGAAAAGAGATAAAATTAAGAGTCACGCGAATCAGAATATTAAGACACGAAATAAAAATAATAATACTTGCACGGGGAATCAGTAAGGAGTGAGAATATTCAAGTATTTTTATAATCTCATTTCAGATTCCATGCAGCTTCAAAAGAGCGTAGAGCTAGCTTTAATCTCACTTACATTTATTGGCCTCACGAGAAGCACAGCGTGATGCGTTCTTGGAAGCTTATTTCTGCAAAGCTCATTTTTGTTGCAGTGATTTATGAAATTGTAATAATGTTAGGATGACTTACTGATTCAGTTTTGTGTGTGTGTGTGTGTGTGTGTGTGTGTTTATCTTGTTATAGTATTGGATGACATTACTAGTGCAAGCAGTGTTTTCTTGAGTGTGTGTGTGTGTGTGTGTGTGTGTGTGTGTGTGTGTGTGTGTGTGTGTGTGTGTGTGTGTGTGTTTATCTTGTTATAGTATTGGATGACATTACTAGTGCAAGCAGTGTTTTCTTGAGTGTGTGTGTGTGTGTGTGTGTGTGTGTGTGTGTGTGTGTGTGTGTGTTCTTTCTTTCTCTGCCTAAGCCTGTCATGTGAGTCTCTCGCTCTCTTTGTCCTTGTCTCATTCTGATTCCCCGTTTCTCTCTGTCTTCAGCCCTGTGTGACTGTTTGTCTCTCCTATCGTGTTTTCTTTTTTATTATTTTTTTTTGAGGCAAGAAAATGTTTTTTTTTAACTCTAAGATCAGACCAAGCTGGGGAGAACCGCTAGGTCTGTGGAGTCTGCGTATCTGTGTAGCACTCTCTGTCGGTCTCTATCTTAGTCTTTCAGTCTTTCAGTAGTGTGGTCTCCCTCCCTTCTGTCTGTCTGTCTGTCTGTCTTCAGCAATTTCTCTTCCTTGACCTCTTCCTGATGGGGCAATATCCTACGTAGTCTGCTCAGTCTCTCACAACTATCAGTCAGGCAGACAGGCAGACAGGTAGGTAGGCAGGTTGGTAGGTTGGCAGGCAGGCAGAAAAGAAGATAAGTAGACAGGTAGACAAGTAGATAAGACAAAAAATCAGACAGGGAGTGACAGGTAGAAAAGTGGATAGGCAGAAAGACAGGTATAAGGTAAGTGGGTATATAGACAGGCAGACAGGAAAAAAGGTAAAGAGGTTGATGGGAGGTAGATAGACAGGTAGGGAGAAAGGCAGACAAGAAGGAAGGCAGGCAGAGAGACAGGCAGGCAAGAAAAATGGATGGTAAGTTGGAAGTTAGGTAAGGAGGAAGGTAGGTAAAGAGATAGGTAAGCAGGTAGATAGGTAGGTAGGTAGGTAGGTAGAGAGGGAGACAGGTAAGGTAGGTAGGTAGGTAGAGAGGGAGACAGGTAAGCAGGGAGGTAAGCAGGTAGGTAGAGAGATAGGTAGGCAGGGAGGTAGGCAAGTAGGTAGAGAGATAGGTAAGCAAGTATGTAACTAGGTAGGTAAGTAGGTGGGTAGGCAGGGAGGAAGGGAGAGACACAGGGAGCGATGAAGGCAAGTAGGGAGGCAGTCAAGATGGAGAGGTAAGCAGGAAGGGAGATAGGTAAGCAGAAGGCAGAGAAGCAACCAAGGCGAGCCATGAACCCGTCTTCACTGCAAGCCAGAGGTGTGACAGAAACATAACATGCACAACTCTCTCTCTCTCTCTCTCTCTAATATGACACCTTTCTGCGTACGTCTTGCCCCCAGTATACAATTTCAAGCAGCTCAGAACTCACTGCGACAAGAATCAATTTCTCAACCGTCTATAGTACTTATCTGGTCATTTAAGTCTGCATAAGATTGGACCAGAACACACTCCATTCACCCCTCTCATCGCTAGGACAACTCTAGTACTACACGCCAAGTGATTTTATTCAAGAAATGGTAAATACAGAAATTAGGGAAGGATTTTGGTATAATGTAAACGTACTATAGCTTAGGGTCTCACAGTCTGAAGAGGCTCGGATGTGTGTGTGTGTGTGTGTGTGTGTGTGTGTGTGTGTGTGTGTGTGTGTTGCTGTCTCTGTCTCTGTCTCTGTTTGTCTGTCTATCTGTCTGTCTCTGTCTCTGTCTCTCTCTCTCTCTCTCTCTCTCTCTCTCTCTCTCTCCAGAGGCTATGACAAGAGAAGGTTAAGGAAGACTAATGACTTCCAAGGAGCAGGAGATGGAGACCGAGAAATAATTAAGACGTCAAATAGGGAAGCAAAATAGTCCTTCAATACCTCGACGACGTTTATATGTTATTATTTTCTTCGAAGGTTTATATTTATCTTGGGAGAGACTAAATTGGAAGTATTTAGTGGTACCTAATTCAGAATGCTCATACATCTATTTGTCTATCTATCTATCTGTATCTATATATCAATCTATCTATCTATCTATCCGTCGACCTATCTATCTATCTATCTGTATATATCTATCTATTTATCTATCTGTCGGTCTGTCTATATGTATCTATTTATCTACCTCTCTGTCTATCTACCTGTGCCTATCTATTTATATATCTATCTATGTCTATCTATCTATCTATCTATCCTTCTTCAGCTATTTCAGTCTCAGGTTTGAAAGAAATCCCCGAACAAATCGTCTAGTTTTGATCTTTTCTAATGGAAGATAGATATATTCGTAGATAAACAGATAGATAGATAGACAGTTAGACAGATAAATAAACTGATAGGTAAGTCGGTAGATACGTAGATGGATAGACAGATAAAAATAGATACAGATAGATAGATAGTCAGAACGGTAAGTAGACAGATAAACAGAGACAGATTAAAATTGATAGATGGATAGGTAGAAAGAACGATATGTTAACATATAGAACGGTAGTGATGGATAGATAAGCAGATAGACAGATAGATAGGTAGATAGAACGATGAACTGACAGATAGATACAGGTAGAGATAGATAGATAGGTAGTGATAGAAAATCGGACAGGAATGAAAACACACAGATAGATGGATTAAAAGATTAATAGACAGATGGACAGATAGATAGATAGACAGATGGATATACAGATAGATAGATAGACAAATGTAGCTGAAATAGACACAATGGCACTCCTTTTAAGGGCTTTTTTCAACTCTTATTTAAAGTTACACAGAGTTACACAGACTACACAGACCTTGCGGAACCACCACGCCTTTCCTAACTCAGTCTAAACGCGGGCAGATATCCAATTCTTCTGCCCCGATTCACTCTCACGTAACCCCTTCTTCTCCTCCTTCCAAGAGACTTCTTTAAACTACATTCGACATATTAGTTTACATTCTTAAAACTTTTCCTTGTTGAATTTCCGACCCCTCTAGCATTCGTTTTCCCTGACCTTAATTCTAGAAGAGTGTATGTGAGTGAGGTGGATGGGAGAGAAGGAAAGGGAGACCAAGGATGAGGTGGAGGGATGAAGTGGGGAGATATATGTGAGAGGCTGTGTGTGTGTTGGAGGAAGGGCAGCCAAATGACAGAGGAAGAAGGAGACCAAGGATGAGATGTATGGATGGAGGGGAGAGATATATGAGAGAGGGTGTACGTGTGAGTTGGGGGAAGGGCAGCCAAATAGAATAGTAAAAGGGGAGGCTAAGGATGAAATACAAGGATGGAGTGGAGAGAGATATGAGAAATAGGGGTGTGAGTTGGAGGGAGGACAGCCACATCGTAGTGTGGGAGGGAGACCAAGAATGATGTTGAGGGATGGAGTAAAGAGATGCATAAGAGAAGGTATGTGTGAGTTGGGGGAAGGGAAACCAGATGACAAGGGAAGAGGGATGAGATGGAGGGCTGGAGTGGAGAGATATATGAGAGAGGGTGGGTCTGAGTTAGAGGGAGGGCAGCCAAATGACAAAGGAAGTGGGAGACCAAGGATGAGATGAAGGGATGGAGTGGAGAGGTATATGAGAGAGAGGGTGTGAGCTGGAGTGCTGGGGTGGAGAGATATATGACAGAGTGTGTGTGTGAGTTGGAGGAAGGGCAGCCAAATGGTAGAGTAGGGGGTAGACCAAGGATGAGAAGGGGAGATGAGGTGAAGAGATAAATTATGAGAGAATGACGTTGATGATAGAGACACAAATACGTTATAGGCAAAATAATTCGCCAAGAAGCACGTGTAAAGAATCGTTAATTGAAGTCCACGTGGGAGTGTAAGGTGTTGCGTAACTTACTGGGAAGTGCAAAAGTTTGGGGTCCTTGAAAGAAGTTACACTGTCTTGATAGTTCCTTATTTAACACACATCTTTTTATGCACCCTGTTTTTGTTGACATTTGATACTTATTCTGTACCCATCTCTCTCTCACTCTCTCTCTCTCTCTCTCTCTCTCTCTCTCTCTTGCAAGAATTTTCCATGTTTTATTTTCATACCCATTCCTTCTCACCTTTCTCGTCTCCCTCCCACCCTCTTCACTCTCTCTCTTTATCTCTTACATTTTAATACTTTCTCGGTTATATTCAAACTCTTTCTCACACTTCTACGTCTCTCTCTCTCTCTCTCTCTCTGACTCATTTTCTCACTGTTGCACTCTTCCTCTCTCTCGCCCTCTCTCATTATATTTACCTATCACACTTCAGTATTTTCTACCGTTCCAATAAAATTTCCTTCAGATTTTTCAGCCTGGGTAATATTGCTTCTCGCTGTTTTCCAGAACGGCTGATTTTCATTGGGATTAAAGAGAGGGGACGTCTGTTTGATTTATTGTACTATTTGATTGTTTTATTTAATACTGAATAAGAGGGAAATGAAGTCTGAGTGTCCTGTGTATCTGTGTAAAACGAACACACACACACATACACACACACACACACACACACACACACACACACACACACACACACACACACACACACACACACACACACACACACACACAAATACAAATGGGAAAAACGATCTATATGTCTTTGGAAGAGGAGTTGCTATAGATGAGGATAAAAAAAATATATATATATATTATGAGTGGGAAAATTTGATGATACGCTGTTGGTAAAGAGAAATAAATGAGGATGGAAAGGAAAATGAAAAGTGTAATATATATATATATATATATATATATATATATATATATATATATATATAATGATTCGTCTCTGGAAGATGAAATGTAATATGGTAGAAAGAGAAATATATATATATATATATATATATATATATATATATATATATATATATATATATATATATATATAGATAGATAGATAGATAGATAGATAGATAGATATAGATATACATGAAATTTTCTTATAATTTTGGTAAGGAGATATGTTGTTTCAAAAAGAGAGATTTCGTTCACTAAGAACAAAAAACGAATGAAAAAACTAATGTCACAAAAGAATTGATTATGGAAGAAAAAGGAAAATATATGAAAGAGAGGAGAATGGGTCTGCGTGGGAAGGAGGTTGTTAATGAGTAGGCACGGAAAATGAATGTAAGGATTTGTGGTATAACTGGGAAAGAGAAATGATGTGAGGAAATAGCAGAAAGAGTTGTTGATGAGTAGAGACATAAAAAAAGGCCCCCCAAATGCATCACTTTCTCTACAAAATCATCTTTTAAACTATTTTTACCATTGCTATTACAAAAGCATAGAGGGATACGGTGGAAGAAGGGGTTGTTGCTGAGTAGGGACAGGGAATCGAACACGCGAACGTAAGAACAGGTGACG
>NC_137057.1:40478033-40518033 GCF_032717465.1 Coenobita brevimanus
ATTTATACACTTACATAATAATTTTCCACTTATATTACACCCGTTTCCACTTCCATACTACTATTTACAGATCTACGGGCCTTATAATTACACTGAGCGTCTGATTGTCGCATTTATTTCTGAATATCAGCGTCATATCGCATTCACACCATATCAGAAGTGCATCAAGGTGTGATACTCACTGAAACAACGGTGATTGCAGAGATCCACGTCACACTCTACGCACTCATAGCGGGTGTCTTTTCTCTGAGTGGTGAGTCTCACCCGGGAATTACTACACACGTGACACCTACGTTGGGGGCTAGGTCTATTTGGCTGTGGAGGTATAGGAGTTGGGAAATGGAGGGCGGATATTCTCAGGGGAGTTTGGGCGGTAGGGGCAGTGCGTGTGCGGTGCTGGGGCCTTTCAACTGCATACCGGGCAAAAATCTCTCGTGTTAGCTCCCTCACAAACCCTTCAAAGGTTTCCTGAACTCCTGTTGTCATGGCGTGCAGGTGATGGCAATGGGGTGCTTTCAAAGCTAGTATTCCGCTAGATGGCTCTACTGTTGCAGTAAACACATTCCCCGCGCTGTTTAAAAAGCATATTTTTTTTTGTTAAATATCTATACTGTTGTGTGAAAATGTGAATCATGGCAATGTCATATGCCGAAATATAAATAATACAAATAGAACACGTATATATAACGTATCGTGAAGTGTTTATATTTATCATAAACGGAAATTAAAATATCTCTGATGGCAACCCGTCCTTCCAGTGACCCTATATTATTTAATTTCTGCTACATTTAGTACAAATTTGGTTCTTAATACATTGTCTGTTCAGACTGTAAAGTACGCCTAGTGGGTATCTAGACTCATCCAGTTTCTATGTGGGCAGAAATTTAATGTTGAGTAAATACTGGCATTCAACATTTTGCTCGCTTCTTTCACGCATGCGCACCACAAGACAGTCCCGTGTTTAAGTTTTTTCACGAGGGATGTCAAGTTTCCACGAAAAATTTTATTTTGATGGCGTGTAATGTCACGGATTCACTCAGAGTAGAAACGAGCTATATTCACTAAGCTACGCCCATTTCTCATGTCCCTGTACCCGACTTTGGTTACATTACTGTCGTAAATGGACACACCCACAAATACACATAGTTCAGTAATGTGAGTTCCTGACTGTTGAGCTGAGAGAGAGACCTTCCCCTGCAGCTTCCTTGCACCATGAGTGAGTCATATTCATACGTATCATTGTAGCTTTTTGTAAGTAAAGTGTTACAGTGAAGTTTTGTCTTTTTTCTATTGAGAACTAGTGGTTATTTTAATTTTTACATTTCACCAAGTGCCTACCAAATAAATACCTTAAGCTCATCTTATCATCAATATCTCACACACATTGCCCCCTCTTGGCAATATGGTATGGTCATGTGAGAACTGTCTCACAGGCCACCTGTCCACACACACATGTTTGTAAGATCTTCCACTGACTGAGTCAGTAGCTTGTGCACATACCAGTCCTCTTGACCTGGATGCAATCTTACTGGAGGTAGACATTTAAGAGGATGCAGTAGTATTTACTCGTCATGTGTTCTCACGTTTGCATATATATATATATATATATATATATATATATATATATATATATATAATCGTGAATACTGAACTTGACTCCGTGTGAATCTTGTGGATCACTTGGAGGCGATGTCTTGGCTTGTTTACCTTCCACAGTTGTCTGTCCTCGGTGAGACCGGGCAAAAAATGACGCGTAAACGGTCTTGGTTTTGGGACGGTTCCTCAGACCGGATGATTTATGATGGTGAATGCCAGTATTTACTCAACATTAAATTTCTGCCCACATAGAGACTGGATGAGTCAAGATACCCACTAGGCGTACTTTACACTCTGGACAAACTATTTATTAAGAATCTAACTTGCATTAAATGTAGCAGAAATTAAATAATATAGGACCACTGAAATGGCGGATTGCCATCACATGCCATCAGTGATATTTTAATTTCAGTTTATGATAAATATAAACAACTCATGATACGTTATATATACGTGTCCTATTTGTATTATTTATATTACGGCATATGACATTACCATGATTCACAATTTCACACGTGTAAATATTTAACAAATAAAATTATGTTTTTTAAACAGCGCGGGAATGTGTTTACTGCTACAGTGGAACCATCTGACGGAATACTAGGCTTTTCAGAAGCACCCCATTCAGGGCAGTTATATCTTGCAAGTAAAAGAAGAGCTTTTTGTACCACTTCATCGTGGTCCTGGCACACTTGACTGTGGATATCATGGAGTCTGACTGGTCCACCAGGCGCATGTTGATGTTGTAATCGAGGACACACTCAGGTTTCCATATGTGGCGCCTGTTCTCGCTCCGGTAATCGACAGACTCTGTATGGTGCATCAAGGGGCGGTGAACCGTGGACAAGAGGCTGACTTCTCGATTGTGGTTCCACACTGTTGCAAGTATATTGTTGGCCTGGAAGAAGACAACCTCATTTCTGTCAAGTTTGCGCCCCACCTTGACCATGTGACGCCGGTTCACCTTGACGGTACCACAGATACCCGTGTCATGCCTGTGTAGATAACGAGTGAGAAGAGGGCTAGTGTACCAGTTGTCCAGGTTAAGGACGTGACCATGATGAAGGTAGTCTTCTATCATTGTCTTTACCACTGCTCCAGACAGTCCAATACTCCGATCTTCTATTATGTCTGTCTGTGCACCGATGTACAAGACTATGTCTTGCACATAACCAGTCCTACAGTCACACATAACAAAGATCTTGAACCCAAAATGGTGCCTTTTGTTGGGGATGTACTGCCGAAATGAAATATTGCTTCTCCACAACACGAGACTCTCGTCTGTGACGAGGTCTCTATAGGGATAAAATGAAGAACGAAATGTTTGCCTTAGGTGATCAAAGACCAACCTAATTTGCCTCATCTTATCTGTGTCATTCGCATTTGCAGGATCATCAGCAACGTAAAAGTGGAGGCGACTTAGAATCTGTTGAAAGCGATTATGGCTTATGACTTGGCCAAATATTGGTGTAAACATAACAGGGTCCCTTGTCCAGTATGCCGAAATTCTGTTCTTTCGTACTATACCCATCAAAAGTACCAGGGCAAAAAATAAAAACATTTCTGAAAGGGAGACTGGGTAATCATATTTGATAGAATGCCTGCTCCTTGTGCCCAGTCTTTCACTCTCACGTCGCTGGCTGCTAGCGAAACTGTTTTCTGGTCCACTATTTCCTCCACAAAAGCCTCACTGAAAAAAAAATGGAAAAAATCCAGCCTGGTGGAATTTAGGTGAATACCGGGAGCAGTACAGCCAGCACGCCCCTCCTCAGTGAAGGGGTGAATGATGGGGGAAAAATCACTCCCATCCTCCCAATTCCAACTCACAAATCCTTCGTCCCCATCGTCGCCTTCATCTGGGTGGGGAGGAGATGCTGGTGGAGGAGGTTGGGGAGGAGTGTGGAGGGCTTCCCCACTTTCACTCCTCTTCCCTCGGCCTTTATCCTTTCCCTTTCCCTTACTCTTACGGCCTTGTGAAACATTAGGAGGCTGTGGGGATGAAGTCTGTGAATACTGGGGAGCAAAAGACGTGCTGGGGAGTGGTTCCTCCCCACCTTCCCCCTCCATGACAACACCATGTGACTCTGCATGCACCCTCACTCGCCCACGTGTCTGGGTATATTCGGGAGCATAAGACGTGCTGGGGAGTGGTTCCTCCCCACCTTCCCCCTCCATCACAACCCCACGTGATTCAGGAGGCACCCTCACTCACCCACGTGATACACCCCGCAGCCTCACACCTCCATGGGAGAGCGATGACTCACTCCCGCCACTCTCACTTTCAATACTCCTCCCTGCACTTTTCCTTTCACTTCCCACTCCCTCCACGCCACTTCCGACCTCCCCAAATAAAAGACTAGGCCCATACCTGCTCGTACGACGTGGTGTGAGCTCGGTGCCACAATGAGTGATGATTTCTCGGCCGTACCACATAGCAGCACGTCCCACGGCTCCGTCCTTGTCCTCGTCCTCGTCCTCGAAATCTGGCTCCATATCACGTTGGGGCTGCCTAGAGGATGTTGCAAGTTGTTTTTGTGCAGGCTGGCCCTCTCTAGCAGCACGATAAGTCATGTAGCGCCGCTTCCTGGGGGTCGGAACTTCCTCATCACTGCTGCTGCTTTCCATCTCCTCTGGCTGCACATAATCCTTGTCCACAACCTCGTCGTCCAGTGGGGAATCACTGTTGCCTGTAAAGGCATCCAGGGAGGCTTGGATTTCCTCATCTGAGAGACCTTTATGCGCCATGTCTGAGCAAGACCGTTGCTAACAGGTGAGTGACCAAGCCGAGGGTGAGCGTGGGTCACGCGGGGTCGCCGAGTGTCCCCACCTGGTGGCAGGTAGGGGAAGGTCGAGCGACCCTATATAGCAAAAATCAGGCGTGAATTTTGAAAATTGTGCAAATTATGCACCTTGCAATTGCGCAACGTACCTGTACATCGACGGGACTGGCAAATGCAAAATGTTGCAATGTACTCATATGTCGATGGGACGCCTCGGGTTAATCGGATTGGGTTGCTTATGGATCAGAATATTTGTGTGAGTGGATAGGGGTTGTGTGGATGGGGGTTGTGTGTGTGTGTGTGTGTGTGTGTGTGTGTGTGTGTGTGCTGAGTAAGGAGACTTTATCATCATCATCATCATCATCATTATCACTCTAATTCTGACAGACAAGGAGGTAGACAGAATGCAGAAAAAACAATTAAAAATCATAAAACCAGGGAAACTATCAACTGAGTACCTTGCAGAACCGATCACGCATTCATTCTCTCAGTACTGAAATAAATCTCCATTACATCTTCCTTTTGTACATTGGTTTCGATTTTGAGATAATGGATTTAACACGTTAGCGTTCCGTGACTATTTTGGGAAGGGAGTGGAAGAGAGAAAACGCTTGCAGACATGTAAAGACAGACAGACAAACACTCGCGCGCACACACACACACACACACACACACACACACACACACACACACTCATCACATCTCCCATCTATCCATCCATCCAACCATCCATCCATCCATCCCCTTCCTCCACTTTCCCCAAACACTCTCACAACTCCCTTAACAAAGAAATGAACCTCACTGCTTCAGTCCTTTACAGTTATCATGCAAGCACACACACACACAAACAAGTGTACGCGCGCGCGAGTACCAGACGTCGATCCTAGGCCTTCTGATAGCTCTAGGTACACTTGGCATGCTTCTCTCGCATCGTCAACGAAGGACAAAAGGATTCGGCCTTGCGTTTGGGTGTTGGTCTTCGTATGCGTGTCTCGTTCGTGCGTTAGTGCTTGAAGATGATTTTCTTTAAAGCGAGAAGATGGAGACGGAGGGGAAGGGGGGAGGGAGTGGTTGGCAATAGGACAGCCACTGTGCCTGGCCAATATTTTCTTCCTGTTGCAGCTTATTTCACGTAGATCACTGGCAGAATAAAACAATACTTGGATCCTGCAACTACTTCCATAGCACTTCTTCGTGACTGGCAGCATAGTTTGTCCCAGATTTTCTTCCTTTTGCAGCTTATTTCACACAGCTCACTGACAGAATAAAACAATACTATCATGCAACTTTTTCCACAGCAGTTCTTCGTGACTGAACCTTAGAGCCTGCGTCCGATTCCTGATGCTGGCAGTTGGCACCACACTTCCCAGGCGTCCATCCACCCTCATCCACACTTTCTTGAGAAGTAGATAAAACGAGCACCAAGGGCAACAGTAAGGAAGGTAACTGCTGTAAGATGGATGATGGGGGGCAGGGAAATGGCAGTGAACAGGGCGACATGGAGGTGATTTGTTTTTGGCTACCCCATAAGGGATTAAAGTGTTTGGCTATAGATAGATAGATAGATAGGCAGATAGACAGTTAGATAGGTGGATAGACAAATAGATAGACAGATAGATAATGGACAGATAAGTGGGGGAGTAACCTGCCACGAAACACACCACCTAAGTTTGGGAGATGAGCACCGCGGCTAAGCGTCTGACATCTGCTCCCGCCATTACCCTTTTTAAACACCCGCTTTCGAAAAGTGAGAATCAGTGTTGTTCCGACTGGCACACCTGTTGTTATTGAGAAAAACAGGTCATAGGTCAAAGTCGTAGGTAAAGGGCAATTTATAGTTTGTATCCAATATAGATAAGTGTTTCGACATAAATCGCTAAAGGATAAGTGTTACGGATCTAAAATGGACGGTGTAGGTGGCTTTGGGCGGCTCGGGGAGGGGGGGCGACTGCCTAATATTTTATGACGTCTTAGCAGGGGCAGTAAATGTCACAGGCTGTTAAGGTGAATTCCTACAGAGTGGTTCAGCAAGTTGGTTTGACCTTTAAATTTTAAGTCCGTCAGCACAGGGGGTCGTTCTTAAGGCCATATTACAAGTGGTTTTTGCAAACTTCTTAACATTTATTCCTCAGTGATTTCGGACGTTCATGCATCAGTCACCTGGTCATTTCAGCTAATATTTAACACCTCCATTCATGTCAGTGCCACCAACACATGTCATTCTGTCAGTGTGGTCAACTGTACCAGATGCTACACCTCGCTACACCTTGGTGCTGTACCACGAACATATGTCGCCAATCGTACATTCCTGCCACCTGGAAAAGAAAAAAATATATAACACTTTCGGATTTTTTTTTTTTTGTTTAATGCTTACTTCAGACGTGTTGTTCAATTTACCGTCAAGGAAGTCTTTCATTGTGAAGAAGTTTTCATATGTGTGTGTGTGTGTGTGTGTGTGTGTGTGTGTGTGTGTGTGTGTGTGTGTGTGTGCAATAGACGCAAGAAAGCATACAACATATATTCACCCCCCCACACACAAACACAATTTACCCCCTTCCACATACACACTCCACCTCCTTACCCATTATTCATTTCCACTTACACACTAACCCTCTCCCAACCCCCCCACCACAAATACACACACACACACACACACACACACACACACACACACACACACACACACACACACACACACACACACAGCAGAATGACCTGAGATCAAAGGGACAAGACATATTAAGCATTAGAAGCAGAGGGCGAGGTAACAAGAGAGAGAGAGAGAGAGAGAGAGAGAGAGAGAGAGAGAAAGAGAGAGAGAGAATATGCCAGCATCAATCATTACAGGACAATGGCACCTATTGGTTTGAAACCCTCTCAGATCAAATTAGTTTTACTTTTCAAGAGAGATGCCTCAAAATGAAGGAATTGAAAAAAAATCTTGAACTCTCTCAGTGTAAAACCATGTAGACCACGTTACTCAGCCTAGGAGAGACCCTTTTTGTGAGGGGGTTAGAGAAGGTGACGATTCTAAAATGCAGTCACTAAAAATGCAGTCACTTATAATGCAGTCACTTAAAATGCAGTCACTTATAATGCAGTCACTTAAAATGTAGTCACTTAAAATGCAGTCACTTATAATGCAGTCACTTAAAATGCAGTCATTCAAAATGCAGTCACTTAAAATGCAGTCACTTATAATGCAGTCACTTAAAATGTAGTCATTCAAAATGCAGTCACTTAAAATGTAGTCACTTAAAATGCAGTCACTTATAATGCTGTCACTTAAAATGCAGTCACTTATAATGCTGTCACTTAAAATGCAGTCACTTATAATGCTGTCACTTAAAATGCAGTCACTTAAAATGTAGTCACTTATAATGCAGTCACTTAAAATGTAGTCACTTAAAATACCGTCACTTAAAAATCAGTCACTTATAATAGAGTCACAAAATGTCGTCACTTAAAATGCAGGGACTTAAAATAGTCACTTTAAATATCGTCACTTAAAGTGCAGTCACTTAAAACGCACACGTCAAATAGTTACTTAAAATCCAGTCACTTAAAATGCAGTCACTTAAAATAGTCACTTAAACTGTCTTCACTTAAAATATAATCACCTAAAATGCAGTTAATTAAAATGTAGTAACTTAAAATGTCGTCACTTAAAATATAGTCACCTAAAATGCAGTTAATTAAAATGTAGTAACTTAAAATGCAGTTACTTAAAATGCAGTGACTTAAAATAGTCACAAAAAATGCAGTAACTTAAAATGCAGTCAGTTAAAATAGTCAGTTAAAATGTCGTCACTTAAAACATAGTGACCTAGAATGCAGGCACTTAAAATAGTCACTTAAAATGCAGTCAGTTAAAATGCAGTCACTTTAAACTGTCTGGGGATAGAAGGAGTTTTATTTTATATTTCACTTTAAAATCTCACTCAGGATATCTCACTACAAAGACCTCACTTCAGTCTCACTTCAGTTGCAGAATCCAGTGACTAATCCCTGAGCAGAAAGGCAAGAATTTCACTTACTCAAGTGTTACCTCAAGAACTTTAATTCACATCAAAACTTACTTCAGTCTTACTTCTATAAACTACACTTCAGCCCTCACTTCACTACCTCCAGTCACACTATCAATCAACTACACTCCAGTCAAGAGTTTCATCTCAGGGCAAGGGGCGGGGGGGGGGGGAGAAATTATCCAGTTCTGGGTTATTAGAAGATGGATTGGGTCGATTTCCAATATTTGACCATTTCCGATCCGCTCGCTCTAAGACAAGGACCAGATTCAGCCTCCCTCCCCCTCTCTCTCTCTCTCTCTCTCTCTCTCTCTCTGTATATATATATATATATATATATATATGCTCACTCGCTTTTTATCCACTACAGGATATCACTCCGCAAAATCTCGCTATTTTCGAGAAGCTTTGGTTTTATGGAGAGAGAGAGAGAGAGAGAGAGAGAGAGAGAGAGAGAGAGAGAGAGAGAGAAAGAAAACAAGGCCAGAAGGAAGAAAAGGGAGGAAACTAAACGAAAGGGGAAAGAAGGAAGGAAGAAAACTAATCAAGAAAGAAGACAAGGGTGAAGGAAGAAAACAAGGAGCAAGAACGAAGCAAGGAACAAGCAAGGGAGGAAACTAGAACAGGGAAGGAAGGAAGGCAGATAGAGAGCAAGGAGGAAGGATGGAAGAAAACTAATTAAGAAAGAAAACAAGTATGAGAGCATGTGTTAGGAATGACTGGGGAGAACAAGAAGACAGGAAAAGAATAATGGAATAATTAAGGAAACGTGAGATAAAGCAGAGAGGTAGATAGATAGATAGATAGACAGATAGATAGACAGATAGATAGATAGAAAGATGCAGTAGATAGACAGATAGATAGATACATTTTTTATGTAGGAAGGAACCAAAGGCTAAGAGCCTGCAAACAATTCCTTCCGAGAAAAAACAAAAAGACGGGTCCTACGCGCCCGTCATAGAGGTGAAGCGATGCAGGTAGACAGTTCAGAGGAGCAGTGACCATGGAAGTAGCGATGGAAAAGAGACAAAGAAGCAACAGTGCGGCGAAAAGACGGAGATTGAAGGGAGCCAGTACGAGGAGGAGAGTTAATGAGACGAAAATCCTTTGACTCCACCCTATTGAGAAGAGCTGTATGTGGGGAGCCTCCCCACACGTGAGAGTTGTACTCTACACAGGGACGAAAAAAAAACCGTGTATAAAGTCAACAACTGTGCAGGGGTAAAGAAGGTATGGAGTCGGTTTAGCACACCTAATCTCTTGGAAGCTGATTTTACAAGAGATGTAATATGATCTTTCCATGATAAATCCCGAGTGAATGAAACCCCAAGCATGTTCAAGGATGATGCAGGCTTGAGCTGGATATTATTAAACATTAGTGAGTACTCCTGTGGATGATTCTGTCGGGTTGATAGGTGTAAAAATTGAGTCTTTCATGCATTAAAAACAAGATTATTTTTACCCCAGTCAGAGATACGAATCAAGTCAGACATTAGGTGTGCCATACCCTCATCCCTTGTTTGATGAAGTAACTGCTGGGATGGACGTTGCGGGAACCGAATGGAAAGGTGAAGGGTGGCATCATCAGTGTACAAGTGGATAGGGTTAGATGTACAGCTTAGAAGATCATTGATGAATAAGAGAAGAGAGGAACACCACTGTTGATAGATCTAGGAGAAGAACGACGTCCGTCTACAACAGCGGCTATAGAACGACCAGAGAGTAAGCTGCAGATGAAGGCACAGGTAGAGGGATAGAAACAGTAAGAGGGCAGTTTGGATATTAAAGATTTATCCTAGACTCGATCGAAAGCCTTTGAGATGTCAAGTGCAATGGCAAAGCTTTCGCCAAAGTCCCGAAAGGAGGATGACCAGGAGTTTGAGAGGTAGGCAAGAAGATCGCCTGTGGAGCGTCCCTGATGGAACCCATATGGACAATCAGAGAGAAGGTTGTGATAGGAAAGATGCTTTAAATTTTTTGTTAAGAATTTACTCGACAACTTTTGAGACCCAGGATGTTAAAGCAATTGGACGACAGTTAGAGGGTTGGGAATGGTCACCCTCCCTTGGGACTGGCGAATGAGAGCAAACTTCCAGCAAGAAGGAAAGGCACAAGTTGAAAGACAAAGGCGATAGAGTTTACCTAGGCAGGGTGTAAGCACAGAAGCACAGTTCTTGAGGGCAACAGGAGGGACCCCATCAGGCCCATATGCCTTGTTAGTATTGAGGCCAGTGATGACAAAAAGTACATCAACTGAAGAAATTTTAATGTCAGCCATGACAAAGTCTGAGGGAGGAAGTGATGGAGGAACAGCACCGGAATCGTCTAAGGTGGAATTGGAGGAGAAAGTCTGAGCGAAGAGATTTGCTTTATCAGTAGAAGAAATAGCTACATAGCCTTCAGAATACAAAAGAGGAGGGAAGGATGATGAGGTAAAGCTCTTAAAAAGTTTTTTGGCAAGGTGCCAGAAGGAGCGGGAAGAATTCAAGTTGGAGTTGAGAGCATTTAGTACGGATGAAATTATTTTTAGCAGAGAAAGAACAGACTTAGCACGATTGCGGGCAGAAACATAAAAAAGATGTGATTCAGGAGTGGGTTGGCTCTGGTACCTTTTATAGGCCTTCTCCTTGTTGCAGAGAGCATTAGAACATAAGAGCTGGAGGGGTTAGATAGAGAATTCAATAACCATCTCAGTACTAGCAGTTTGCTCAAAGAAATAAAGTCTAGAAGGCTTTATTGACGAGATAATTTGGATAGAAAAGCAACGTGGAAAATAGATAAGCAGTTTCTCTTTATCTATCAACCAATGTCTGTTTTAAGTTTTCTGTACGTCTTGTGTGTGTGTGTGTGTGTGTGTGTGTGTGTGTGTGTGTGTGTGTGTGTGTGTGTGTTTCTGGAAGAACGACAGCGTTCTCAAGAGTAAAATTATATACATAAGATTACCCTTCCTACATCCCATCAATCCTCTCCCCCTCCCCCAAGCACTCACACACACACACACACACACACACACACACACACACACACACACACACACACACACACACACACGTGTAAATGTGATGGAAAGAAGGATGGGAGGCAGAGGAAAGAAAAAAAGGGAGGAAAAGGAAGAGGAGAGGGGGAAGGGGAGAGAGGAATTGCTGGACAGGAAAGATGATATATGGAGGAAAGAGGAAAAGGGAGAAAGGAGGAGAGGGGGAGAAAGAGAAGAGAGGAGACGGAGAATAGAGAGAGAAGGAAGGGGAGAGGTAGAAAAGGAAAAAGATGAGAAATTTGACAAGAGAAAACGAAAATGACAGAATTGGAGGGAAGAGGGAATGAGAAAAGAAACAGGGGAAGATAGAAGAGAGAAACAATAGAGGAAGATATGAAAGAAGAAGAGAGAGGAGAGGAAGGGAGGAGAGAGAGGGAGACAGAAGTAGGAAAGAGAAGAGATGAAAGATGAAAGTGAATAAAGGAAAAGAGGAGAAGGGGAGGAGAGAGAGGAAAGGTGAGGAAGAAGCAATTTAAAAGTCTGATTACCACTTACTAAAGACCACCTTCTTCTGCAACACCCCACCCTTCTTCATATACCTTGAGATTTTTCTTTCATTTCACTTCTCCTTTTCCTCTCTCTCTTTTTTCTTCCTTTTCATCATCGTCTTCGTCATCGTCTTCGTCATCGTCTCTCCTTCCTCAGTATACCAACACACTTGTACTTTTTCCTTCTCTTTTCATTTCTTCTTCTTATTCATCATCGTTATTTATTCATCATTGAATTCTTTTCATATTCTTCATCTTCATAGCATCCTCTTCCGCTTCTCATATCACTTCCTCTTCCTCTTTTTCAAACCTCTTCATTCTCCATCTCATTCATAATTATCTTCTCATTTATAGAACCCAATTCTCATTATCTTATACACCTTTCCATAACCCCCACTCTGTACTTCTTCCTTGTAACATCTCTCTCTCTCTCTCTCTCTCTCTCTCTCTCTCTCTCTCTCTCTCTCACTACTCAGGATAAGCTTACGGAACACCCTATTGTGCAGATTCAAAGATCATACTCAGGGGCATTAAACTCTGCCCTCAAACCATCTCCCTGCCAGTCTTACGAGGAGAAAAAAGTAAGAGATCAGAGGGGAGAGGGGAGAGAGATGAAAGGGTAAGGAGAGGAGAAGTGCTTGAAAAGAGAGAGAGAGAGAGAGAGAGAGAGAGAGAGAGTGGGGAAAGAATGAGAGTGATAGAAGAAGAGAGGAGAGGGAATGAGAGAGAGGAGTGAAGTTATCTAAGAGAAAGTAAGCAGTGAAATAATTTGTGTGTGTGTGTGTGTGTGTGTGTGTGTGTGTGTGTGTGTGTGTGTGAGAAATAAAGGAAGTTAGGTAATTTTACGAAGTGCAGAGAGAGAGAGAGAGATTAGAGGAAGGAAATGACCTAAGGTGAACAAGGAGGAATTAGTCCAGAGTTATAGAGCAAATTTCTCATATACTGTAAATACTGCAAAGATCAATTAATATTTAGATTCATAGCTGCAGCCCTAATAAGGGGAATTTGCTGGCTCAAGGGACGAGGGTGGGGTGAATTCGAGAGAGAGAGAGAGAGAGAGAGAGACAGACAGACAGACAGACAGACAAACAGACAGACAGAGACAGATAGACAGACAGACAGACAGACAGAGACAGAGACAGAAACAGAGAGAGCAGTCATTTACCTGTAAATGCACAAAAATCCAGAGAGCTAAAAAAATGCTGACCGGCCCCTCGGTTCGAATCCTTTTTTTGCCCTCTTTCCCTCACATTTTTCGCCTCGTCTCACGTAACTCTTACTGGTTTTCCCCGGGTACCATTCCCCCCAACCTCTCTCTCTCTCTCTCTCTCTCTCTCTCTCTCAAATTTTTCTGTGACATTTCTTTATCTCATGTCTTCTGTGTTTGGATCTCGATAGTTTTTGCTGTGTATAGTGTGTGTGTGTGTGTGTGTGTGTGTGTGTGTGTGTGTGTGTGTGTGTGATGACCCCAGTGTATGTAAACTCTGGCCACACTGCAATGTTTAGCAATGGCCACTCAACATTTGGTCTACATCCAGTCAACGTTCATGCCTCACTCCACTACTGCGTCCATTTAAGGTCACATGGTCGCCCTGATTTGCGCTTAAAGAATTAATGTGTGATTAGTTGACGTAAATGAGATTGTTATGCTTTATGTGTGTGTGTGTGTGTGTGTGTGTGTGTGTGTGTGTGTGTGTGTGTGTGTGTTTGAGAGAGAGAGAGAGAGAGAGAGAGAGAGAGAGAGAGAGTAATTACGTTCGGCACTCACGTTTCTCTCATATCCAATTTTTAAAAGCAAAATTTGAAGTAACGCGAGAACTCCTGGACTGTGGGATGAGTATTGCTGAATTATTTATCTGTCTCTCTATATCTATCTATCTGTGTATGTCTATCGATCTGTCTATCTATGTAACAAAATCTCCATGCCGGTCTATTTACTTGAATTTAGTCTTTCTCTCTCTCTCTCTCTCTCTCTCTCTCTCTCTCTCTCTCTCTCTCTCTCTCTCTCTACGTGCCAATTCCACTCTCCAAACACAATTGCTGAACGCCCCTCGGTGTCAATATTTATCCCATCTCTTCTTAACCTCTCGTTTATCAATTTCTCACTTCTGCCCTATTAATATCTCCAGCTTTGCTCTCTCATGGGTAAGGGTAACTCTAGTATTCTTTTTTTTTTTTTTGCTGACGCCAGATGATATTATTCAGCTGAGAGAGAGAGAGAGAGAGAGAGAGAGAGTCGTAGGATTAGAAGGGTTATGTTGTGACCATTACCACCCATCCCACTTTGTTTGTCTGTCTGTCTGTCCTCCTGCAGTCCACCATCTTCCTTCACAGGGATAGGGAAGGAATTAAGGGCTTTTGTATAACAACTCCACAGAAAGATGTATAATAATAATAATCATAAGAATAATCATCATCATCATCATCATCATTATCCGGACCTCCTTTCCCACCCGAAGGCAGGGTGAGGAGTAGCAACGTCCAGACAGCCTAAGTTTGCCCATTTCAATGGGCCACGCTTCCATTCACTCAATATTCAAGCCCTCGAAATCCTGGCTCCATCCGATAGGCCAAAAAAATTTAACCACATTCTGTAGCTTCAAATATAACAATCTGATAGAGTCAGTCAGACCGCTGTCACGTTAAGAAGGGTGCCAAATCACTGGCCATGCGCTTCGCGCAAAATTCATCCATCCAGCTCAATCTCTTGTCAGTCCCATAGCCTCACCAACTTCCATACCTCCCTTCCTCACACAATCATCCACCATATCTCTTCACCTTCTTTTGGTCTACCTCGCCTCCTCCTTCCTTCAAATTCAGTCAGTTATACCTTTTTCACCACACCATTGTCATCCATTCTCTCCACATGATCATACCATCTCAGTACACTCTTCGATTCTGCTGTCCACAGACTTCCCCACTCCACATCTGTCACTAATCACATTATTCCATATCCTATCCACTCTCTGTACGCCATATACGTTCCTCAGCAGTCCCATATCCACTGCTCTAACTCATGACTTTTCACTTTCATGCCACATCATAGTCTCACATCCATATGTTAAAGTTGACACTAACACTCCTTTATGTGAGAATCGTGCTGCTGCAACACTCCTCTGTTTCTTATCAAGGCCTTCATAGCACCAGCTACTCTCCTTCTTTGTATCACTTTACTTTCAACTTCCTTTGCACATTTTCCTCTCTTTTCTGTCACTGTACCCAGGTATTTGAACTCTCTCACCAATTCCAGTCTCTCACAATTCGCTGTAACATCACACTGGGAGTCACCTCCCATCTCAATAATCATCACTTTACTCATTTCTACATTTACTCTCAAGGCACAACGCTCACAGACATCAGCGAAACTCTGCACTAGTCTACCAGGTTCTTGTCCGGTATTTGCATGTAACACTGCATCATCAGCATACAACAAATTTGAGATATTCCATCCATCACTATTTACCAACGCCATCCCTCTCTCCATCACTCATGTTTTTACTTCTCTCAACACCCCATCCATATATATATATATATATATATATATATATATATATATATATATATATATATATATTGTTACATAGCCTATGATTTCATCATCCTTTGTGTAATTTTAACGTACAGTATGCTGCATGTTTGATCACGAGCGTGTTCTGCCTCAGTCCCCCCTTCTACCGTTATAGTAGAGTAAGTCGTCCTTTCTGTTGTTCAGAGCAGGATTGTCAGCTCTTTGTCCCCTATGGCTTCATTTGTGCGTCCTTCTTACAAGTTGTATCAAGCTCTGCCGGCCCCTATATAATGAGCTCAGTCTCTACATTAATTGCCACTTAGATCTACTCCTCATTTTGTTCACATCTCTGTCCTCCCCTGTACAGTTATTATTGTGAGTGCTCAGGAAGTCTCCAACCATCTAGCAGCTGTGTGTAATTTGAGTATAACTGTTGTTGCATTTTTTCTTCTACTGTGTAGCATAGAGTTAATTCTTAGGCCTAGTAAGGTTTTTGTAATTTATGTAAGGTTATTGTCAGCCATCATTAATATTATTTTGCATCAATGATAATATATCAGGCATTCACTGAGTATTATCTGGTATCTCATTTTAACAGGGCTGACTTAGATAAATTTACTCTTGCTAATTTCGTGTTAATAGAGGCTATTGCAGTTAATCATATATTTAATCTGTTTTTGCCATTACATTATCCTTATGAGTCCTGAATGTTTTGTTGTTAGTTTGAGCATTAAACTTTAACTTGTAATTTTACCTAACTATTTGTTTTGAACCTGGAACTTTACGGGACAGTAGTGATTTTTAGTATTCTCACTTAAAGTGTACATTATCTTTCTCTGTTCCGTAACATAAATTTGGCGACCTCTCATCAGGATATTCAGGGTATTATCATAAGGATATTGCTTGATATTTTGTGATTGTGATTTATTCATGATGTCTACTATTACTACACTTGATGAAGCCAAAGATTTTTTGTCAAATGTGCAAACAGTGTTGGATGTAGAAAACAGAACAAAGAATGAACTTAAGCTTGTTGCTCAACAATTGGGAATTGCTGTTCGCTCTCATCATTCTAAAGATCAAATTGTTGACATAATTAATGAAAGCTTGTTTAATGTAACTCCTCCAAATGAGCAAACGCAGATTGAATTAGCTAAGTTACAGCTAGCCTTGCAGGAGGCTCAGGCTAAGGAGGCGGAGTCCCGTGCTAAGGAGGCTGAGGCACAAGTTGAAATTGCTAGGATTCAGGCAGACCATGAGTATCGCATGAAACAAGGTGGAACTGGATCATCTAGCTCTGATGATTTTGATGTGGCTAAAAATGTTAAACTTGTCCCTCCTTTTAATGAATCTGATTTAAAAAAGTATTTTCAGTTGTTTGAGAGGGTAGCTACAGATTTTAATTGGCCCCAAAAGTATTGGCCAGTACTCCTTCAAACTGTTCTCACCGGTAAAGCTCAAGTAACTTATGCATCTTTGCCTCAGGATCACTCTGATAATTATGATGTAGTTAAGAGCTTGATTCTTAAGGCCCATGAGCTTGTTCCTGAAGCTTATAGAGTAAAATTTAGGACAACTTACAAGCAAGATAAGCAATCCCATGTTGAGTATGCAAAAATCAAAGAAGATCTGTTAGAGCAGTGGTTAAATTCTAAGAATGTGGATTCTGATTTTGGTAAATTTAAGCAGATGATTTTGCTGGAGGACTTCAAAAGGTGTGTTAATAAAGATGTAAGCCTATATCTTGATGAGAAAAGAATAGATAATTTGTCTGATGCTGCAGTTTTAGCTGATGAATATGTTCTCACTCACAAGAGATATTCTAGAGAAAAGGGAAAGCTGAGAGTCAGTACGTTGCCTCAACTCAGAGTACAGGTAACAGGAAAGAGAATAAAGATGATGTTTCTCATTAAGTAAATACCAGCTTCACCTCTAGGTTTGAGACAAGTAAATGTACTTATTGTAGTAAGCTTGGTCATACTACGGAGAAATGTTTCAGGAGACAGCGTGATGTGAACAAAAAGGAGTCTTTAAATATTCAGTCAATTGGTCTAGTGTCCACCCTTGAGAGTTCCCAGAATTCCTTAACTGAGTTAACTGAACCTGCTTTGAGGGGTAACTTAAATTCTCATGATGGAGCTCCTCTTTTGAGCAGTAACGTGGGTGACACTCTCAAGAGTTCATGTGCTAATTTCCTGTCTGATGGTTTTGTCAGTCCTCTGGACAGTAATGACAGGAAATCAGTTCAAATATATCGTGATACAGGTGCTTGCCAATCCCTTATGCTGACCAGTGTTCTAGGCTCTAATGTTAAATCCTCTGATGAAATTGTAATCTTACAAGGTGTAGGGAATAATTACTTCTCTGTCCATCTGTGCAGAGTGAATTTAGAGTCTGGTTTTGCTAATGGTTCCGTTATGGTTGGGTTGGTTGAGACACTCCCAATGTCAGGTGTAACTTTCTTACTTGGAAATGATATTGGTGGCAGCCAAGTGTGTCCAGCACCTCAGTTGTCTAGTGACCCAGTGGCTGCGGCCCGGGATTGTGATGTCCCTGATGTGTTCCCTGCATGTGCTGTCACTAGGGCTAAGTCTAAAGTTACTGGTGATTTAGAGGATAATGATGATGATGATGTTATCCTAGCTGACACTTTTCTTGCTAATTTCGACCACTCACCGGATGAGGCAGTACCCCGTAGTTTTGATAATTTGTCTCGTCAAGAGTTGGTTGAGTTGCATGTTGCTGACCCTGAGTTGAAAGGTCTAGCTAACTCTGCTTGCAGTGAGGAAGAGTCAGCCGGTGCTTCTACTTGTTATTATATAAAGTCAGGAGTACTTATGAGGAAGTGGAGACCCCCAACAGCATCAGCCGACTGTGAATGGGAGGTTGTACATCAAGTTGTCATCCCTCGTGTTTGTAGGCAGGATATCATTAGAGTGGTTTATGATTCCAGTTTGGCAGGACACCTTGGAGTGAGGAAGACTGTGGCACGCATTTTGAAACACTTCTACTGGCCAGGTATCTTCAGGGATGTTTCCTGGTATTGTAAGTCTTGTCACACCTGTCAAGTTGTGGGGAAGTGTAATCAGACCAAAAAGGTTGCACCTCTAGTTCCCATTCCTCCTTTTGAGGCGCCATTCACCCGTGTGTTGGTGGATATTGTGGGCCCTCTTCCTAAGACTTCTTCAGGATTTTCTTATGTGTTGACCCTGATTGATATGGCTACTCGTTATCCTCAAGCCATTCCACTTAGAAATATCTCAGCAAAGAACGTGGTTAAGGAAATGCTAGGGTTCTTCACAAAGTTTGGTCTGCCCAAGGAGGTACAGTCAGACCGGGGAAGTAATTTCATGTCAAATGTTTTCAAGCAGTCTCTGAAAGAGTTGGGCATCTCCCAGATCACGTCTTCAGCTTACCATCCCCAGACCCAAGGAGCGTTGGAGAGATATCATCAAATACTCAAATCGATGCTCAAGAAATACTGTTTGGAACATCAGAAAGACAGAGACAAAGGTCTTCTATTCGTTGTATTTGCTGCAAGAGAATCTCCAAATGAATCACTGGGCTTCTCACCTTTTGAACTACTGTTTGGCCATGAAGTAAGAGGACCCCTTAAGTTACTCAAGGAATGCTGGCTGTCGGAGGAAGATGACGTCAACCTGCTGGAGTATGTGATGAAGTTCAAAGAACGGCTGTCCACTGCTTTACAGCTGGCGAGAGAGAATTTAGGAGTTGCTCAGGAGAAGATGAAGACTTGGTATGATAAGAAGTCCAGGTTACGCCACTATCAGCCAGGAGATCAGGTTTTGATTCTGCTACCGGTTCATGGGCAACATCTTCAAGCCAAGTTTAGTGGTCCTTATTTCGTGGAGAAGAAACTCAGTGATGTCAACTATGTCATCGCCACACCAGATCGTAGAAAGAACAAGCAACTATGTCACATCAACATGCTAAAGTTATATCACAGGCGGGACGAAAATAATCCAGTCTGCACTGTAGCTGTTCCACTCGAGTCTGCAAGTGAAGCTCTCCCATGCAGTATGAGCCTGAGTGATAGTTTGGGGAAGAATCCTGATATCATGAATGATCTCCAGACTAAGCTTTCTCATCTACCTCCCGAGGAAAGGCAGGAGTTTTCGGCATTACTGCAGGAGTACCCGCAAGTGTTCCGTGCCACTCCAGGAAGAACCACTGTGTTGATGCATGATGTCGATGTTGGAGACGCAAAGCCAATTAAACTGCCTCCTTACCGTGTGAACCCAGTGAAAGTTCCTCTCATCCAGAAGGAGCTTGGCTACCTGTTGGACCACAAGATGATTGAGCCCTGTCAGAGCGAGTGGAGTTCTCCTGTCACTCTAGTCCCTAAGCCAGGTGGGTCACAGCGGCTTTGCATCGACTACAGACTTGTTAATCAGATAACCAAAACAGACACTTACCCTCTCCCTCGTGTGGAAGATTGCATAGGCAAGATCGGAAAGGCTAGGTACATAAGTAAGATTGATTTGTTAAAGGGATACTGGCAAGTACCTATGACTGAACGTGCTAGGGAGATCTCATGTTTTGTAACACTAGGAAAGACTTTTGCATGTTCGGTAATGCCATATGGTATGAAGAATGCACCAGCCACATTTCAGAAGCTCATGAATGTTGTAACAGAGGGTCTGGCAGGGTGTGTCGTTTATATTGATGATGTATTAATCTTCAGTGACAACTGGAAAGATCACCTATGCCATGTCAGTAAATTTCTTGAGCGTTTGGTTCATGATAATCTTGTAGCTAATTTATCAAAGTGTGAGTTTGGTCAAGCTAAAGTTCAGTACCTTGGGTACGTAATTGGTGATGGACATGTTGCACCACCAGCAGCTAAGGTTCAGGTTATAAGTGATCTTCCCAGACCTAAAAGTAGGAAAGAGCTACAAAGATTTTTGAGAATGGTAGGTTATTACGGGAGATTTGTTCTTAACTTTTCAATTCTTGTATCACCACTTACAGACCCACTGAAAAAGGGAGTTAAATTTGTCTGGACCGATAACTGTGAATCCTCTTTCAGCAAGCTTAAAACTATCCTATTAAGTCAGCCAGTGCTCGCTACTCCAAATTTTGCTAAGCCTTTTAAGATGGCTGTTGATGCAAGTGATACAGGAGCTGGGGCTGTTTTGCTGCAAGAGGATGATCAGGGTATTGAACACCCTGTATCTTATTACAGTAAGAAGTTCACTCCACCTCAAAAGAACTACTCAACTATTGAGAAAGAGCTTTTGGCCTTGATTTTGGGTTTACAGCATTTTTCATTTTATTTGTGTTCTGGTTTTGACCCCATAGTCATTTATACCGATCATAACCCACTGAAATTCCTTAGTAAGTTTAAAGATAAAAATCAGAGATTGACAAGATGGAGTCTACTTCTTCAGGAGTATTCATTAGACATACAACATGTCAAGGCGAAAGAAAATGTTATTGCAGATTGCTTATCTAGACTTTAGACAGATTATTTTAGAGTAATAAGAAATTTCCTTTGTAAATTTCTTTTTCTTTGTGGGGAGGTGTTACATAGCCTATGATTTCATCATCCTTTGTGTAATTTTAACGTACGGTATGCTGCATGTTTGATCACGAGCGTGTTCTGCCTCAGTCCCCCCCTTCTACCGTTATAGTAGAGTAAGTCGTCCTTTCTGTTGTTCAGAGCAGGATTGTCAGCTCTTTGTCCCCTATGGCTTCATTTGCGCGTCCCTCTTACAAGTTGTATCAAGCTCTGCCGGCCCCTATATAATGAGCTCAGTCTCTACATTAATTGCCACTTAGATCTACTCCTCATTTTGTTCACATCTCTGTCCTCCCCTGTACAGTTATTATTGTGAGTGCTCAGGAAGTCTCCAACCATCTAGCAGCTGTGTGTAATTTGAGTATAACTGTTGTTGCATTTTTTCTTGTACTGTGTAGCATAAGGTTAATTCTTAGGCCTAGTAAGGTTTTTTTTTAATTTATGTAAGGTTATTGTCAGCCGTCATTAATAATATTTTGTATCAATAATAATATATCTGGCATTCACTGAGTATTATCTGGTATCTCATTTTAACAGGGCTGACTTAGATAAATTTACTCTTGCTAATTTCGTGTTAATAGAGGCTATTGCAGTTAACCATATATTTAATCTATTTTTGCCATTACATTATCCTTATGAGTCCTGAATGTTTTGTTGTTAGTTTGAGCATTAAATTTTAACTTGTAATTTTACCTAACTCTTTGTTTTGAATTTGGAACTTTACGGGACAGTAGTGATTTTTAGTATTCTCACTTAAAGTGTACATTATCTTTCTCTGTTCCGTAACAATATACACACACATATATATATATATATATATATATATATATATATATATATATATATATATTGCCAGACGCCTCAATCCCGTTTGGGGTGGCCACAAACAAATCGCCTCCACGTCGCCCTGTCCCTCGCCATTTCACTGCCCTGCTCCCAACTCACATCCCCCTCTCTCATATACCTCTCCACCCCATCCCTCCATCTCATCCTCGGCCTCCCCCTCCCTCTTCCCCCCTCCACCTCACTCACATACACTCTCTTCGTCAGTCTTTCACCCTCCATGCTCTCCACATGGCCAAACCACCTCAGTGTGTTCCTCATAACGCTTCCTATCACATCCACATCAACACCACAACGCTCCTTTATATCCTCATTCGTCAGCCTGTCTCTCCACGTGACTCCACAGGCTCCTCTTAAATAACTCATTTCCACTGCTCTCACTCTTGACTTGTGTCCTTCCAACAATGTCCAAGCTTCACCTCCGTACGTTAGAGTTGGTATCACAATACTGTCATGTAGTAACTTTTTACTTCCATGCTCACTTCCCTGTTTCTGATCACTGCTTTCAAAGAACCAGCAACCTTTCTTCCCTGCTGTACCCTTTCAAGCACTTCACCCTCCAAACCTCCATCCTTACTCATCACACTACCCAAGTACTTAAACGTACTCACATTTTCCAATTCCTCACCATCCAACCTCGCTGTACATTCACTAACTTCACCTCAAAGACCATCACTTTACTCTTCCCTACATTCACCTTTAGATTCCGTTTCTTACACACTCTCTCAAACTCATCCACCAAGCCTTGCAGCTCCCCTTCGTCTTCACTCAACAACACAGTATCATCTGCAAACAACAGTACAGGGAGTTTCCAAACACTATCCTCTCTCACCAGGGCCACTCCAACATCCACTGCCCTACCTTGTACCTCTTTTATTACCCCATCCCTGTACAGATTGAACAACCATGGAGACATGACACATCCCTGTTTCAAACCAACTTTCAAAGAGAAAAATTCACCTAGTTCACCATCCACACGCACTGCAGCCTTCGCACCATCGTACATACTCTTCACAGCATTCAGCAACTTCCCATCTACTCCATATATTCTTAACACTTCACATATATATATATATATATATATATATATATATATATATATATATATATATATATAGATATATATATATATATATATATATATATAGAATAATCATGGGGACATCACACAACCTTGCCGCACGCCCACACCGATCGTGAACCATTCACTTGGATGGCCATTAACCCTTACACATGCTTAACTACCATCATGAAAACTCTTGACGGCACCTGCCAGCTTACCATCTACACCTGACATGCGCAAAACCTTCCACAGTACTTGTCTGTCTACTTCATCTATCCTTTTTCCAGATCCATGAATGCCCTAAACACCTTGTAGTCCTCACAAGCCTTCACCACTATAATAATAACAATAATAATAATAGTACTCATCACCAGCATCATTATCATCATTAGTATCATCACCACTGTACTGTTTTTGGTCCTCAGGTGTGGCCATTTTTTTTTTTTTATTCAAGAAAGAAGCAACCAAAGGCCGCGAGCCCGCAATTATTCTTCCCTCCAAGAGAAAAATAAAATACAAGAGAGAGCCAAATTCAATGGCCATGTCCAGACCTTCAGCATGGAAAGTAGCCCTGAGGTAGTGAATAGGGAATGGGGAAAACTGGACAGGGATGGATGGGGATGGTATGGATGTGGGTGGTATGGTTGGGGATGCTATGAATGGAGTGTCATCGGAATCATAATAATAAGAAACAGGCAACAACAAAAAAAAAAAAAAATTAAACGAGGTATGAGCAAGGAACCAGAATTTCAAGGCATTTTTATAATCTCATTTTAGATCCCATGCAGCTTCAAAAGAGCGTAGAGCTACAGTAGCTTTAAACTTACTTACATGTACTGGCCTCACGAGAAGCACCGCCTGAAGCGTTCTTGGAAGCTCATTTCTGATTCAGGTGGTGTGTGTGTGTGTGTGTGTGTGTGTGTGTGTGTGTGTGTGTGTTTATCTTGTTAAAGTATTAGATGACATTACTACTGCAAGCAGTGTTTTCTTGTGTGTGTGTGTGTGTGTGTGTGTGTGTGTTTATCTTGTTAAAGTATTAGATGACATTACAACTGCAAGCAGTGTTTTCTTGTGTGTGTGTGTGTGTGTGTGTGTGTGTGTGTGCGCGTTTATCTTGTTATAGTATTAGATGACATTACTACTGCAAGCAGTGTTTTCTTGTGTGTGTGTGTGTGTGTGTGTGTGTGTGTGTGTGTGTGTGTGTGTGTTTATCTTGTTAAAGTATTAGATGACATTACTACTGCAAGCAGTGTTTTCTTGTGTGTGTGTGTGTGTGTGTGTGTGTGTGTGTGTGTGTGTGTGTGTGTGTGTGTGTGTGTATTCTTTGGTTCTTTCTTTGTCTAAGCCTGCCATATCTGTCTCACTCTCTTTGTCCCTGTCTCAATCTGCTTCCCCGTTTCTCTCTGTCTTCATCTCTGTCTGCCTGTCTCTCCTAGTCTGTTTTTTTACACTAAGTTCAGACCAAGCTAGAGAGAACCGCTAGGTCTGTGGAGCCTGTGTATCTGTGTAACACTGTGTCTTTGTTGGTCTCCATCTCACAGTCTTTCAGTTTTTCAGTGTCGTGGTCTCCCCTCCATCTGTCTGTCTGTCTCTCACTCACCAGCAATTTCTCTTCCTTGACCTCTTCCTGATGGAGCAATATCCTGCGTAGTCTGCTCAGTCTCTCACAACGGTCAGGCAGGCAGACAGGCAGACAGGTAGGCAGATGGGTAGGTAGGCAGGTAGGTAGGTTGGCAGGCAGGCAGAAAAGAAGATAAGCAGACAGGTAGACAGGTAAATATGAAGACAAAAATCAGACAGGAAGACAGACAGGTAGAAGGTAGGTAGAAGGTAGGCAGGTATATAGACAGGCAAACAGGAAGGAAGGTAAAGAGGTTGATAGGAGGTAGGCAGACAGGTAGGGAGAAAGGCAGACAAGAGGGAAGGTAGGCAGACAGACAAGCAGGCAAGAAAAATGGATGGTAAGTAGGAAGTTAGGTAAGTAGGTAGGTAGGTAGGTAGAGAGATAGGTAAGCAGGTAGGTAGGTAGGTAGGTAGGTAGAGAGAGAGAGACAGGTAAGTAGGGAGGTAGGCAGGTAGGTAGAGAGAAAAGGCAAGCAGGGAGGTAGGCAAGTAGGTGGAGAGATAGGTAAGCAGGTAGGTAGGTAGGTAGGTCAGTACGTGGGTAGGCAGGGAGGAAGGGAGAGAGACATGGAGCGTTGAAGGCATGCAGGGAGGCAGTCAAGAAGATGAAGAGGTAAGCAGGCAGGGAGATTGGTAAGCAGAAGGCAGAGAAACAGCCAAGAGAGAGCGGTGACAGAAACATCTCATAACATTTACAATTTCTCTCTCTCTCTCTCTCTCTCTCTCTCTCTCTAATATGACACCTTTCTGCGTAAGTCTTGCCCCCAGTATACAATTTCAAGCAGCTCAGAACTCACTGCGACGGGAATCAGCTTTTCAATTTTCAGTGGAACTTACCTGGTCATATAAGTCTGCATAAAATTGGACCAGAACACACTCCGTTTTATTATTCACCCCTCTCATCGCTGGGACAACTTTAGTACTACACGCCAAGAGATATCCAATAAATGGTAAATACAGAAATTAGGGTACGATTTTGGTATAAATAAACAATAGGTTAGGGTCTCACAGTCTGAAGAGGCTCGGGTGTGTGTATGTATTTACCTATTTGTATTTACCTATTTGTAATATACAGGAATTGAGCAGTGTTCGTGTTGTCCTGTCTCCATGTGTGTGTGTGTGTGTGTGTGTGTGTGTGTGTGTGTGTGTGTGTGTGTGTTTCTGTCTCTGTCTCTGTTTGTCTGTCTGCTTGTCTGTCTCTGTCTGTCTGTCTGTCTGTCTGTCTTCTGTCTCTCTCTCTCTCTCTCTCTCTCCCTCCCTACACCCTCACTCCACAGGCTATGAGAAGAGAAGGAGGTAAAGAAGACTAATGACTTCCAAGGAGCAGGAGATGGAGACCGAGAAATAGCTAAGACGCCAAGAGGGGAGGCAAAATAATCTTTCAATACCTCGACGTCGTTTAAATGATATTCTTAATTTCTTCAGAGGATTATACTTATCTTGGGAGAGACTAGATTGGAGGGATTTAGTGGTACCTAATTCAGAATGCTTACCGGTATATATCTATCTATCTACATGCATAGTACACACTACACTTCCTTTTCCAAAAAAAAAAAAAAAAAAATGGCAGCGCAACACATGGCCTTGGAATCCCCAGGGGGGGGACCATAAATGCCCTCACCATCCGCCCCTCTCCCGGTGGCGACTCGAGTTTCCTGGAACCACTGTCTGACTCTCTTCTTCATTTCTGCAACATTCGCGGCCTTTCCTCTAACTTTCTCTCTGTTGAGCACCACCTCGCCTTCTCTAAACCTCACCTTCTTTTTCTAACTGAGACTCAGCTGTCTGAGGCAACTGACAGCAGACCCTTTTCTGTATCCTCCTACTTTCTCTATACTCATTTCAAAGCCAAAGGTGGCTGTTGTGTATATATACGCAATGACTTAACTTGCTCTTATGTTCCAGAACCCGATTCTTCTGAATTCTCTAAACTCTGGCTTCGGCTTTCCTGTCATTCTCTGACTAAATATATCTGCGCTGTTTACTTATCTCCTAAATCTACTGACTCTCAAAAATTCTTTGCCTATCTTACTTCTACGATGGAACACATTCTATCCATTTCTCCTTTCTCTGAAATCTCCATTCTAGGAGATTTCAATGTTCACCACCACCTTTGGCTCTCCTCTCCTGTCACTGATCCACCTGGTGAACAAGCCTACATCTTTTCTATCCTTAATAACCTACAGCAGCTTGTACAGCACCCTACCCTTATCCCTGACCACCTTGGAGAGAGCTCAAACATACTTGACCTCTTCCTTACAACTAATCCTTCTGCTTACACTGTGAATCTTTTCTCTCTGTTGGGCTCCTCCGATCACAACCTTATCACCTTAACCTGTCCTATTACTCCAGTACGGCCTGTGAATCCTCCAAAAAAACGTCGTCTGTGGCACTTTGGAGCTGCAGATTGGGAGGACTTCTCTGATTTTCCATGGAATGATTATTACTTCCATGGCCGAGAGCCATCTGAGTGTGCCTTGTGCATTACAGAGGTTATTCTCTCGGGCATGCAAGCATACATTTCTTTCTCATATCCTTTGATTAATGCACGAAAGCCTTCGTTTAATCACGCTTGTTCTAATGCTGTCCTCAACAGGGAGAGGGCCTATAAAACGTACCGGAGCCGACCCACTTCTGAATCACATCTTTTATACGTTTCTGCCTGGAATTGTCTAAGTCTGTTCTTCGCTCTGCTAGAAATAATTTCATCCGTACTCATTGCTCTCAACTCTCCTACTCGAATTCTTCCCACTCCTTCTGGCACTTTGCCAAAAACCTTTCTAACAATTTTACCTCATCATCCTTCCCTCCTCTTTTCTACTCTAATGGCTCCGTAGCTATTTCTTCGACTGATAAAGCAGATCTCTTCGCTCAATCTTTCTCCTCCAATTCTACCTTAGATGATTCCGGTGCTGTTCCTCCATCACTTCCCCCCTCTGACTTCCTCATGGCTGACATTAAAATTTCTTCAGCTGATGTATTTTCTGCCATCACAGGCCTCAATACTAACAAGGCATATGGGCCTGATAGAGTCCTTCCTGTTGTTCTCAAGAACTGTGCTTCTGTGCTTACACCCTGCCTAGGCAAACTCTTTCGCCTTTGTCTATCAACTTGTACCTTTCCTTCTTGCTGGAAATTTGTTCTCATTCAGCTAGTCCCAAAGAAGGGTGACCATTCGCAACCCTCTAATTATCGTCCAATTGTTTTAACATTCTGTATCTCTAAAGTTTTCTAGTCAATTCTTAATAGAATAAGTTTAAAGCATCTTTCCTATCACAACCTTCTTTCTGATCATCAGTATGGGTTCCGTCAGGGACGCTCCACTGGCGATTTTCTCACCTACCTTTCAGACTCCTGGTCATCCTTCTTTCGAGCTTTTGGCAAAAGTTTGGCCATTGCACTTGACATCTCAAAGGCTTTCGATCGAGTCTGGCATAAATCTTTCATTCCAAACTGTCCTCTTACGGTTTCTATCCTTTTATCTGTGCTATCATCTCTAGCTTTCTTTCTGGTCGTTCTATAGCCGCTGTTGTAGACGGCCATCATTCTTCTCCTCGATCTATCGTCAGTGGTGTTCCTCAGGGCTCTGCCCTCTCACCAACTCTCTTCCTTTTATTCATCAATAACCTTCTAAGCTGTACATCTAACCCTATCCACTAATACTCTGATGACTCCACCCTTCACCTTTCCATTTGGTTCCCGCAACGTCATCTCAGCAGTTACTTCAACAAACAAGGGATGAGGCTATGGCACACCTAATTTCTGACTTGTCTCGTATCTCTGACTGAAGCAAAAATAATCTTGTTTTTTTTTTTAATGCATCGAAGACTAAGTTTTTACATCTATCAACCCTACAAAATCATCCACAGGTATACCCACTAACGTTTAATAATATTCAGCTTAATCCTGCATCATCCTTGAACATGCTTGGGGTTTCATTTACTCGGGACTTATCTTGGAAAGATCATATTACATCTCTTGTAAAATCTGCTTCCAAGAGATTAGGTGTGCTAAGCCGATTCCGTTCCTTCTTTATCCCTGCACAATTGTTGACTCTATATACGGGTTTTATCCGCCCCTGTGTGGAGTACAACTCTCATGTGTGGGGAGGCTCTCCTGATACAGCTCTTCTCAATAGGGTGGAGTCAAAGGCTTTTCGTCTCATTAACTCTCCTCCTTTTACTAACTCCCTTCAACCTCTGTCTCTTCGCCTCACTATTGCATCTTTATCTCTTTTCTGTCGCTACTTCAATGGTCACTGCTCCTTTGAACTGTCTGCATGTATTCCTCCACCTCTACGACGGGCGCGTAGCACCCGTCTAGCAACAAACTCTCATCCCTTTTCTGTCCAACTCTCTTACGCAAAAGTTAACTGTTACTCCCAGTCCTTCATTTATGCAACAGGTCAGCTCTGGAACTGTCTCCCTCTGTCTGTATTTCCTGCTTCCTATGATCTCCAGTCTTTCAAACGCAGTTTGTCCAGGCATCTCGAAATGTTCTGATCTTAAATTTGGCTCTCTTTTGTATTTTGTTTTTCTCTTGGAAGGAATAATAATTGCAGGCCTGCAGCCTTTGGTTCCTTCTTCCTCGCATTAAAAAAAAAATTGTCTATCTATCTATCAGTGCCTGTATCTATCTTGTCACGAATCAATTCGCGACACATCCCTTTTGTGAGAAGCCACGAACTATTAGTGGAAAACTCACTGTGTATCACTCAGTTAACCGTTTCTCTCTCCATTTCGGAGTATATTTTTCAAAACATTCGTCACTTTCAAAAGTGACCGATTTAATGCACGTCACTAAGTGCTCTACTGAGCGATACAATTGTTTTTTTATTGTTTGCCTCTGCTTGCCTCAACCGTTAGCCACGCCTTCTTCCGGTGGCTTGTGCGTCCTGCCTATACATCATTTGAATTCAGTCTAGTTGTGGCTTTGACGGAGAGAGGTCCTGTGCTACAGAAGTGTGAGAGGTCAGCTAGCACCCAAGCTCCACAGAGTACAATTTCTCCAAACTCCCACCCCTTGGTGATACAAAGCATTCATCGTTCAGTATTTCCTTTTGTTTTCGTAGTCTTAAGAGTTTAGTTAAGGTGTTTTTTTTCCTAGGCGTAAGTATTTAGCTTTTGTGTGAGTGAGTGAGTGCGGTCTCATTGATTTGATTTGAAATGTAACGTTAAATTTATTTTTTGTAATCAATAAATTTAACAGTTCTTTTTCTTGAGCTTAATGTAAAGTAAAATCTTGTTTCATTTCTCCAAATTAAGCTTATTTCCCACATAGCTCCTTGCTTGCATAGACATTTGACTATTCATAACTGGTACTTAGACCAGTCTTGTTGTATTAACTTTAAATCCGTTGTGCCAGGAGTTAAAGCATCAGCAAGAACCTGATGTTAGTATTAGTTATTTATTGTCAGGGGTGAAGTAACTTTCTCCAGAGGCTAACAGTACTAATTCAGCATTTGTGAGTAATTAGTCTCTGCTGTGTACTGTTGAGAAAGTTTATAAATTCTCGCTCTTAGAGAATCGTGCACAAGCCAGCGTAAAGTAATCGTTGCTTGATGTAGCAAGACAATCATTGTCTCTGCTCTTTAATATTATTGAATATTAATATCAATTAAATAATATTTAAGCATTTATATTTAAAAACACCGTGTTATTTTAAAAACCCCGTGACAATTGGCGACCTCGCCAGGATATTTACTCCTAGCTATAAAGCTATGCACGAGATTGTGCTCACTCATTCATATTTAGGTATTTATAATTAAAGTTTATAGACACAAGTTTACTGGTGTTTACTGTTAATTTAGCAAGTGAATTTTTCTTTATCAATCCATAGAGTACTTAACTCTAGTTTATTCTTGGTAACGCCAGACGATTTTATTCGCTCCTGGGTAGTCGCTACCCATTGTGTCTATTATTGAGTCTTCCCAGTCATTTACATTTTGATTTATTCTTTGCCAGTTAACTAGATAAGACTGGTCACCACTAGCTTGTGTCTGTATTCTTTACTTGTGTTTATTAGTATTCGTCGCTAAGCAGTCAGTACTCAATTTCGGTTTGCTTAATAAATTAGCGCCATGGCTACTACTGTATTTTTACAGGAAGCCAAAGAAATGGGTCTTTCGGACCCAACCAAAATTAAAGAGTATATACTCTCACGGCATAATCAGGAGCAGCAGCGCGAGAATGATGCCCGTGAAGAGCGTAAGATTCAGCGCGAATACGAGCGAGAACAGCGTGAGGAACGCAAAAAGGAGCGCGAGTACGAGCGAGAACAGCGCGAACATGAGCAGAAACAGCGCGAACTCGACTTAGAACATGAGTGAGAACAGCGTGAGGAACGAGAGAGAGAACATCAATATGAGTTACAACAACGCGAGAGAGAACGAGAGCACGAACGTGCCGAACGTGAGGCACGCGAAAAACATGAACTTGAAGCGCTGAAGCTCAAACGAGATTCCTTGGCTTCAGACACGTCTGCTGCAGTTGGTCCAAGCTCCACGAGCGTTTCCCCTGCACACGTCCTGGCGACCCCACGCATCAAGCTTCCTTCATACAAGGAAAGTGAGCGAATCGAGCCGTACATAGCTCGTTTTGAGGATATGACAGACATGTATCAACTGGATGAGGCAGCTAAGCGGCTTCAGTTTCTTAGCCTATTTGAGGGCCCTGCCCTCGATATTCTCCACAGAATTCATGGAGACAATCTCACATATGAGATGATGAAAGCTGCGCTCATTAAGGCGTATGGTCTCACAGTAGACGACGCCAAAGTTCAGTTCATGCAAGCTCGTCTCCAAGACAAGGAGACAGCTGTTCAGTTCCTCGATCGTCTCACTGCTTACTTAAATGAGTGGATGGAGAAAGATGAAACTCCTTCCACGCGTGAGGGGATAATTGACCTTATGCTGCGTACACAGCTAGAGAGGTCGTGGCCTGCTGAGCTCATAGCACAGCTTAAGATCTGCCAGGTGAAAGATGCCAGCCAAATGGCAGAGAAGGCTGATGCATTCTTTACTGCATACGGGTATCAAACTCGTAAGCAAAACGCCTGGAACAGAAAACCTGATAAATCTGGGAAATCGTCTCAGACTGAATCCCAGCACCAAGGCCGTTCTCAGAGTAATGACCAAGGTCCAAGCAAACCGCAGAAGGACCAGGGGCAAAATACACTGCAGCCTGCTTGGAAGCGGTACAACAAGTACCCTAACCAGCAGCAGTATCAGCCACGTAACCGACCGTCGGGACAAACTTTTCCACCACCAGCTCAAAAGAGGCAGGAAGCAAACGCAGCCTTCATTCCTCAGCAGCAGCACGGTGGTCATGTCCCTACCAGTGTGGGTACTCCCCCACAGTTCACTAGTCCCACAGTGACAGTGAACCCCCCTCCACAGATGGCCAATGTTCCATCTTCTCAAGTATATAATTCACAAGGCACAATGTTTGCCGCATCAATTCAGCAGCCTCATGAGTGGCTAGCTGCTTCCTCCACAGGCCCTCCCACAGGTGACAGTACCTTCCTTGTTCAGCCAGGGTTTGTGGGAGGCATTCCTGTGAAGGTCCTGAGAGATAATGGTTCCTCAGGTTGCTCTGTCAAGCAGAGTCTAGTTCGGCCTGAGCAGTATACAGGTCGACAGATCCATGCAAACCTTATTGATGGATCAGTGAGATTGTTCCCTGAGGCATGTATCCAGGTGGCATCTCCATTTTATACTGGTACGACACTTGCAGTTGTCATGCCAGAACCTTTATTTGACCTCATTATTGGAAATATTAATGGAGTCAAGGATAGTTGCTCCAATGATGACGCTACTCAGACTTCGGCTGCTGTGGTAACACGAGCCATGGCTGAGGCTCCAGACTGTGTCACCCCAGTGATCATTGAATCGCCGCAAGATCTGATGTGTAGTCAACTTGTTGTGCAAGAACAACATTCTGACCTGACACTTGCTGCCGTGCGAAACGAACAAAAGGGTCGAGTGATTAAGTATTCACGGGGAGGTCGGGCCAAGTTCCTTCGCAAACAAGGACGGCTCTACCGTGAGTCACGAACACCCGAGGGCGAGGTTCGACTGCAGTTTGTCGTTCCCGCCAAGTACCGCCTAGCAGTGTTACAATGGGGTCATTTTTCAGCCTCAGGAGGTCACATGGGCAAAAGGAAGACCCAGGGCCGTATCTGAGCTGACTTTTTCTGGCCAGGGATGGGACGGGACATAGATAGTTTTGTCCGCTCCTGCAGTGTTTGCCAAAGTATCACCACTAATCAGGGACATGCCCTTCCTGTGCCATTTGTAACCACACCCGTAATCTCTGAGACAATTGAGAGACAGGGTAGTGGTGAAGTGGGTGCAGACCTGACGTCTCGCCCATTGGCCCCACAGGACACATTATGTCCAGGGCCTGTACATACATATTATGTACCGTAAGTTAAGGGGGAAGTTGAGAGGCGACTCGAGGCTATGGAAGACCCGAGTTTGCACAAGGATTCTCAGCTTCACGGTACTAATATAAGTACTGTAGGTTAAGGGGGAAATTCAAGAGAGAACTCCGCAGAGGCGACTTGAGGCTATGGAAGACCGAAGTTTGCACAAGGATTCTCAGCTCCCCGATACTAATATAAGTACTGTAGGTTAAGGGGGAAGTGAGAATTCCGCAGAGGTGACTTGAGGCTATGGAAGACCTGAGTTTGCACAAGGATTCTCAGCTCCCCGATACTAATATAAGTACTGTAGGTTAAGGAACAGGTTGAGGACCCATGTGCAGTTCGAGGCTATGGAAGACCCGAGTTTGCACAAGGATTCTCAACTTGCCGACCATAATCGTGTGCTATAATTAATGGCGACCTCGAATGTACGTCGTAGCACTGACTGCTGGGCAGAGAGAGTAATTGTAACATAATAAAATTTTGTCTCATTGACACTTTTGATGCTCCACCTTAATTGATTTTGCAGGTACAGCAATGGGCGTAGCAGTTTTGCTGTGCAGGCCAGCTGATCGTCTGCCACACGCTGCTGCCTCTTCTCCTCTGCCTTCGTCGTCGCCATGTTATTATTTACTATGTCATTTTCCACATAGGTACAGTTACACCACAACTGTCACACCTACACCGTGTATTACATACATCACACTACACAACAATTAGTTGTCAGTGTAAATGTAGCGACTTTTCGCTCAGTTTGACCTGAGTACAGGATTTTCACCGTCGTCACGGAGTTTTTCCCTCAAGCTTGCTTCTATTAACGTAAATACGAGGTTTTTTCGCTCACTGGCGACTGCGACTTTCTCCTGTAGCAGGATAGCACACACACCACAGTGTGAATCTTGTGTGAATGACTTAGGATGTGTACATATATATATATATATATATATCCACAAATTTTTTCCCATAAGGAAAAAATTTAATTTTGTAGGGGCGTAATGTCACGAATCAATTCGCGACATTTCCCTTTTGTGAGAAGCCACGAACTATTAGTGGAAAACTCACTGTGTATCGCTCAGTTAACCGTTTCTCTCTCCATTTCAGAGTCTACTTTTCAAAACATTCGTCACTTTCAAAAGTGACCGATTTAATGCACGTCACTAAGTGCTCTACTGAGCGATACAATTGTTTTTTTATTGTTTGCCCCTGCTTGCCTCAACCGTTAGCCACGCCTTCTTCCGGTGGCTTGTGCGTCCTGCCTATACATCATTTGAATTCAGTCTAGTTGTGGCTTTGACGGAGAGAGGTCCTGTGCTCCAGAAGTGTGAGAGGTCAGCTAGCACCCAAGCTCCACAGAGTACAATTTCTCCAAACTCCCACCCCTTGGTGATACAAAGCATTCATCGTTCAGTATTTCCTTTTGTTTTCGTAGTCTTAAGAGTTTAGTTAAGGTGTTTTTTTTCCTAGGCATAAGTATTTAGCTTTTGTGTGAGTGAGTGAGTGCGGTCTCATTGATTTGATTTGAAATGTAACGTTAAATTTATTTTTTGTAATCAATAAATTTAACAGTTCTTTTTCTTGAGCTTAATGTAAAGTAAAATCTTGTTTCATTTCTCCAAATTAAGCTTATTTCCCACATAGCTCCTAGCTTGCATAAACGTTTGACTATTCATAACTGGTACTTAGACCAGTCTTGTTGTATTAACTTAAAATCCGTTGTGCCAGGAGTTAAAGCATCAGCAAGAACCTGATGTTAGTATTAGTTATTTATTGTCAGGGGTGAAGTAACTTTCTCCAGAGGCTAACAGTACTAATTCAGCATTTGTGAGTAATTAGTCTCTGCTGTGTACTGTTGAGAAAGTTTATAAATTCTCGTTCTTAAAGAATCGTGCACAAGCCAGCGTAAAGTAATCGTTGCTTGATGTAGCAAGACAATCATTGTCTCTGCTCTTTAATATTATTGAATATTAATATCAATTAAATAATATTTAAGCATTTATATTTAAAAACACCGTGTTATTTTAAAAAACCCGTGACATATCTCTCTGTCTGTTCATCTATCTATATCTGTCTATTTACCTGTCTGTCTATCTGTATCTATATTTTATCTATCTGCCTATCTGTCTGTCTGTCTTTATCTATCTATCTCTCCATCTATCTACCTCTCTATTTGTCTATCAATCTATCGATCTATATATCGATCTACTGTACCTATCTATCTATCTATCTATCTATCCTTCTTGAGCTATTTCAATTTCATACCTGAAAGAAATCGCAAAAAAAATCGTCTAGTTTTGATCTTTTCTAGTGGAAGCTAGATAAATTGATAGACAGATAGATAGATAGACAGACAGACAGATAAACTAATAGGTTGGTAGGTAGATGCATGGATGGGTAGACAGATAAAAATGGATAGATAGATAGACAGAATGAACGGTACGTAGACGGATAAACAGACAGATAAAAAAAGACAGATGGATAGATGGAAAGAAAGAACGATATGTTGACAGATAGAACGGTAATGATAGATAGATAGATTGATTGATTGATTGATAGATAGGTAGAAAGAACGATGAGTAAAGATAGATACAGGTAGAATTAGACAGATATATAGGCAGATAGGTTGATAAAAAAAAAAACAGACAGGAATGAAGACAGACACATAGATGGATAGATAGACAGAGAGATAAATAGACAGATAAATAGACAGAGAGATAGGTAGACAGAGAGATAGATAGAGAGATAGATAGATAGATAGATAAATGTAGCAGAGATAGACACAGAATGGTACTCCTTTTAAGGGCTTTTTTCAACGATTATTTAAAGATACACAGTGTTACACAGACCACACAGACCCAGAGGACCCTCCACTCTTTCCCTAACTCAGTCCAAACTCAGCCTGAAATCCAGTTCTTCTGCCCTGATTCACTCTCACGCAACCATTTCTTTCTCCTTCCAAGAAAATCCTTTAAACTTCATTCGACATCTTAACTTACATTCTTAAAACTTTTCCTTGTTGAATTTCCGACCCCTCTAGTATTCGTTTTCCCTGAACTTAATTCCAGAAGAGTGTATGTGAGTGAGGTCAAGAGGACAGATGGAAAGGGAGACCATTGATGAATGAAGTGAGAGATATATCTGAGAGGCTGTGTGTGAGTTGGAGGGAGGGCAGACAAATGCAAGAGTAGGATAAGGTGGAGGGATGGAGTGGAGAGAGATATGAGAAAATGGGGTGTGAGCTGGAGGGAGGACAGCCAAATGATAGTGTGGGAAGGAGAGCAAGGATTAGGTTGAGGGATGGAGTAGAGATGCATGAGAGAGGGTGTGTGTGAGTTGAGGGAAGGGCAGCCAGAAGCAAAGGGAAGAGAGATGAGATGAAGGGCTGGAGTAGAGAGAGCTATGAGCGAGGGAGGGTGTGAGTTGGAGGAGGAGCAGCCAAATGACAAAGGAAGTGGGAGACCAAGGACGAGATGAAGGGATGGAGTGGAGAGGTATATGAGGGAGAGGGTGTGAGCTGGAGTGCTGGGGTGGAGAGATATATGACAGAGTGTGTGTGTGAGTTGGAGGAAGGGCAGCCAAATGGTGGAGTAGGGGGTAGACCAAGGATGAGAAGGGGAGATGAGATGAAGAGATATATTATGAGAGAATTACGTTGATGATAGAGACACAAATACGTTATGGGCAAAATAATTCGCCAAAAAACATGTGTAAAGAAGCGTTAACTGAAGTCCACGTGGGAGTGTAAGGTGTTGCGTAACTTACTGGGAAGTGCAAAAGTTTGGGGTCCTTGAAAGATGTTACCCTGTCTTGATAGTTCCTTATTTAACACACCTTTTTATGCAACTTGTTTTTGTTGACATTTAATACTTATTCTGTACCCATCACTATCTCTCTCTCTCTCTCTCTCTCTCTCTCTCTCTCTCTCTCTCTCAAGAATTTTTCATGTTTTATTTTCATACCCATTCCGTCTCACTTTTCTCGTCTCCCCCCCCCCACCCTTTTCACTCTCTCTTTATCTCTTACATGTTAATACTTTCTCGGTTATATTCAAACTCCTTCTCACACTTCTTCGCCTCTCTCTCTCTCTCTCTCTCTCTCTCACACACACACACACACACACACACACACACACACACACACACACACGCACACAAACTCTCACCTTTGCAGTTTCTGTCTGTCTCTCTCTCTCTCTCCCTTTTCACACCTCCCCTTCCTTCTCCTCTCCCTACCTCTTTTTCTTCCGTTTCTTCTTATCTTGCCCTCATTGTCCCTCTCTCCCACGAATGGAGGATGGTGGACTGCTAGAGGAGAGCCACGTCAGCCTGCAGTCCACTGAGTTAACATTCCTATGAACCTGGTGGTACAAGTACTATTGGTGCTACTAGTTGGCCTTCTTAAGATAAATAAAATCGTCTGGATATATCAATGAATAACACTAGTTGTTGTAATCCCAGGCTTATCTCAACGTGAACCCAGTGTGCTGCAGGCTGAAGTCGCCCTTTTTCCTGCAGTCCACCATCCTCCTTTCGTGGAATAGGGTGGGAGTTGTGGGACGTATAATTAGGTAGCGGAACTGCCCGGCGATATCAGTTCCACCATATGTAGGCATCCCAAGAGACAGAGAGAGACAGAGAGAGATTTGAAGTACGAATTACTTATGCATAAACCCGTTCTACATCATCGTTCCATAAATCTTAAAATATTGCATTAAAATTTTCATAAGTTTTCGCTCACGTATCTCACATCGTTTAAACATGCAGGGAAACTAAGTCGCTGATGTGAAGAGGTTAAGATTTTTTTTTTTTTTTTGGGGGGGATAAGTCTAATTCTCCTCTCTCTCTCTCTCTCTCTCTCTCTCTCTCTCTCTCTCTCTCTCCTCGATTAGATTCATTTTAGGATTATTATATTACTAATCTTAGTAATTATCTTAAATGGAACTAAACCCCTTCACTACGATGACTCCTTTATTTCATCCTATCTTCAGACCACTTTATTCGGTTTTTAAATAGATCCATAGATAGATAGATAGTGAGATATAGATAGACAGACAGACAGAGATAAAAACCTAAACAAAACAAAGAATCAACGCATTAAAAATATTTAAATACGTGGATGTTAGAGAGAGAGAGAGAGAGAGAGAGAGAGAGAGAGAGAGAGAGAGAGAGACTATCAGATGAACACTCCTTCGTAGACCCCATCAGAAAACATAGTAACTAGGTGGGGAGGAGTGAAAGTCAAGGAGAGAGGCATGCAGTATTCTTGGAGAAGCTGAGAGAACTCCCCCCCACCACACACATATCTAAACGCGTACATTCACTTTTCATTCCTATTTTTCATGTGTGTGTGTGTGTGTGTGTGTGTGTGTGTGTGTGTGTGTGTGTGTGTGTGTGTGTTTACCCCTTCTCTCTCTCTCTCTCTCTCTCTCTTTTTCAGTCTGTCTATCTGTCTGTCTGTCTGTCTGTCTCTCTCCCTCTTTCTGTCTATCTGTCTGTCTGTCTGTCTCTCTGTCTCTCTGTCTGTCTCTGTCTCTGTCTGTCTGTCTGTCTGTCTGTCTGTCTCTCTCTCTCTCTCTCTCTCTCTCTCTCTCTCTCTCTCTCTCTTTCACACACACACACACACACACACACACGCAAGCTGCTGAAGGAGGTGAGAAGGTTTTATAGAGCGACAAATGGCGGGGTGTAACGGAAAGAGCAAGTGTGAGATGGGAGATCTTAGCTATTTTCATTTTTTAATTCATCCATTTTTTATAGACATCGGGGACGACTACTTGCGGTGGCACTGGCATCCACCACGTCTACCACATTCACCACAACTACCACAACACCTCTCAAACCCCCACTCACCCCCAACCCACCCCAGCACCGAAAGAAGTGGCAATATTATCTTCCAAGGGTATAAATGTTCGCCAAGAAGAATGGAAACTTTGGTCACCCGGGAACCGTCGCAACTCTCTCTCTCTCTCTCTCTCTCTCTCTCTCTCTCTCTCTCTCTCTCTCAGCCATCACAACTAACATCACCACAACCACAACCTTAAGTCTAATATATCCACAACCACCAATCTACCACAACCACCAGTCTACCACAACCACGAGTTTACCTTCCACCAGTCTACCGCAACCACCAGTCTACCACAACCACCAGTCTACCATAACCACCAGTCTACCTTCCACCAGTCTACCACAACCACCAGTCTACCACAACCACCAGTCTACCACAACCACCAGTCTACCACAACCACCAATCTACCACAACCACCAGTCTGCCACAACCACCAATCTACCACAACCACCAGTCTACCACAACCACCAGTCTGCCACAACCACCAGTCTACCACAACCACCAGTCTACCACAACCACCAGTCTGCCACAACCACCAGTCTACCACAACCACCAGTCTACCACAACCAGCAACCTAACAATAGCAAAACAAAGGCCGCAGAAACAGCCTTTACTATTTTGAATGGGAGAAGTCTTCTCCAAGAAAAAACACAAACATGCCGTCACCCGGGAGACCTGGCCTCACTCTCTCTCTCTCTCTCTCTCTCTCACACACACACACACACACACACACACACACACACACACACACACACACACACATACACACACAGACGTAGCCTTTTTCCCATCTTGTTTTGCTTCGTCTGTGTTCATGCATGCTCATTCTTTCCCTTCCATTTCTCCTCTCTCTCTCTCTCTCTCTCTCTCTCTCTCTCAGGGAAAAAAAAAAAAAAATTACCCCAGCCCCAACGAAATATCTTGGTCCTAACAAAATCATTAAAAAAAAAAAAAAAAGACCCAGGAACAGCATTTATTGATTTTTTTTTTTTTTTCAAGGAGACAAAAGTTCGCCAAGAATACCTCAACCTCGAAGTCACCCGGGAAACCTGACCCCAGTCCTCCTCTCATGGGACTCTTCTCTGGATGGACGATAAAAAGTTTTCCCTATGGTCCTTCCAATTTATCCAGATCGTTTAGGCGTTGTCCCTCACGGGACTTCCCCTACGTGCGACGTTGCCACAGTTTCTACTGGGCCAATTATCGGATTAGAGACAAGGGTTAACCCTC
>NC_137057.1:40520533-40543033 GCF_032717465.1 Coenobita brevimanus
GAAGGAAGGAAGGAAGGAAAGAAGGAAGGAAGGGAGGGAGGAAGGATTAGTTAACGAAGCGTATGGATAGAAAGAAGAGTATGAGGAGACGGAAGGAAGGAAGAAAAGAAAAAAGGAACGACTAAGGATGGAAGAAAAGAAGGAAGGAAGGAAGGCCTATGTAGGGCAGAAATTTATTATGGACAGAAAAAAAGTCTCTCTCTCTCTCTCTCTCTCTCTCTCTCTCTCCCTCTCTCCCCGTGCCAATACCACTCTCCAAACACAGTTGCTCAAGCCCCCTCGGTGTCAATATTTAGCCCATCTCTTCTTAACCTCTCTGTTATCAAATTTTTACCACTGCCTTATTAATTTTTTGTTTCCCTCTCTCATGGTAGGGGTAACTCTACTATTCTTTTTTTCTGCTGACGCCAGACGATTTTATTCAGCTGAGAGAGAGAGAGAGAGAGAGAGAGAGAGAGTCGTAGGATTATGAGGATTGATATTATGACCATTACCTTTTTTTTTTAAATATAAATAACAGAACGGAGGAAGGAAAAACCAATGAGTAAAAAAAAATAATCCATACACCAGATTACTGGTGTCCTCTGTTCATAAAGTATCTGTAACAGTTAGACTTGAACAGTTGTGGTTTGAAATTTGGAGGGAAATAACTCTGGGGAAGAGAATTCCAGAGAGATGCAATTCGGAGAATGAAAGAATTCTGATAGCAGAAGTTCTGCAATATGGCTGAGTGACATTCCAGTCATGAGCGCTACCAGATGTCCGTGTAGCACGAGGGAAGGCACGGAGAGGTGGCACCATGGACGCAACTTCGTCTGAGCATTTGCCAAAAAATATCTGTAAAATAATGCAAGGGAGGCAACATTCCTTCTTACTTGCAGGGGAGGTAGTTTATATGTAATGGCGGGGTTGTTAATAATTCTAACAGCTTTGTTCTGAATTTTGTCTAGTTGTCTTAATGCAACCTCTCCACAACCATTCCACAAGGGTGAGCAATATTCAAGCTGACAGCGCACATGACTCTGTTATGGACTCTGTACAATAATCCAAGTTTCTTTGAGGCGGTTTTAGCAAGTGATCTGACTTGAGAGGTCCAGCTGAGGGCACTGTTAAGTGAGACGCCAAGAATTTCAATACTTTTGGAGATGGGAATATAAGTAGCACTGTAGGTAATGTACAAATCTGGCAATATCTGTCTATTAGTAAACTGTATATATTTAGTTTTACTAGCATTAAAAGAGACAAGGTTGTTTTGTCCCCATTCACTGATCGTAGATAGGTCTTGATTTATGAAGATGGCTGTACTGAGTTGAGAGGTAGAGATATTAGGCTTTGTAATTGGGTGTCTGAGTGTGAATGAACTATGTAGTGTTGAGTCATCTGCATATGAGTGAATGGGATTGTAGGTGACAGATAAGAGATCATTAATATGAACCAGAAATAGGGTTGGCGCCAGAACTGATCCCTGCGGCACGCCGGCGTTAATTGAGTGGAAATTGGAATATACATCATCTACTTTTACTCTTATTTTCCTGTCACTAAGATATGAAGAAATCAAAGGAATAAAAGACGTTAGTCCATAGCAAGGGAGTTTTGACAGCAGGGAACGGTGCCATACTCTGTCGAAAGCTTTAGAGATATCAAGAGCTACTGCATGAGTTTCTCCAAAAAGATCAACTGATTGATGGATAGTATGAATTAAGTGACTGAGTATGTCAATGGTGGATCTTTCGTGGCGAAAACCATATTGTCTATCAGTAATTAAGTTGTTGGATTCCAGATGTTTAACAATGTGCTTATTAATTAAAATTTCAAATACCTTACCAAGAGAAGATGTGACAGCTATTGATCTGTAATTGAAGGGATCAGACGAATTTCCTTTCTTCGGATCTTTACCTCTCCCATTCCCCTCTGTCTGTCTGTCTGTCTGTCTGTCTGTCTGTCTGACGCTCTGTTTGTCTGTCTGTCTGTCTGCTTCTTTCTTTCTCTCTCTCTCTCTCTCTCTCTCTCTCTCTCTCTCTCTCTCTCTCTCTCTCTCTCTCTCTTTTCATGCAGTCCACCATCCTTCCTTCAGGGGATGGAGAAGGATGTGAGGGACGTTTGTATACCTAGACATATCCACAGAAAGATGTATAAAAATAATAATAATAATAATGCTGATAATAATAATAATAATAATAATGATGATGATGATGATAATAATAATAATAATAATATTAATATTAATGTGTGGTAGATGTGGGCTCCCATCATCCACTCACACAATGTAGTGCTGCATTATGGCCTTTACACTGAGTGACAGGCTAAATGGTTTCTTGTAACCCAGGAAACCATTTACTACGCTGGGTGGTAACCATGTAACCAAATTATGACGCCTGGTGGTTTAGTGGGTAATTAAGGAGCTCCAATCGGATTGAGCTGGTGAATGTTTTTATCCATGGGATGGATGGGGTTTATTGCTCACGTAATTGCACTCATGGACGGGTGAGGCTGGTCACTCTCATCCTAAATGTCAGTACCAATACGCTCCTCATAGGGCAACACAGGATTGGATGGTGAATGAATGAATGAATAATAATAATAGTAATAAAAATCATGATGATGATGATGATGATGATGATGATCATCATCATCATCATCATCATCATCGTACTCTATCTGGCCCTCAGATCTGGCCAGCTAATCAAGAATGGCCATGTCCAGACCTTCAACATGGAAAGTGGCCCTGAAGTGGAGAATAGGGAATGGGGGAGGTGGATGGGGATGATATGGATGGGAATGAGGGAACGTAGATGGGGATGGTATGAATGGGCTTCTTTGGATTTTTCTTTAATGCAAGGAAGAAAGAACCAAAGGCCAGAAGCCCACCATCGCTGGGTGGTTTTGTTATTGTTATTGTTGTTCTTGTTATTATTATTATTATCATTATTATTATTATTTTCATTATCACACACACAGTTATCTTGACACAAGTCAAGAGTGAAAGTAGTGGAAGAGGAGCATGTGGAGTCACATGGAGAGACAAACTGACAAATGAGGAAGTGAAGGAGAACTGTGGTGTGGATGTGATAGGAAGCGTTAGGAGAGACACACTGATGTGGTTTGGCCATATGGAGAGGATGGAGAGAGAGTGACTGACGAGGAGAGTGAGGTGGAGGGGGGGGGGAGACCAAGGATGAAGTGGATTGATGGAGTGGTGAGGTACATGAGAGAGGAGGGTGTGAGCTGGGAGCAGGGCAGTGAAATGGCGGGGGACAGGGAGAAATGGGGGCGATTTGTCTGTGGCCATCCCTTACGGGACTAAGACGTCTGGACGATACATGGAGATCATGACAAATGAACACTAAGTAGAGGCCAGAATCGAACCCGTATGCCGCAGATCCCAGTCCACCTCGTAACCACTGAGTCAAGAACCTTACTCCACTTGACCGTCAGGCTACTCAGGTTTTATATAAGTCAGTGCATTATCATTTTTTCAGTGACGTGTTTTGTAGCTAAATACATTACAAATTACCATTAATAATTTCATAATCTAAATACCTATAGCACTGTATTCACTTTTTTCATGCAAGGAAGAAGGAACAGAAGGCCAGAAGCCAGCAAGATTATTCCCTCCAAGAAAAAAATAGAAACATAACAGAGAACCAAATTCAAGATACAGTCATTTCGAGATGCCTGGACACTTTGCGTTTAAAAAACTGAAAGTCATAGGCAGTTAAACATACAAAGGGAGACAGTTCCAGAGTTGACCTGTTGCTTACATGAAGGACTGGGAGGAAAGGTTAACTCTTGGATCAGAGAGTTGGATGGAAAAGGGATGAGAGTTTCCTACCAGACTGGTGCTATATTCCCGCCTTAGTGGTGGAGGATGCAAGTAGACAGTTCAGAGGAGCAGTGACCATTGAAAAAAAGATAAAATTAAGAGTCACGCGAATCAGAATATTAAGACACGAAATAAAAATCATACTTGCACGGGGAATCAGTAAGGAGTGAGAATATTCAAGTATTGTTATAAACTCATTTCAGATTCCATGCGCATCAAAAGAGCGTAGAGCTATCCTTAATCTCACTTACTTTTATTGGCCTCACGAGAAGCACAGCCTGAAGCGTTCTTGGAAACTCATGTCTGCAAAGCTCATTTTTGTTGCAGTGTTTTATGAAATTGTAATAATGTTAGGATGACTTACTGATTCAGGTGTTTTGTGTGTGTGTGTGTGTGTGTGTGTGTGTGTGTGTGTGTGTGTGTGTGTGTGTGTGTGTGTGTGTGTGTGTGTGTGTGTTCTTTCTCTGCCTAAACCTGTTATGTCAGGCTCTCGCTCTCTTTGTCCCTTCTGTTTCCCCGTTTCTCTCTGTCTTCAGCCCTGTGTGACTGTCTCTCGTATCCCCTTTTTTTTTTTTTAAGATTTTTTTTTAATTCTAAGGTCAGACCAAGCTGGAGCGAACCCCTAGGTTTGTGGAGTCTGTGTATCTGTGTAGCACTCTCTGTCGGTCTCCATCTCACGGTCTTTCAGTCATTCAGTATCATGGTCTCCTCCCTTCTGTCTGTCTGTCTGTCTGTCTCTGTCTGTCTGTCTGTCTTTCTCTCTCTCTCTCTCTCTCTCTCTCTCTCTCTCTCTCTCTCTCTCTCTCCAGCAATTTCTCTTCCTTGACCTCTTCCTGATGGAGTAATATCCTGCGTAGTCTGCTCAGTCTCTCACAACGATCAAACAGGCAGACAGGTAGGCAGATGTGTGGGTAGGCAGGTAGGTAGGTTGGCAGGTAGGCAGTAAAGAAGATAAGTAGACAGGTAGGCAGGTAAATAAGACAAAAAAACAGACAGGTAGAGACAGGTAGAAAAGTGGATAGACGGATCGACATGTAGAAGGTAGGTAGGTATATAGACAGGCAGACAGGAAGGAAAGTAAAGAGCTTGATAGGAGGTAGGCAGACAGGTAGGGAGAAAGGTAGACAAGTAGGAAGGCAGACAAGTAGGAAGGCAGGCAGGGAGACAGGCAGGGAAGAAAAATGGATGGTAAATAGGAAGTTACGTTAGTAGGTAGGTAGGGAGAGAGATTGGTAAGCAGGTAGATAGGTAGGTAGGTACAGAGATAGGTAAACAGGGAGGTAGGCAGGTAAACAGAGAGATAAGTAAGCAGGTAGGTAGGTAGGTAGGTAGGTGGGTGGCTGGCTGGGAAGAAGGGAGAGAGACAGGGAGCGATGAAGGCATGCAGGGAGGCAGTCAAGAAGATGGTGAGGTAAGCAGGCAGGGAGACAGGTATGCAGAAGGCAGAGAAGCAGCCAAGGCGAGACATGATCCCTTCTTCATTTCAAGGGAGAGGGACGACAGAAACATAACATTCACAACTCTCTCTCTCTTTCTCTCTCTCTCTTTCTCTCTCTCTCCCCCTCTAATATGACACCTTTCTGCGTACGTCTTGCCTCCAAAATACAATTTCACCCCTCTCATCGCGGGAACAACTTTAGTACTACACGCCAGATAATGCCAAGTGATTTTATTCGAGAAATGGTAAATACAGTAATTAGGGCAGGATTTTGCTATAATGTAAACAAACGATAGCTTAAGGTCTCAGTCTGAAAGGGCTTGGATGTGTGTGTGTGTGTGTGTGTGTGTGTGTGTGTGTGTGTTGTTCTGTCTGTCTGTGTGTCTGTATCTGTGTCTGTGTGTCTGTGTGTCTGTGTGTCTGTGTGTCTGTGTGTCTGTGTCTGTGTGTCTGTGTCTGTGTCTGTGTGTCTGTCTGTCTGTCTGTCTGTCTGTCTGTCTGTCTGTCTGTCTGAAAGGGCTTGGATGTGTGTGTGTGTGTGTGTGTGTGTGTGTGTGTGTGTGTGTGTGTGTGTGTGTGTGTGTTGTTCTCTCTGTCTGTGTCTGTCTGACTCTGTCTGTCTGTCTGTCTCTCTCTCTCTCTCTCTCTCTCTCTCTCTCTCTCTCTCTCTCTCTCTCTCTTCCTCCTTCTTTCCCTCCCTCCTTCCCTACACCCTCACCCCACAGGCTGTGACAAGAGAAGGAGGTAAAGGAAGACTAATGACTTCCAAGGAGCAGGAGATGGAGACCGAGAAATATCTAAGACGCCAAAGAGGGAGGCAGAATAATCCTTCAATACCTCGGCGACGTTTATGTGTTAGTATTATTATCTCCAGAGGATCATGTTTATCTTGGGGGAGACTAAGTTGGAGGACTTAGTGTACCTTATTTAGAATGCTCATATATCTGTCCAATTGTCAATCTATCTGTTTCTCTATCTGTCTATACATCTGTCTATCATTCTACCTATCTATGTATCCATCTATCTGTCTGTCTATCTATCTATCTGTATCCACTTATCAATCTATCTATCTGTTTATCTATCTATCGGTCTGTCTATTTCTTTGTATCTGTATATCTATCTATCTGTGCCTATCTGTTTATATGTCTATCTATCTATTTATCTGTCTATCTGTCTATCCTGCTTCAGCTCTTTCAGTCTCAGACTTGAAAGAAATCCCTGAAAAAAATCGTTTAGTTTTGATCTTTTCTAGTGGAAGATAGATAGATAAATTGATGGACAGACATAGATAGATAGACAGATAAATAGATAAATTAGCTGATAGGTAGGTCGGTAGATACATAGATGGGTAGACAGATAAAAACAGATACATAGACAGATAGATCGATATAGCTGAGAACACTGATAGAATGATAGGTAGATAGGTAGTGATAAAAAATCAGACAGGAATGAAAACAGATACATGGATAAAAAGATAAATAGACAGGTACAGATAGATAGACGGATGGATATAAAGATAGATTAACAGAGAGATAGACAAACAGAAAGATAGATGGATAGATAGATAAATATAGCAGAGATAGACACAGAATGGTACTCCTATTAAGTGCTTTTTTCAACTATTATAAAAAGTTACACAGAGTTTAACAGACCAAACAGATCCACAGGAACCACCACCCTTTTCCTAACTCAGTCCATACTCGGCCAGACATCCAAATCATCTGCCCTGATTCAGTCTCACGCAACCCCTTCTTCTCCTCCTTCCAAGAGACTCCTTTAAACTTCATTCGATATTTTCCTTGCTGAATATAAAACTTTTCCTTGCTGAATATCCGACCCATCTATTATTCATTTTCCCTGACCTTAATTATAGAAGAGTGTGTGTGAGTGAGGTCCAGAGGAGAGGAGGAGAGGGAGACTAAGGATGAGGTGGAGGGATGAAGTGGGGAGATATATGTGAGAGGCTGTGTGTGAGTTGGGGGCAGGGCAGCCAAATGACAAAGGAAGAAGGAGGCCAAGGATGAGATGTATGGATGGAATAGAGAGATGTATGAGAAAATGGGGTGTGAATCGGAGGGAGGACAGCAAAATGGGAGTGCGGGAGGGAGATCAAGAATGAGGAGGAGGGATGAAGTGGAGAGATGAATAAAAGAGGGTATGTGTGAGTGTGTGTGTGTGTGTGTGTGTGTGTGTGAGTTGGGGGAAGGGCAGCCAGATGGCAAGGGAAGAGGGGTGGGACGGAGGGCTGGAATAGGTATGGGAGACAGAGAGAAAGGGAGAGTTGGAGGGGGGGCAGCCAAATGACAAAGGAAGTGGGAGACCAAGGATGAGATGAAGGGATGGAGTGGAGAGGTATATGAGGGAGAGGGTGTGAGCTGGAGTGATGGGGTGGAGAGATATATGACAGAGTGTGTGTGTGAGTTGGAGGAAGGGCAGCCAAATGGTAGAGTAGGGGGTAGACCAAGGATGAGAAGGGGAGATGAGGTGAAGAGATAAATTATGAGAGAAAAACGTTGATAATAGAGACACAAATACGTTATGGGCAAAATAATTCGCCAAGAAACATGTGTAAAGAAGAGTTAACTGAAGTCCACGTGGGAGTGTAAGGTGTTGCGTAACTTACTGGGAAGTGCAAAAGTTTGGGGTCCTTGAAAGATGTTACCCTGTCTTGATAGTTCCTTATTTAACACACCTTTTTATGCACCCTGTATATGTTGACATTTGATACTTATTCTGTACCCATCACTATATCTCTCTCTCTCTCTCTCTCTCTCACATACACACTCTTCAATAATTCTACTGTTTTATACTCTCACCTTTGCACTCTCCCCCTCTCGCCCACACACTTTATTTACGCCTCTCACTTTAACATGTTTCGCTCTCTCTCTCTCTCTCTCTCTCTCTCACTCACTCAAGAATTCTCCGTGTTTTATTTTCATACCCATTCCTTCTCACCTTTCCCGTCCCCCTCCCCCTTTCACTCTCTCTTTATTTCTCACATTTTAATACTTTCTCTGTTTTATTCAAACTCTCTTTTACACTTCTGCACCTCTCTGTCTGTCTGTCTGTCTGTCTGTCTCTCTGTCTGTCTCTCTCTAACACATTACATAACCCCTATTTTGGTAACTCAGTTATTACAACAAAATTCAGGTTAAGACCTAATGCCTAAAGTTATATTAGATTTACATAATTAAAAAAAAAAACTATTCGTATTTAAGTAATGTGTGTTGATGGAGAGCGGGAGACCGAGGATGAGGTGGAGGGATGGGGTGGAGAGGCATGTGAGAGAGGGGGTGTGAGTTGGAGGGAGGGCAGCCTGATAGCAGAGACAGACAATGAGGTGGACGAGTGGACTGGAGAGGTGTATGAAATGCGTGTGTGAGTTGGAGAGAGGGCAGGCTGATGACGGAGGACAGGGTTGCATGGAGGTGATTTGTTTGTGGCCACCTCCTCTTGGAGTGTGGTGTCTTACCATAGAATGATAGACAAATTGATAGATACAGTTAAAGATAGATAGATAGCTGGAAAGACAGACAAAGGTAGGCAGACTGAGGGATAGATAATTAAACAGATAATAGATAAGAAAAATGAATTGACAAATGAAATAATGATGAAGATAGGTGGATAGATAGATGGATACAGCTAGCTAGATAGACAGACAGGAAGATAGACAGACAGGGGAAGACACCTCTAGTGAAATACAGTTCAATATACACGTTCATTTGTACAGAAAACTTTTCTGAACCTGAGTGGTATTGGTTCTCTCTCTCTCTCTCTCTCTCTCTCTCTCTCTCTCTCTCCACACCTGCCCTTCTTTCTCCCTCTATTCCCATCTCTTTTTCTCCATTTCTTCTTATCTTCCTCGCTTTGCCCCTCTCTCCCACGAAAGGAGGATGTTGTACTGCTAGAGGCCAGCCACTTCACATTCCTATGAACCTGGGGCTACAACTACTATTGGCACTACTAGTTGGCCTTATGATAAATAAAATAGTCTGGATATATCAATGAATAGCACTAGTTGTTGTAATCCCAGGCTCATCTCAACGTGAAGTCGCCCTTTTTCTTTGAGTCCACCATCATCCTTTTGTGGGATAGGGTGGGTGTTGTGGGACGTTGTATAATCAGGTAGCGGAACTGCCCTGCTATATTAGTGCCACCGTGTGAAGACATCCTCAGAGAGAGAAAGAGATAGAGATAGAGAGAGAGAGAGAGAGAGAGAGAGAGAGAGAGAGAGAGAGAGAGAGAGAGAGAGAGGAGGGGCCTGAAATACGAATCACTTATGCACAAACCTTTTCTACGTCATCGTTCCATTAATCTTAAAATATTGCATTAAAATTATCATACGTTTTCAGGAAGGTACGCCCAAGCCTCACCCATTTTGCTCACGCAATCTCACATCGTTTAAACACGCACGGAAATTAAGTCGCACATGTGAAGAGGTTAAGAGAGGTTTTTTTTTTTTTGGGGGGGGGTAGCAAAACAAATTTTCCTTTATGTCTGTCTGTCTGTCTGTCTGTCTCTGTCTCTGTCTGTCTGTCTGTCTGTCTGTCTGTCTGTCTGTCTCTCTCTCTCTCTCTCTCTCTCTCTCTCTCTCTCTCTCTCTCTCTCTCTCTCTCTCTCTCTCTCTCTCTCTCTCTCTCTCTCTCTCTCTCTCTCTCTCTCTCTCATTTACCTTCATTCCAAGAGAAAATCCCCAAACCTAAGTAAACCCGTATAAAGGTACAGAAATAAAGGCGTCATCGTAATGAAGTGGTTAATGTTTTCATTATATTTTTTTCTCTCTACGTGAAAAGAGAGTATGTAAATATTTTTATATAATTTGATAGAGACTGCTTTTCTATTATTATTATTATTATTATTATTATTAGTAGTAGTAGTAGTAGTAGTAGTAGCAGTAGCAGTAGCAGAGGTAGTACTAGAAGTAGTGGTAGCTGTAGTAGTACTACTAGAAGGCTAGTACTAGAAGCAGTAGTAGTAGTAGTAGTAGTAGTTGTTGTTGTTGTTGTTGTTTATGTCACGAATCAATTTGCGACATTTCCCTTTTGTGAGAAGCCACGAACTATTAGTGGAAAACTCACTGTGTATCGCTCAGCTAACCGTTTCTCCCTCCATTTCGGGGTATACTTTCCAAAACATTCGTCACTGTTTTCAAAAGTGACCGATTTAATGCACTTCACTAAGTGCTGTACTGAGCGATACTATTGTTCTTTATTGTTCGCCCCTGCTTGCCTCTGACCGTTAGAAAATGCGGCCTACTGCTCCCTTTTGTTCCCACGACTTACTCATTCTAGTTGTGGCTTTGACGGAGAGAGGTCCTGTGCTCCAGAAGTGTGAGAGAAGAGGTCGCTAGCACCCAGACTCCACTGAGACAGTTATCCAGTACTCCCATCCTTAGTTCAGCTTCGGGTGATACAAAGCATTCATCGACTATAGTATTTCCTTTTGTATTTTGTAGTCTTAAGAGTTTAGTTAAGGTATTTTTTTCCTAGGCGTAAGTATTTAGTTTTTGTGTGAGTGAGTGAGTGCGTCTCATTGATTTGATTTGAAATGTAACGTTAAATTTATTTTTTGTAATCAATAAATTTAACAGTTCTTTTCCTTGAGCTTAATGTAAAGTAAAATCTTGTTTCATTTCTCCAAATAAAGCTTATTTCCCACATAGCTCCTAGCTCGCATAGACGTTTTACTATTCATAACTGGTACTTAGACCAGTCTTGTATTAACTTAAAATCCGTTGTGCCAGGAGTTAAAGCATCAGCAAGAACCTGATGTTAGTATTAGTTATTTATTGTCAGACGTGAAGTAACTTTCTCCAGAGGCTAACAGTACTAATTCAGCATTTGTGAGTAATTAGTCTCTGCTGTGTACTGTTGGGAAAGTTTATAAATTCTCGTTCTTAGAGAATCGTAGCAAGTCAGCGTAAAGTAATCGTTGCTTGATGTAGCAGGACAATCATTGTCCTTGCTCCTCAATATTATTGAATATTAATATCAATTAAATAATATTTAAATATTTATTTTAAAAACACCGTGATATTATAAAAACCCCGTGACATTGTAGTCAATCAATCAATCAATCTGCTTTATTTCGCAATTATATTAGTAGAAGTAATAGTAGTTGTAGTTGTTGTGGTAGTAGTGGTTGCTGTAGTAACAGTAGTAGTTGTAGGCCTATCATTTTCATCATCATCATCATGATCATCATCACAACATTAAAACCAGCACAAACTCAACCCACCATCACATGCACCCCTCTCAAGCAATCCCACATCATCTCAGAATGTAAGAGAAATTTCCCCCAAAGCAGCGACATTTTCCCCACTATTTCCTAGTCACTGAGCGTAAAAACTTGGAGGAGTGCAAGGAGCAATTTCCTCTTTTCGTCTCCACTGTTGTCTTCGTAAACCTCGGATTAGAGGCGTACGTATGCTTACAGCTCCTACGGTCTCTGTTCTCGATCATTTTGTTTCAATTGTCTGCCTATGAGGGAAAGCATCTATCGCCACTTCAGAGATGGCTCTTTTCTCTCTCTCTCTCTCTCTCTCTCTCTCTCTCTCTCTCTCTCTCTCCTCTGTTAATTTTGTGTATTTAGTTTTTTCTTGGAGGAAATAATCTTGTGAGATTCTAAGCCTTTGTTCCTCTGTCCTCTCTCTCTCTCTCTCTCTCTCTCACCCATCTAAACACACACCTTCTTCATTCCATCTCCTAGGCAAGTTTACAAACCTACCTTTTTCGCTTGATTATACTGCCAAGCACTGCATCTTTTACCTGTTCACACGACAAGGATGTTCGCAATCAAGGAAGATGTGTTGCCTAAAATGTATTGCTTACGATCTTTATTTTCCCCGTATTTCTTGAGATGTGAAAGTCGGCGTGGTTTTCTTCTGAAGTTTTATTCGGATCAGGTTGCGTATGGATCAGAGTATTTGTGCGCGTGGACAGGGGTTGTGTGTGTGTGTGTGTGTGTGTGTGTGTGTGTGTGTGTGTGTGTGTGTGTGTGTCTGTGTGTGTGTGTGTCTGTGTGTCTGTTTGTGTGTGTGTGTCTGTGTGTGTGTGTGTGTTTGTGTGTGTGTGTGTGTGTCTGTGTGTGTGTGTGTGTGTGTGTGTGTGTGTGTGTGTGTGTGTGTGTGTGCGCGATAAACGCAAGAAAGTATACAACATGTACTGTACTTCCCCTAACACACACACACACACACACACACACAGCAGAATGACCTGAGATCAAAAGGTGAAGACATGTTACGTATTAGGAGAGGAGGCAAGGTAACGAGAGAGAGAGAGAGAGAGAGAGAGAGAGAGAGAGAGAGAGAGAGAGAGAGAGAGAGAGAGAGAGAGAGCATCAATCATTTAATTACAATGGCTTCTAATATATCTAAACCCCCTCAAACCAAATTTTTTTTTTTTTCAAGAGAGACGCCACAAAATGAAAAAAAAAAATGAACCCTCCCAGTGTAAAACCTTCAAGATGATTTTACTCAGGCTGGGAAAGGCCCTTTTTGTGAGGGGGTTTAAGGTGACGATTCTAAACTGTAGTCACTTAAAGTGCAGTCACTTAAAATGCAGTCACTTAAAATGCAGTTACTTAAAATGCAGTCACTTAAAATATAGTCACTTAAAATGCACTTACTTAGAATGCAGTCACTTAAAATATAGTCACTTAAAATGCAGTCACCTAGAATACTATCACTTAAAGTATAGTCACTTAAAATGCAATAACTTAAAATGCAATCACTTAATATATAGTTACTTAAAATGCAGTCACTTAAAATGTACAGTAGTCACTTAAAATACAGTTACTTAAAATGTTCAGTAGTCACTTAAAATGCAGTTAGTTAAAAGGCAGTCACTTAAAATGTAGTCACTTAAAATACAGTCACTTAAAACTGACTCACTTTAAATGCAGTCACCTAAAAAAAATTCACTTAAAACTGACTCACAATGCAGTACTCACTTAAATGTAGTCACTTGAAATGCAGTTACTAAAAATGCAGTCACTTAAAATGCAATCACTTAAAATGCATTCACTTAAAATGCATTCACTTAAAATGCAATCACTTAAAATGCAGTCACTTAAAATGCAGTCACTTAAAATGCAGTCACTTAAAATGTAGTCACTTAAAATGCAGTCACTTAAAATGTAGTCACTAACAATGCAGTCACTAAAAATGCAGTCACTTAAAATGCAACCACTTAAAAAGCAGTCACTAATAATGCAGTCACTTAAAATGCAGTCACTTGAAATGCAGTTACTTGAAATGCCGTCACTTAAAATGCAGTCACTAGAAATGCAGTTACTTGAAACGGAGTCACTTACAATGCAGTCACTTAAAATGCAGTCACTTAAAATGCAGTCACTTGAAATGCAGTCACTGAAAATGCAGTCACTTACAATGCGGTCACTTAAAATGCAGTCACTTGAAATGCAGTCACTTAAAATGCAGTCACTTAAATTTCAGTCTCTTAAAATCATCTGGGGATAGTTTTTTTTTTTTTTTTTATCTCACTTTAAAATCTCACTTAGGAAATCTCACTACAAACACCTCACTTCAGTACTTCAGTTGCAGAATGAAGTGGCCAATCCCTGACCAGAGAGGCCAGAACTTCACTTACTTTACTCTCACCTCAAGACCATTCATTCAGACCTCACTTCAGTTTCACATATCTCACTTCACTCTTACTTCTAATAGCTACACTTCACCTCACACTTCACTCGCTTCAGACACTATCAAGCAACTTCAGTCAGGAGTTTATTTCCAGGACAAGGTGGGGGGGGGGATTATCCAGTTCGGAGTTATTAGATGCATTGGGTTGACTTCCAATATCTGACCATTTCCGTTCCGCTCGCTCTAAGACAAGGACCTGATTCAGACCTCTCTCTCTCTCTCTCTCTCTCTTTCTCCTCAATATGCTCACTCGCGTTTCATCCACTACATGATAAAGCTACGCAAAATCTCGCTATTTTCGAAAAGCTTTGGTTTTATAGAGAGAGAGAGAGAGAGAGAGAGAGAGAGAGAGAGAGAGAGAGAGCGTTTTCACACTCACAGTAAAAAATTATGAACAGAAAAGAAACAGTAGTTTATTCAACAGAATATAATGTTCTATATTTTTAGACTTATTTTTGTTAATATGAGAAAAGGAAACATTTTTTATTAATTTTTGTGTTCATAATATAATGCTTATGAGATGAGAAAGTACAGTCTCATGATCTAAAATAATTTTCCTTTTTTTGTGTGTGTGTGTGTTCATGATGACAAAAGGAATCGACAACTTCATTACAGAACGGGTACGAAATATGATACAGACACGTGGGGACACAAGTACACATATATACAAAGAAACTACACACACACACACACACACACACACACACACACACACACACACACACAATAGCCAGGTGTTGACATCCTCCTCAACGAGTTCAAACTATGAAAAAAAATGGGTACGGGGAGGAAGAAGGCAAGAGAGAGAGAGAGAAAGTGAGGAGAAGTGGCGAGAGAATGAGAGTAATAAACGAATAATGGAGTGAGAATGAGAGAGGATTGAAGTTATGTAACAGAAAACAAGCAGTGGAATAATTTGCGTTAGAGAGAGAGAGAGAGAGAGAGAGAGAGAGAGAGAGAGAGAGAGAGAGAGAGAGGTGATTTTCCAAAGTGCAGTGAACTACAGAAAGAGAAAGGGAGAAAGCAGTAAAGTAATATCAAAAGTCGTGGGCCTAACTTAATGAGCACTGCACTCAGGACTTGAAGGTGACTGATCAAAAGAGAGAGAGAGAGAGAGAGAGAGAGAGAGAGAGAGAGAGAATTACGTGAGATTATAGGCAGGAGTAACATGAGAAGTAGAGGACAGGCTAACATGAGAGAGAGAGAGAGAGAGAGAGAGAGAGAGAATAACTCAGGAAGTTTTTATTCAATTTTAAACAAACTTGGTGGAAGCGCTGAGGGTTAGATAAGGAGTTGACCTATTATTATAACAAATATTAAGTTGACGTCACCTTAGTTTGAAACTATGCAATTAATCAATCAAACAATGAAGCCTTGGGAATAATTGAGTAAGAGTATGTTCAATCCATTTTTTATGTATAGCCCAGCTCCAGTTTTGTTTATAATCTCCATTATATTTAGTACCTGTATATTACTATTGGCTATGCACAGAATGAAAGCAAGGATTGCAAACTTGGAATCAGCCTTTATGGGAGGCAGAGTGGACATTCAAGTGAGACTCCCTGAGAGAAATGTGTATACTATGTAATTATTGTAAATTATATTTAAAAAATATATATTGAAAAAAATTATGGAATAACATATTACATAATACTAATCTAACTGTGGATAAATGAGAAACTTATATACATGTATCCATTTCATATAACAATATTAATATATTTCATTTATATATATATATATTATACTCCATTGGCGGTACTCAATTGGCGGACCGCGGTCCAAATCCGGACGGCGGTGAGCTTTTGTGTGGACCCCAGCACCTTCCTGTCTCCAGAAAGGAGGAAAAAAAAAAAAAAACTAAATAAACAAACAAATAAATAGTTTGTCTTTAATCAAACATCCATTGCCTCTATCCAACGAACGCAGACAAAAAGTGAACAAGATAAAGACTGATCAACTTGACAAACTCACATTGGTTCGGTGTCAAAATGCTTCACGTATACATTAAGAGAGTATTCAGTATCAAAAGGTAATTATATTGTAAAGTAAAAATATAAACTATGAACGGACTCCACCCCATAAACCAACACACAAAATCAACAATGTCTAAAATTAATATAATGTATACAACCCAGACTCAGATGATTTATGAGGCAAAATATTAAAGCAGGTTGAACTGAAAGTTAAATATAACTGCAAAGTAAAAAAAAAAAAGTAATAACATGTGTTCAAATGACCCCATGCAATAAACAAAAATATTTAACGTTAAAAGTTACCTACTGTATATAGCAGACCAGAAAAATAATCTCAATATTTTATGTTTCCAATACCAAAATGAACAGAATGAAATGTTATAAGGAACTTTAGAGTCAAAAATATTTACCAGATATATACCGATTTTGCTCTGCCAACAAGCACACAAAAGATGTATGGAAAAAGATTGATATATCTATCTATCTATCTATTGCCAGACGCCTCAATCCCGTTCGGGGTGGCCACAAACAAATCGCCTCCAAGTCGCCCTGTCCCCCGCCATTTCACTCCCCTGCTCCCAACTCACACCCCCCTCTCTCATATACCTCTCCACCCCATCTCTCCATCTCATCCTCGGCCTCCCCCTCCCTCTTTCCCCCTCCACCTCACTCACATACACTCTCTTCGTCAGTCTTTGACCCTCCATCCTCTTCACATGGCCAAACCACCTCAGTGTGTTCCTCATAACGCTTCCTATCACATCCACATCAACACCACAACGCTCCTTTATATCCTCATTCGTCAGCCTGTCTCTCCATGTGACTCCACAGGCTCCTCTTAAATAACTCATTTCCACGGCTCTCACTCTTGACTTGTGTCCTTCCAACAACGTCCAAGCTTCACTTCCGTACGTTAGAGTTGGTATCACAATACTGTCATGTAGTAACTTTTTCACTTCCATGCTCACTTCCCTGTTTCTTATCACTGCTTTCAAAGAACCAGCAACCTTTCTTCCCTGCTGTACCCTTTCAAGCACTTCACCCTCCAAACCTCCATCCTTACTCATCACACTACCCAAGTACTTAAACGTACTCACATTTTCCAATTCCTCACCATCCAACCTCGCTGTACATTCACTAACTTCACCTCTCTCAAAGACCATCACTTTACTCTTCCCTACATTCACCTTTAGATTCCGTTTCTTACACACTCTCAAACTCATCCACCAAGCCTTGCAGCTCCCCTTCGTCTTCAGTCAACAACACGGTATCATCTACAAACAACAGTACAGGGAGTTTCCATACACTATCCTCTCTCACCAGGGCCACTCCAACATCCACTACCCTACCTTGTACCTCTTTTATTACCCCAACCCTGTACAGATTGAACAAGCATGGAGACATGACACATCCCTGTTTCAACCCAACTTTCAAAGAGAAAAATTCACTTAGTTCACCATCCACACGCACTGCAGCCTTCGCACCATCGTACATACTCTTCACAGCATTCAACAACGTCCCATCTATTCCATATATTCTTAACACTTTCCACAATCCTAGTCTATCCACCCTGTCATATGCTTTCTCCAAATCCATGAAAGCTGCATACAACTTCTTTCCCTTCTCTAGAAACTTTTCCACTAAAGATCTGAGAATGAATATCTGATCTACACAACCTCTTCCCTTCCTAAAGCCTCCCTGTTCTTCTCCAACTAATTTCTCTGTACTTTCTCTAACTCTGTCAATAAGTATCCTACCATATACTTTTCCTATTATACTAAGAAGACAAATGCCCCTATGATTACCACACACTTCTTTTTCCCCTTTTCCTTTGTACAAGGGAATAATTATACCTGACTTCCAATCCTCCGGGACTCTACCTTCCTCCCAGGCCAATCTGCACATCTTCCACATCCATTCTACTACTATCTCTCCCCCATGCTTCAGCATTTCACCACACACCTAAAAATGAAAAAAAAAAAAAAAAAAAAAAACTTCATTAGATATCATTAAAGCTGATGATTGGGGTAAATGAATAGCTGAAATATACTGCCAACAAAAACTGTTAATATTACGTATTTATGACGACCATGAAACGATTAGACAATCAACAAAAAAATATGGTGATGCATTTCGTAAACTCAAGAAGGATTTATCAGAGTTTATATTACCTCAAGAATACAATAACAGCAAAGGGCGACTGCAAGGAGTCTGTAATACTGCAAAGTTAAAAATACTCCCAAATGTATATCCCTCCCCCCTCCCCCCTCAGTGAAAGAGAATATGAAGTCACGAAGATATAAAAGAATAAATTGGTTGATCTATGACAAAAACTCCAGAAAATAATTAAAAGCTTCGTAAATACAGTATAATAATATAATGAAACGTTAATTCATACAGCAAAGCTAGAAATATTGACAAACATTCTCCAGACAACAGCACGAGTACAAGAACACATAATCAACATGGTAAAAGATTGATTTTTACGGTAAACTTGAATTAGATTTATTAAAGGCTTCATGAAAAAAGTAGCAAAACAGGAAGAATTAAACACCAAAATATATTACAAAGTTAAAAATACAAAAATTTTATGAAACCCCATCAGTGAACAAGCACAGAAAATCTATGGAGGAAAATATTTATCTCTGTCACAGACTCAAAAAAGGTTGATGAAAAGCTTCGTGAATCATCTCCAAAACTAAGGTTGAATGAAATGATAATCACAATGAAATGTCGGGAATAATCACAAATCATCTATGGACCTTTGCCAGTGAATAAGCACACAAAGTCAGTAAAAAGTTAATCCATATCGCAAACCTAAAGAGATTCGTCAAAAGCTTCATGAACACTCAAATAAAATAATTCGAATGAAATTTAAAATTACATTACAAAGTCAGAAAAGCTCACAAACTTCTATGGACTCTGCCAGCAAACAAGCACACAAAATCAACATAGTAAAAGGTTGATACATACCTATAACTCAAAAAAGATGGATCAAAAGCTTCATGAACCATCTAATAAATGAAGCAGAAATAAACCTAAAATCATACTACAAAGTCTGAAATGCTCACAAACCTTCTAATATCCTCAGCCGTGGACAAGCATACAAAGTCAACAGGGTATAAGGTTAATCTATGTTGCAAACACAAGAAAGATTGATCAAAAACTTCATGAACCGGGACGAAGCAATTACTGTTCATCACATGGAGGCAAGGTAAGAGATGTGTGGGAGCCGAAAGAGATCATTCTTATTTTTGTTCACTTGACATGATAGAGGAATGGACTGATGAGAGCAAGGAATGAAAAATGAGCTCTGACTGAGAGTGCGAGGGAGAGGGGGAAAGAAAGGGAACACAGAGGGAATTACATACAAAATAAGATGAAGAATGGGGAAAAAGAGTGAACGATAAGAGTAGGGAAATGTTGAATGGTTATTTTGGTCGACTGGGCTTGACGAGGCAAAGACGAAACTGAAAATTTATATTAATTTAGTGTTAAGACTTTCTTTTTTAAGTATAATTTTTCCTAAATCAATAAAATACAAATAAATAGGGTAACATCCAACAGCCTCTTTTATCCTTATAAGATGTATGGGTCTGGATAACTGGATTTATTGTAGATGAGATTATTTTTCATTGTACGGAAGGTCAGGAATAAACCTGGTAGACAGATACATTGGCAGGTAGACAGACAGAAGAGAGTATGGATAATAAAAGATGGATAGAGAGATCAATAGATGTGTAGATAGCTGGATAAGAGATGCTGGCAAATACGCTGATAAAACAATTACATAATTAAGGAATGATATAAGTAGATAAAAGATGGACATATAGATGGACACAGACAGACACAGAGAGATAGATAGATAGACAGAAAGATAGATAGATAGATAGAAACTCCCCAGTCCTAGTCATTAGCATTTACCAGCTACCGTATTTTTGTATATGCATATTTAAGCAATAAGTTATGTTTAATGAGGAAGATTTGCATGAAAATAGAAATGTTCAGCTGCATTAGCTTTAGCAGCATTCCAAAACACACACACACACACACACACACACACACACACACACACACACACACACACACACACACACACACACACAACCGATCAGAGAAAACACCCAAGAATCCCCCAAACACACACACCAATCAGACTGACATTAAAACACTGATTTTTTCCAAGTTATATTTACGTGGGAAAAACACACATACTGTATAATACACCCAAAACTGGGCAGGTCTTAATTAGGGAGAGAGGCCAAGCTGCAGTGTTTTTATGAGAGAGAGAGAGAGAGAGAGAGAGAGTTACTTAAGCACTCTTTCTCCACACGGGGGGCGCGGTAGCACAATGGTAGCGCGCTGGACTTGTAATCGGGGGATTGCAAGTTCGAGCCTTGCCCGGGCTGCCGTGCCGGGAGGGGTAGCTCCCTCCTGTAACCCTAGCGGGGCTATATAGTCCAATACAGGGCTTAGCTCGGGGGAACTCCATTTCTCCCATTTTTTTCTTTCTCCACACACTTTACGGTGCCAGCGAGGTGTGTGGGGTTTAATATCAATACACAGTTACCTCTTAGTTGAGAGAGAGAGAGAGAGAGAGAGAGAGAGAGAGAGAGAGAGAGAGAGAGAGAAAGAGAACGTCACATAAACACACGCCACCCAACTTACGGTCTCCACTAGGCCATCCGACTTTAATGTTAATAGAGAAACTTACTCCATACATTAGAGAGAGAGAGAGAGAGAGAGAGAGAGAGAGAGAGAGAGAGAGCGCTGGGTTAACTTGTGAGGATTGAGAGGGGATGTTCCAGGCTGGATTAAAAAAAAAACTTTATCCCACTCTCTCTCTCTCTCTCTCTCTCTCTCTCTCTCTCTCTCTCTCTCTCTTCACAGCCGGCTATCTCGTTTTTCTCGCCTTTGTTTTCAGTGTTACTGTTATTGTCAACATTTCTCCACTTGTTTTTCTTGTTTGTTCTTTCTTTCACCCCTTCCCTCTGTCCCTATGTCTATCTATCTATCTATCTATCTATCCACCTGTATGTCTATCTGTCAATATATCTATGGCCATATCTACAAATCTGTATGTAACTTTCTATGTGTCACCTTCTTTCCATATTTCCATCTGTTTATCTAAGCATCCATCCATCCAATATACAGCCATTCATTCATCCAGTCATCCACCCCTCCATCCACCTACCCCTCCATCCACCTACCCCTTCATCCACCTACCCCTCCATCCACCTACCCCTCCATCTATCTATCCATCTATCTATCTTCCAGTTTCCATGTACATGGGTTAAGTCAGCTTTGTGTATTTTGTTACCAAATTCCGCACTCCCCTCGCCCCACCCTTCTCTCCTTCCTATCTGCCCCTGCCTACCTGTCTGCCTGCCTACCTGTCTGCCTGCCTACCTGCCTACCTGTCTGCCTGTCTACCTGTCTGCCTGCCTGTCTGCCTACCTCCTTGTGTCGCTGCCTACCCACCTGCTTTTCTACCTGTCTGACTTTCCTTTCTTCCTTTCTACCTTCCTATCTACCTCAGCTTAATCACCTGCCTTATTCTCTACCTCCTTCACTCTATCCTTCATTCCCATCTCCTTCCTCTTTCTTCTTTGTCCCTGTTTCTCTCTCTCTCTCTCTCTCTCTCTCTCTCTCTCTCTCTCTCTCTTTCATCCTTTCTTTGCATCTTTTTCCTCCATATCCTTTTGACTTCCTGTCTGCCTCTCCTCCTCTCTCTCTCTCTCTCTCTCTCTCTCTCTCTCTCTCTCTCATCCTTCCTTTGCATCTTTTTCCTCCGTATCTTTCTATCTTCCTGTCTGCTCCTCCTCCTCCTCCCTCCCTCTCTCTCTCTCTCTCTTTGTCTTTCTTAACCTCTACCTTTCTCCCTTCCCCCGCTCTCACTACTTATTTCCTATTTCTCCTGCCTGTCTGCCTTCCTGCCTAACCTCTGTGCCTTCTGATTTCCACTCAACCTGTCTTTCCTCTCTAACTTCGTATCTCTCTCATTATCATTCTTCTCCCTCTCTCTCCTCCACTTCTCCTTTCCTTCCTCCCTCCCTACCTTTCATTCTCCCTACACCCTTATCTACATCCTGCCTATCTCTCCACACCCCTGCCTACCGCTGCATGCCGCCCACCCAGCCTTTCACCCTATCCCTATACATCCCTGGCTCCCCCACCCTTCTCCCCATCTTCCCACACTCCTACCTTCCCTCTGCCTTGCCCCTGTCTTCCCCCTGCCTTCCCACGCTCTTCCACTGTTTCCCACTTCCCCCTGCCTTCCTGCCTGGCATGGGCGTGGGGCGTGAAGGGCAAATATTATTCCATCAGTGAGGTGGTGGGAAGGGCAGCTGCAGAGATGGACAGTATGTTATGCTGGTGACGGCGATGGAAAGATGCAGAGAAGGATAGATTTATGGATAGATACGCATGAAGGGATGAATATTAGATAGACAGATAGAGACAGATAGACAGATAGATAGATATATATAGACAGACAGATTGATAGGAAGGCAGGGAGATGAATATGTAGATAGGCACACAGAGAGGGAGGGAGGGAGAGAGGGGGAGAGGCAAGAATGCCAGAGGGGATGAGGGGCATTTT
>NC_137057.1:40548033-40558033 GCF_032717465.1 Coenobita brevimanus
CTTAACCGATGAGAATGTGGGTCTTACACACTCATTCACCCCATCAGGCCACCTTCTTCGAGGTCTATCACATCCCCCGTAACTAAATGTGTATAACTTCACCATCACACAATATTCCGGCTATTTCTATTTCCCAGACAAGAAATATTATTATACTAAGCTAAATTCAGTTTCATTTTAATATATTATCTACCTATATACCTAGGCTAGTTCCCCCAAAGAAAGGCAGGTAGCCGAGACAGGGCGACACACTCCCCATTTACTCATCCACATACACACACACACATTCATTCGCATCTTAGCCCCAAGGGGAGAAGGGACAGATGCACCACACCGTACGAGGGTCAACTGCGCAGTGCAATCAGTGACATCCGCAGCAGGACCCGACAGCAGAGCTGGTTTACCCCTGCCACATCATAATGAACCCATCTCCTTTCCAGCACCTGACCTGATCAGCTGATTAAACCAAATGCGGAAGAATATCCCTTCAAGGCTGCGTCATCATTTATTTATTCACAATTTCTCTCCACTCATTTCTATCACGCACACTCTTCTTTGCTCAACAGGCATCCTTCTCGCATCTAACGCTCTCTTCACTCTGTCCATCCATCCTATTTGTGGTCTTCCTCTCAGCCTTACACCTCTCACATCCGATCCAATGATCTTTTTCACCAATCGCTCATCATGCATTCCCTCCATATGCCCAAACCATCGCAACACCTTCTGTTCAACTCGATCAGACATCTCCAGCACAACTCCAGTTCTCCTTCCCACTTCATCATTTTGCACTCGATCCATACGTGTCACTCCACACATACTCCTCAGACACCTCGTCTCCGTTACATTCAAACTTTTCCTTTCTACTACACCCAATTTCCACGTTTCAGCCCCATATAATGCAGTCGGTACCACAGAACCCTTATACAGCCTTCTCTTTACATCCATTCTAAGCGAGCGACATCTAAACACTTTTTTCAATCCTCCCAGCACCTTTCCTACTTCATTCATTCTAAACTTCACATCTGCATCTATTCTTCCATCCACAGCAACATGTGGCCCTAAATACTTAAAACACTCTACCTCCTCAAGCAACTCACCATTCAAAACTTTATTTTACCTTCTACCATCTACTAACCTCGTTCACTTCATCACTTTACTGTCATTCTCATTTACTCTCAATTTCCTCCTTTCACACACTCTTCTAAACTCCTCTGCCAACTGTCTCAGTCTCTCCTCTGAATTAGCCACCAGTGAGGTATCATCCACAAACAGAAGCTTATTCAGATTCCACTCTCTACCATCAGCATTCACCAGGCTCAAACCTTCACCTAACACTCTTGCATTCATCTCCCTTACAACAACATCCATATAAATATTAAACAACCAAGGCGACATCACACATCCCTGCCGCAGCCCCACTCTCACGGGAAACCAGTCACTCACAGTATTTCCCTCTCTTATACACGCTCTACTATGTACATAAATACGTTTCACTTCTTTTAGCAACCTGGCATCAAGTCCATACAATCTTAAAACAGTCCACAAATTTTAATACACTGTGAACCAGAAAAAAAAAAAAATAATAATAATAATAATATTTAAAAATAATATCACCACACCGCACGAAAAACATGATGCATAGATCATACAATTTCAACACTGCAATTTTTTTCAACACTGCAATAAGCGCTGTTTTTACTTTACATCAAACTCTGCTACATGTTGTATATTTGGTGAAGCAAGGAAAGGAGAGTTTTACCATTGCTGGATGGGAGACAGGACAGGATAAGAGTTTAGGTTGCCAGTCAATATATTCCAGCAATTCCCTTTATATGTATACCCAATCATCTCCTTTATTTTCCCATATTCCTTCGTCCAAAGAAGAAACTGTGGAGAAGTCTAGGAAAATGAATTATTGAATAAAAACACTAAAACAGAGAAGCAAGCAACTAGACCTCTTCCTCCTCTCTCTCTCTCTCTCTCTCAGCAAGATACATCACATCTACACAAAACTCACTGAAAGCTCAAAAGGATTCATTTGTAATTAGCAAAAAAAAAAAAAAATAAATAAATAAATAAATAGTGAAAAAATTAATGTACTTTTTGGGACAAGCTACTCACCTCCATGCAGGAAGAACCGGGAGGGACCTTGATACCAGTGATGATGCTGATGATGATGATGCTGATGAAGATGATTGCTGTAATAATCACAGTATTCAAGAAAAACACTCGTCGCCGTTATCTTGTAGTTCACAGTTGTTTCATGCTAATACACACTACTGTACATGGCCCCTCCACTTCGAACTGTATCTCACTTTACTAAGCAACGTTTTACGGATGATATCGAGTCAGCGCTTATAACTTCAGTCATCAGGCAAACGTTTATGAAGATCAGTCACACTCAGCAACGTTTAATAAAAAAACCAAAGTCACTTCACTAAGCAACGTTGATAAGGAACTCCACATATTCACTTCACTAAGCAATGTTTAACTCCACATAGTTTCACTAAGTATCGTTTGGTTATGAGGATCTGTACACGATCACTTAATCAAGAAACGCTTGTTTGTAAGGAACTTTGCACAGTCACTTACTTGTCCACGAAACGTATATTTGTAAGAATTTCATGCAGGTCACTTCACTAAGAAAACGTTTACTCTGGTCACTAAACTATGCAATTTTTATAAGTAACGCCAGACACTTATTTCACCAACCAACATTTATGAAGAACTCCACGCAGTCACTTCAGTTAACGTTTAAAAGGAACTAACTCCACACATTCTCTCACCAATCAACTCCAGGCAATGGTAAGGGCACAGAGTCGCGCTTCCTCACTGACCAACAGCACAACATAAACTAAACGCCCGGCCTCAAGACCTGAGCTTCAAACCGGCTTCCACACTGCACCACATTTACACGCCCATTAAAGTACGACGATACTTACTTTACCATATATTTTACATATCTACAGCTGTTAGAAAGGAAAGTAGCCTAAAACCAAATTCCTGTATCATAAACGTGGAAAAAGACGGAAAGGAGTGTTTACGTGTCAGCAAAAAGAGATACATAAATCGAACTCGAAAAATCTGTACGGTGAAATCCATTGTTGCATGCTGTGGTGAGGAGCAGGAAGAAGAAAGGAAAGGGGGTAGGAAAGCGGGAGGAGGGAGGGGAAGAAAGGGAGGGGAGGGGGGGAGGGGGAAGGAGGGGGAGACTATGATGGAGGGGACAAGGAAGGGGACAGGAAGTGGAGGGAAGAGAGAGATGGGTAGTTTGGGGGGTTGCCTGATGGCTGATGATCTCTTGTAGATTTTTCTACTACTTTTTAACTACCTCAGCATCAGTTCTATTTAATCCCCTATCCTGCTTCGTAAATAATACACTTGTTGATAAATGTGGGGCAGATAGATCGCTTGGGATAGTGAGTTAAGGGTGTGAAGACTATTTTTGTTAAAATTAGCAAATATAAACTAGACAACACGTGATTCAAACTTAGCCTAGCTTGTTCTACCACCTCCCCCCCCCCTCTCTCTCTGAATAAATTGATGAGGTTTTGGCAAAAGTTTGGTCCCTCTACGGGTAAGTTCGGTCTATTAACTTCGCCTCTAATTATTTTTTTCCATCTATTACAACTTGATTAAGGGCATGTCACTCCACCTGAGAGAGAGAGAGAGAGAGGAGAGGAGGAGGAGACATCTCTCCCCTATCCACCATTCCTTCCGACCATGATATGAATGTGAGGTATGTCAGTATGAGATATGTGAAAAGCGTGGCATTGCATGGGAAGGCTATCAAGTGTGTGTGTGTGTGTGTGTGTGTGTGTGTGTGTGTGTGTGTGAAGCTGTTATTTTTCCAGTATCTATTCCGTATCAGTTTATGTCTACATTTGACACGTTGAGAATATCCTGTATGTTATTTTTGTAATGCATATCTATTTTACAGAGGTCCAATTAACATGCGGGCTAATATTAAAATTAACTCGCTAAGGATGAGATCCTAGGAAGGCTTCTTAATCGACGAGGATATAGCTCTTACACAATAGAGACTTCTGACACTCATATTACACTCAAACTCTGTATGACACCGTATGACACCCCATATGACACCCTCTTATATACTATTATTCTCTTTAAAATCATCACACCCTAATTTACATGAATTACACCTTATAAATCACCTTAAATTACACTTTCATGATTACAATATTACACCACAAACCATCCACCTCCATCCCTATTCCTCCCAACCTTAACTTAAACCTAATGCTCAAAGTTTCGCTGCATAAGAGCGAGTCGAGTTACATTACTTGGCTTTAGCTTTGTCCTTTAATATATTGGATTCAAAGTTACGTCATGCATTAAAAACTTCTGGCTGGCTGCTTTTCTGCCTTACTGCATGACCCGCTCTGCCCGGCTTTGCGAAATTTATCTCAAAACTTCGGGTGACTTGGTTTTGTTTTTCTTTTGTCTTCGTTATTCTGACTATATTTTATTAGTAATTTGACCTACTTAGTAAATTGGTTAGGGTGGGTGATGTCACTATGGGTAGTCAGCGTAAATGGCATACTATCTATCTGGCTATGTATCTATCAATTAATCTATCTATCTATCTAACTCCTTAACTCCAGCTTGAGTGATCACAAACTAATGACTTCCATGTCACCAGGTCCTATGCCTGTTGGTTACATTCTCTCCAGCTCACCCCGCTTTCCCATGCACCTCTCCACCCTATCTGTCCTCATCCTCGATCTTCCCCTCCTCATTTATATATACTCTCCTAGTCAGTCTTTCATTCTGCACTCTCCCTAGTAGTACCAAAGATAAAGACATATCACAGAGGAAGGGTTGTCAGTTTCACATGGCGCTCCCAGTTTACCTTTCGGGATTAATGAAGGTCGACCCTCCCTCCCAAATGAAGTCAGTTACCAGACCAGAGCAGAGATTACTGAAGACTTACTGGTGTTAATTACTCAAGCGCCAGTGAGGTGGATTGCATGGGCTTAGTAACATGTTTCTTACTTAATTCTTCCTACTACCAAACAGTTTAATCTGTTTGAGAGAGGCTTGATTAAGAGCAATTAGTAATAAGTTTTCTATTTTATGTTTTCTAGACTTGATTGTGAGGGATTGTTATTAGGTTTTCTATTTCACATTTTCTAGACTTGATTGTGAGGGATTGCTAAAAAAAATTTTCTTTCACTTTCTCCACCACTAGGCCACTTTATTCAGATTAAGAAAGGATTAGAGGAAAATTCGGTATACTTCTTTTTCATTACCACCGCCAACGAGATGGACGGAGGTTATGTATTCACCCGTGTTTGTTTGTTTGTTTGCAAGATATCTCAAAAACTTTTTATTAGATTTAGATGAAATGTGGTGCATAGGTGGGCAATGGGTCAGGGAAGATTTGCACTGAGTTTGAATTGGATCCTGAAACTGTTGCAGGAATAAATCATATATATTATTCGCGATGGAGGACGCATGCACTCTCGAAGACTTTTAAACAGGGCAAACTGAGACCGTAGAATTAAATGACTCTGTGAGACCGTAAAAGTATTCGTCTGGTAGGAAAGATAAATTGCAGTAGTAAATGATAAAGTTCATTTGCTATGGCGGAGGTTTGTGCTCTCTGAGTGCTTTTTAATTCATTCCATTATGTTCTTGCAGTTACCATACGATATCATTCAGAGTTCCCTGTCCCAAAAGTCTCTAAATGAGTAAAATTCGCAATCCACGATCTTCCTTTCGGGTCTTCTGTCTATCTGCCTATCTATCCATCAGTCAGTCAATCTATCTATCTATCTGTCTGCCTTCCTATCTATCTACCTACCTATCTACCTATCAATCAATTTATTTATATATCTACCTGCCCATCTGTCCCAAAGGTTAATTGATTTTGATTACTAACAACTTTCTGTTAACTGCGAGATAACTGCCCAGTTAAATCCACATACATTTCTGTTTTATTATAATAATTATTTCTAATGGGAGGATTATGTAATTAATTGTTACCTTTCTCATTACCTGCCGCCTAATCCTTAAGAATATCCCAGGTGTAATTAGCTCTTGTTTACCTGGAATTTGTCTACCTTTCTATCTAAATGTCTGTCTGTCTGTCTGTCTATCTGTCTATTTATCCTTCTGTTTATCTCTTTCTCTCTATGCCTGTCTGTCTGTCGATAATCTGCCAGTCTGTTCGTGTGTCTGTCTGTCAATCTATCTTTTTATATGTGTCATTCTATCATTTTCTGACTGTCTACCTATCTCTTTATATGTTTATCTATTTATCTGTCTGTCTATCGATCTGTCTATGAATGAAACATCACCTCTCTCTCTCTCTCTCTCTCTCTCTCTCTCTCTCTTCTTTTCAGGGTCGTCCAAAAGTTTTTTTTTCTTTTCCCCCACTCGACCCAACGTTTCCAGTGCGTTAATTTTGCTTTTTACTTGGCTTGTGTGTGTGTGTGTGTGTGTGTGTGTGTGTGTGTGTGTGTGTGTGTGTGTGTGTGCTTTTCCAGAGGCCTTTTCTGTACTATACACCGTCGGCTTTGCTGTTTTACTACTTCCATTTTGTTTCCTCGTTTTTTTTCTGTGTTTTTGTTTCGCTGTGGTAATCGTCCGCTTTCCCGAAGTTTGTATGCTCCGTCAGCAATTCCAGTCAGTTCACCTCTCCCACTTCCCCTTCCCCTCCCCCCCCTTTCTCTCTCTCTCTCTCTCTCTCTCTCTCTCTCTCTCTGCCTATCTATCTATCCATCTACTTTTGAACTCTCCCATAATCTTTAGTTAGGGATCTTTGTAATATTCTTTTTCCCAGTATCTTCATCTTTCTCCGTTATTTATAACTTTGATGGATTTCCCTTTTTGCCTTCTCAACTTTTCACTTTGACTATTTTCTTGATGTATACATGCCTCCCCCGCCCCCCCCTCTCTCTCAGCATTTTTTTCTAATTATGATTACAACAAATAATTACTTTTATTCTCAGTACAATATTCAAAACACTAAAATCAAGGTTTAATATTATTCCATAGTCCCTTTCCCAGTATAATATTCTAGGCATCATATTTCAAGGATAATAGTATTTTCTAGACCTAATATTCTCTTTACTTTCTCATCCTCCTCTACTATTTTCCAACAGAGATGAGGGAATATTTGGTGCACAATTCTTAATTATTCTTGGCAATATTTTGGAGAGAGAGAGAGAGAGAGAGAGAGAGAGTCAGGGTGACGTTAGGTAAGGTTGATTTTGAGAGTGATAGGAAGAGCAAGGTAGATAAATAGATAGAAACACCCACACCCACACACCCACCCACCCACACACACACACACAATGAAACGATCCCTCCTCTGTAATGAAATACGTAATGGAAAAGTGTGAATTATTTAGCGAGATAATGAAGCATCGACGCGAGGTTTCGAAACAGCCAAAGTTCGACTCCCCGCATTCAGGGAAAGTTGCAGATGAGGGTAATGTTGGAGTCTGGGTGAGAAAGAGGAGGGGTACTGGGCGAAATAATAGTGAAGGAGAAGCAATTGTCATCTTTATCATTTACATTTTTAATATTTTGTCATGCTGCCTACTTCTTCCTTAGCCTTTATCATTCATTTCCTGTGTCTGCCCTCCTCTCTTCCTATTTCTCTCATCTTTCCTGTCACTTCTTATTGCTTTTCTTTCATTTACAGGTGGCTTTACATTGAGTGACAAGCCAAATGGTTTCCTGTAAGCCAAGAAACCCTCTACAGTGATGGGTGGTAACCATATAACCAAACCATACGTGCTCCCTACTTGTCAACAAGTGGGTTGGTGGAGGGTTAGTGCCCCTCCCCATAAAACAAATAACTCAAAGTCAAAGGGTCACCGCTTACGGGATTATGGCGTCTGGCAATAGACAGATATGCAGATATTTTGTCATCCTTACCATTAGCATTAACATCAAGCTTCCATTCAACGTGACCATTTTCATTTTATAAGGGAGGTGGAATGGAAGACAAGCCAAGAAGAAGGAAGAGGAGCAGGAGGAAGAGGAGGAGGAGGAGGAGGAGGTTTATGTGTAAAGGAGGAGGAGAGGAAAACACAGGAAGGGAAAAAGGAAAAACGAAAAGAGGGAAGATTGTCTTTAAAGAGGGAGGGGAAGGCAGAAGGGGAAAGAGGGGAACAGAGAAGGGGTACTTGAAGGAAGTGTGGAAAAAAACAAGTGAAACATGGGGAAAAAGAAGAGGAATTGAGAAAGAGAGGAAGATGGAAAGAAGAGAGGAAGAGGATCATCATCAATAGAGGGAGAAAGAAGAGAGAGGAGAAAGAGAAGGGAGAGGAAAAATAAGAGAGGAAGAGGAACATCATCAATAGGGGGAGAGAGGTAAATGGAGAGGGAGAGAGAGAGAGAGAGAGAGAGAGAGAGAGAGAGAGAGAGAGAGAGAGAGAGAGAGAGAGAGAGAGAGAGAGAGAGAGAGAGAGAGAGAGAGAGAGGGGGGGGAAAGGGTGGAGAGGAGAGGGGTGAGAGAGACGAGGGAGAGAGGGAGGAGGAGAGGGGACAGAGGGGGAGGGAGGAGAGAAAGAAGGTGAGGAGAGGGGACATCTCTGGGTGAGGAGAAAGATCAAGCCTGCCATCCGAGCGACACTGCATCCTGCAGTGGGTTTCAGTTCCCCATCCAGAGTCAGTGGAGAGAGAGAGAGAGAGAGAGAGAGAGAGAGAGAGAGAGAACGAGGGGGGGGGGAAGGGAGGAAATTCAATTTGGTGCGAGAGCGAGGCCTGGAAGAACATGCCTAAAAAACTGACAAAAATAAATGGATGGGAAGCTTGAGGTAAGAATATATGAGAGAGAGAGAGAGAGAGAGAGAGAGAGAGAGAGAGAGAGACAGACAGACAGACAGACAGACAGACAGATAGACAGACAAACAGAGAGAGAAAGAGAGAGAGAGAGAGAGAGAGAGACAGACAGACAGACAGACAGACAGACAGACAGACATATAAACAGACAGACAGACAGATAGGCAGATACGTCGATAGACAGACAGGTAGGCAGACAGACTGACATAAAGGTAGACAGAAAGGCAGACAGGTAGGCAATAGATAGATGGATAGACAGTAAGACAGACAGAATGATAGGGTACATATAGACAGAGACACAGACAGAAAGAGAAATAGACAGAACGATAGATAATGAAGTGATAGATCTACGTAACCCAGTTTAGGATTTAATTGCAACACACCACCGCAGCGAAGAACCTCTCATAAAGATTGATCAAAGTCGAGTGAGATTGGCACAGAAAAAAAAAAATATATAGAAAGAAACGAAATTAGGTGAAAAAATGAATATGGATTCCCAATTTATGCTTTCCTTACTTATAGACTTATTCAAGAGATTATTATTATTATTATTATTATTATTATTATTATTATTATTATTATTATTATTATTATTATTATTATTATTGTTATTATTATTATTATTATTATTCTTATTATTATTATTATTATTATTATTATTATTATTATTATTATTATTATTATTATTATTATTATTATTATTATTATTATTATTATTATTATTATTATTATACGTTGAGTACACCGCTTCCCGTTCGATCAGCGAAGTTAAGCAACGTTGGGTCTGGTTAGTACTTGGATGGGTGACCGCCTGGGAACACCAGATGCTGTTGGCATCCCTACGTCAAGTGGGGTTGGTGGAGGATTAGTGCCCCTCCCTGTAAAACAATTAACTCTAAGCCCTTGGCCACCCCGTCCGGGATACGTGGCGTCTGGCAATGAATGAATGGAATGAATGAATTATTATTATTTCTATTATTATTAATGTTGTTGTCGTTGTTCTTGGATATCGTAGTAGTAGTAGTAGTAGTGTGGTAATCATAGGAGCATTTGTCTTCTTAGTATAATAGGAAAAGTGTATGGTAGGATACTTATTGACAGAGTTAGAGAAAGAATAGAGGAATTAGCTGGAGAAGAACAGGGAGGTTTTAGGAAGGGAAGAGGTTGTGTAAATCAGACA
>NC_137057.1:40565533-40570533 GCF_032717465.1 Coenobita brevimanus
AAGCTGAGAATAAGTATCATTTATATTTCTGGCTTATTTAAATGACTTCGACTTAACTAATAACTGAGGATAAAAATAATATTTATTTATGTACTAGCAGGGATACGCGGCGTTGCCCTGGCCAAAAAGGTGATCCCACTAATCCTATTTGTTCTGTTTCAGTCTTTCATTCTTCTCCAAAAAGACCAAGTACTTCTTATGCCTTTGAAGAGGAATTACAAGAAGTCCAGGAACTTTCTATTTCAGCTATCGCGGACTAACGCACAATATTTGTGCGCACTTGTTTATATTACCAGTGACCTCAAATGACTTCCGACAAATGACCTCAAATGACCTCGGAGGTCAACCTCACGTACTGTAGCATATGTCCGAAATGGAGGTCATGTGAGTCTCCATGCAAAAGCTTGGGCTGCAGGGGTAGCCGGCGTTGCTCGGGCCAAAGAGTCGAACACTCTACCGGTGACCTCAGATGACTCATATCTGAATTTTGATCCCCCCAAAACCATCCTTGGGCCACCCTGATTCAGAATATATATGGGTCTGGGGGTCTCTGGCCCTTGGTTTGGGCGTGATTGGAGGATAAACAAACAAACAACACTGCTCTTATATATATATATATATATATATATATATATATATATATATATATTGATAGATATATATATATATATATATATATATATATATATATATATATATATATATATTGATAGATAGATATAGATGTATGTATGATGTATGGATGGATGGATGGATGGATGGATGTGTGTATTTTTCTGCCCATTCTACCTTACTACCTTCAATTCTTTTTTTTTTTCCTTTCTTTTCAAGAATAGAGGAAGGAAAAACAAATCAAATAAAAAAAATCCATACACCAGATTACAGGTGTCATCCATTCATTAAGAAAATTGCAACAGGTGAACTTGCTGTTACTTCCTTCTTTCAACTTCTAATTAACTTCTAAGCTATGCACAAACTGGCTATAATGACGAGGTTATAGAGAGTCTCCATCTACTCCTTCACATCCCCCCTTAAATGTCTACCTTCGGATAGGATCGAACCCGGGTCAGAAGGATTGGTGGACTCAAGGATTACCTACTGAAGTGCAGGAGGCTCCAGTCATATGTGGTGTCTTGCAATTTGTTTTTTTTTAAGGTAGATAAAAAGAGAAGAAGGAAAGAAAGAAAGATAGGTAGACAGACAGGCAGACAGACAGAAAGATATATGTACAGAAAAGGAAAGAAAGAAAGAAAGATAGAATGATAGACAGATAGATACACAAACAGGCAGACAGATAGATATTTAGAAAAGGAAAGATACATTGATAGATAGATAGACAGATAGGCAGAAAGACAGAGATTTTGATAGAAAAGGAAAGCAAGAAAGAAAGATAGGTAAATAGATAGAGACAGATAGATAGATAGATAGATAGATAAACAGACAGATAGATAGATAAAGACAGATAGATAGAAGAGGGGCAAATAGATAAATATAAAGAAATAAGAAAGATAAAACAAAGATAGATAGATAGACATAAATAGACAGACAGACAGATACATAGATAGACAGTTTCTCAAAAATCTTGCGGAACTCCATATATACTTCGAAGACACGGAGAAAGTAACGTGCAGCTTCAAAGGGGAGAGGCAGGTGAGGGACGTAAAACCTTTCCGAGTCTGACTGTGTCTGAGGCCTGATTCAATTTTTACCAAGCTATTCCCTTGCCCATTCTCTCCCGGGACCTGAGGGAGAGAGAGAGAGAGAGAGAGAGAGAGAGAGAGAGAGAGAGAGAGAGAGAGAGAGAGAGAGAGAGAGAGAGAGAGAGAGAGAGAGAGAGAGAGAGAGAGAGAGAGAGAGAGAGAGAGAGAGAGAGAGAGAGAGAGAATTAGTGGCAATGTGAGTGCGAATGTGTAATTAGAAGTGTACTGTATGTGTGTGTGTGTGTGTGTGTGTGTGTGTGAGAGAGAGAGAGAGAGAGAGAGAGAGAGAGAGAGAGAGAGAGAGAGAGAATTAGTGGCAATGTGAGAGTGCGAATGTGTAATTAGAAGTGTATGTGTGTGTGTGTGCGTGAGAGAGAGAGAGAGAGAGAGAGAGAGAGAGAGAGAGAGATTTGATGACTCAGAGAGAATAATGGAGAGAGAGGAAGAACGAAGCGAAGGAAGAAAGAAAAAGGAATACAGACAAACAGAGAGAAGGAAAAACACGAGAAGAAAAAGCACAGGTAAAACAAAAAGTTAACACACACAGGAAATGAGGGAGAGAGAGAGAGAGAGAGGAAGACAGACAGACGCGAAGGAAGAAAGAAAAAGAAACAGACAAATATTGGGAAAGAAAAACACGAGTAGAAAATGCACATGTAAAACACAAGACTAACACATTAAGGATATGAGAGAGAGAGAGAGAGAGAGAGAGAGAGAGAGAGAGAGAGAGAGAGAGAGAGAGAGAGAGAGAGAGAGAGAAACGAAGGGAAGAAAAGTAACAGACAAACAGATAGCAGGAAAACACGAGAAGTAAATGCACAAATAAAACAGAAGGCTAACACACGCAGGAAATAAGGGAGAGAGACAGTAGAGGACAGACAGACACGAAGGAAGGAAGATAAAGAAACAGACAGACATAGGGAAGGAAAAACACGAGTAGAAAAGCACAGGTAAATCAGAAAGCCAAAACACACACAGAAAATGAAGGAGAGAAAGAGAGGGGAAAACAGAGACGAAAGAGGGACAAATGAGAAGAACTGCCCTAGGGTCAAATCGAATCAGTGTTAAGGAGAGTCTGGCAAATACGGACAGCTGGTGGTGGGGATGGTGTGGTGAGGTCAGCGATATTCCAGACTGGCTCATTGATTCTCCCCAGTGTCCTTCCTTGTCTGTCTGATTATGTGGTTACCAGTTTATTTTCTATTATTTTACTGGTTCTTTTGTCTGTCATCTTACGTGGAGTTGATCGATAGATCCTTAGTGGATCTGTCTGTTCTGTTTGCCGAGTGAATCAAATAAGTTATTTCATATTTCTCTTATTTTACTGATTTTCTCCAATTTCCCCCTTTCTACGTCTAATTATGGTTTTACGGTTTTGGCCAATATTTCCCCATAATTAGACCACTCCATTTGTAAGCTTCAAAATTATCCCAAAATCTAACAACAACAAGCTGAACGAATGAACTGCCGTGTTAAGTAGCTCCCGAGATGTCATTTCCTTACCCGAACAAAATATACAATTCTTTATTTCGACAGTTCTTTACTCCCACCTCGAATGCATATTAAAATCTGAAGTGGCAGGGTGAGAGGCAAGGCGGCGTGAAGGGAAAGGCAGGGTGAGTGAGACAGTGTGAGAGATGAGGCAAGATAAGAGTGAGACAGGGTAAGGTAATGGGTGAGGCAGGGTAAACGTGAGGAAGGGTGAGGCAGGGGAAGGTGACGTTACCATAGCAACCCTTTACACACGTTGTATCAGGTAAATAATTAAAGAGATACCATCTACTTACCTTTCATAATTGTCTCAGGTGTCATTTAAGTACATTGGTTCACCTGAGTCTTAATGTTCAGCCAGGGTCATAAATTTTGCGACACTCATCTATGGTCTTCGGCCAGGTCTTTGTGTCGGAGAGAGAGAGAGAGAGAGAGAGAGAGAGAGAGAGAGAGAGAGAGACCACATTGCATTTCTCAGTATACAATATCATCTCTTGGTTAACCTATTCTGCTGTTCCATAGGGAGTTATCTTGAAACATGCCATTGAACTGTTTTTAATGTTAGAGCGAGAGGAACTCATTATTTAGCAGGCTATAGCATTGAGTGTGTGTGTGTGTGTGTGTGTGTGTGTGTATGTGTGAGTGTGTGTGTGTGTGTGTGTGTGTGTGTGTGTGTGTGTGTGTGTGTGTGTGTGTGTGTGTGTGTGTGTGTGTGTGTGTGTGTGTGTGTGTGCGTGCGCGCGAGCGCGCATTTCCTACTCTTCCCAATCTCTTTTTTCTCTCCACCTCTTCTCCTCCTTCACCTTCTCCTCTTCCTTTTCTCCTCCTTCCCTTCATTTCACTCCTCCTCTTCATTCCGTTCCTCTTCATTCTCCTCATCGTTTTCCTCTTCTTACCTTCCCCTCCCCTTCCTATGAAAAAAATATGATAACCAGTAAAACGGTAAAGGGTGGCCGGGTCGGTTTTGCACTTGATTCAAGTTTGGTCGACTTTCTGGAGTGGGTTAGAGCCCCACTGACTGCCACTGAAATTTTGGGTGGACGTTCACAAAGTAACTGAAGTCTGGAGTTATCAAAATTTAAAAACTTGCAGTATTCTGTCTCCTATTTGACTATCTTCCGTTTCACCGTCTGTGTTTTGTGTCTGTCTAACCATACCACTGTCTACTACCACAATCTTCTGTTTCACCGTCTGTGCCTTGTGTCTGTCTAACCATACCACTGTCTACTACCACAATCTTCTGTTTCACCGTCTGTGCCTTGTGTCTGTCTAACCATACCACTGTCTACTACCACAATCTTCTGTTTCACCGTCTGTGCCTTGTGTCTGTCTAACCATACCACTGTCTACTACCACAATCTTCTGTTTCACCGTCTGTGCCTTGTGTCTGTCTAACCATACCACTGTCTACTACCACAATCTTCTGTTTCACCGTCTGTGCCTTGTGTCTGTCTAACCATACCACTGTCTACTACCACAATCTTCTGTTTCACCGTCTGTGCCTTGTGTCTGTCTAACCATACCACTGTCTACTACCACAATCTTCTGTTTCACCGTCTGTGCCTTGTGTCTGTCTAACCATACCACTGTCTACTACCACAATCTTCTGTTTCACCGTCTGTGCCTTGTGTCTGTCTAACCATACCACTGTCTACTACCACAATCTTCTGTTTCACCGTCTGTGCCTTGTGTCTGTCTAACCATACTACACCAACAATTATCACTTATCTTCTGTTTCATCGTCTCTGTCTTTTATCTGTTCTATAATACACTCACTGCTACTACTGTCTTCTTTGTTCACCAAGAGAG
>NC_137057.1:40573033-40603033 GCF_032717465.1 Coenobita brevimanus
GACGGAGAAACAATAAACCGAAAAAAATAGGAGTAAAGCTGACTAAGTAGAATGTAGAAATAAAAACCAACTCGATCCACCCAGAACCACTTTGATCCACTCCGATCCACTGGTACCAATGTAAGCCTAATGGATCGTCGAACCAGTTAATTCCTTTTGGATCCACTTAGATCAACTTAGAACCATTTAATCCACTTAGAACCATTTAGATACACCTAGAAACATTTGGGTCCACGTAGAACAAATTAGATCCACTTAGAATTAATTAAAAACACTTAGATCCACTTAGAACCACTTAGAACCAATGAAAACCATTTAGATCCACTTAGTTCTACTTAGACCAGTTAAAGCAACTCAGCACCAGTTAGAGTCACTTGAACCACTTAGATCACTTATAATTAATTAGAGCCACGTACGACGACTTACATCAACTTAGATCGGCATAGATCCACTTATAACCACTTAAAGACAATTTACATTCACTTAGCAGTGATAAGAAACAGGGAAGTGAACATGGAAGTGAAAAAGTTACTACATGACAGTATTGTGATACCTATTCTAATGTATGGAAGTGAAGCTTGGACCTTGTTGGAAGGACACAAGTCAAGAGTGGGTGCAGTGGAAATGAGTTATTTAAGAGGAGCCTGTGGAGTCACATGGAGAGACAGGCTGACGAATGAGGATATAAAGGAGCGTTGTGGTGTGGATGAGGATGTGATAGGAAGCATTAGGAGGAACACACTGAGGTGGTTTGGCCATGTGGAGAGGATGGAGGGTGAAAGACTGACGAAGGGAGTGTTTGTGAGTGAGGTGGAGGGGGGAGGAGGGAGGGGGAGGCCGAGGATGAGATGGAGGGATGGGGTGGAGAGGTATATGAGAGAGGGGGGTGTGAGTTGGGAGCAGGGCAGTGAGATGGCGGGGGACAGGGCGACTTGGAGGCGATTTGTTTGTGGCCACCCAGAACGGGATTGAGGCGTCTGGCAATAGATAGATAGAGACATTCACTTAGAACCACTTATCTCCACAAAGATCCAATTACATCCATTTAGAGCCATTTAGATCCCCTTTCAACCACTTTGATCCATATTGAACCAATTAGATCCACTCTGAACCACGTATATCCACTTAGATTCTATTAGATCCAATAAGAACTACCTGAATTCACTTGAAACCACTTACATTCACATACAAAAATTAAGAACCATTTTGATCCACTTCGAACCACTTAAATCCACTTAGAACCATTAAATCTACTTAGGGCAATAGCCTATTTAAGAGGTGTCAAGGAACAAACAAAGTTTTATCCTTAACGGCATGTTACTAGGCGATTGTTTCTGCACCTTACACCTTAAAATCCACTTGTATATATGTTGTGGAAAATATGTCGATATGAAAAGGATATAGATAAAATAGAGGAGACTGTTCAGGTGTAACTGGCAAAATAAATAACTTAGGAAAAGGTGCTTGGACTTGGCACTTAAAGGTTTATGGAGAGACGGAGTATGAGTTAAATATATAGGCAAGGGAAGGTGTGCCAAATGGAGGTGTTGGATACCTGTGGATTAATTAAGGTGGGTGAGAGAGAGAGAGAGAGAGAGAGAGAGAGAGAGAGAGAGAGAGAGAGACAGAGAGACAGAGACATTCAGACAGACAGACAGACAGACAGACAGAGAAAAATCACACACAGCTTGCAGTACTTTATACGTTGTTAAAGTCAATTCGCTTATCAAAGTAGTTTCAGAATAAATGAATAACGATTGAATAATAGATAGATAAATAAATGGATAGAGAGATAATAAGAAGACAATGTGTGTGTGTGTGTGTGTGTGTGTGTGTGTGTGTGTGTGTGTGTGTGTGTGTTCCTCCTCTTCCCAATCTCCATTTTCTCTCCACCTCTTCTCCTCCTCCTTCTTCTAAATTTTCCTTCTTTCCCCCTTCATTTTCTCCTCCTCTTCATTTCGCTCCTCCTCTTCATTCCTCTCCTCTTCATTCTCCTCCTCCTTTTCCTCTTCTTACTTTCCTCTTCTCCCCTTCCTATGAAAAAGAATATGATAACCAGTAAAACGCTAAAGGGTGGCTGGGTCGGTTTTGCACTAGCGACACATTCGGTCGACTTTCTGGAGTGGGTTAGAGCCCCACTGACTGCCACTGAAATTTAGGGTGGACGTTCACAAAGTAACTGAAGTCTGGAGTTATCAAAATCTAAAAACTTGCAGTATTCTCTCTCCTATTTGACTATCTTCTGTTTCACCGTCTGTGTTTTGTGTCTGTCTAACCATACCACTGTCTACTACCACAATCTTCTGTTTCACCGTCTGTGCCTTGTGTCTGTCTAACCATACCACTGTCTACTACCACAATCTTCTGTTTCACCGTCTGTGCCTTGTGTCTGTCTAACCATACCACTGTCTACTACCACAATCTTCTGTTTCACCGTCTGTGTCTTGTGTCTGTCTAACCATACCACTGTAAACTACCACAGTCTTCTGTTTCACCGTCTGTACCCTGTGTCTGTCTAACCATTTCACACTGACAGGAAGGCCCTGTTTACACGAGGCATTTTTAAACGAGGAGTAGATTACCGTAAACTAAATAATCACACAATCCCTGACAGATTTCCCATGCCATTGCTAAGTGATGTTCTACAGAATATTGGTCCTGAGAATAATATATTCTCGACCATCGATCTCCTAAACGGATACTATCAGATTCCGGTATCTCAGGAGTCACGTAAATACACTGCCTTTTCAACAAACAGAGGCCATTATCAATATACAAGAATGCCAATGGGACTGAGGACAGCCCCCGGTACGTTCCAGCGTCTTATGAATTACGTATTGTCCGGAATTTTAGGACAAGGAATATTTGTTTATCTTGACGATATTATTATCGCAACGAAGAATATTAAGGATCATCTCAGGAAATTAGACTTACTCTTACAAAAGCTTAGTGATGCTGGATTAAAAATTAAACTTTCTAAATGCAAATTTTGCTTTAAGGAAATAAATTTCTTAGGCCACAAATTAAGTTCTGATGGTATTCACACCACTGATGACAAAATACAGGCAGTGAGAGATTTTCCTGAACCCACTACGACTGACGAAGTTAGACAATTTTTAGGTCTGGCTGGGTACTATAGGTCCTTCGTACCACAGTTCTCTCATATAGCCTTCCCTCTATTCCAACTACTCAAAAAAGATGCTGTATTCCAATGGGAAGAAGAACAAAAACGGGCATTTAACAATCTAAAAATTAAACTAACAAATGCACCTTGTTTAGCATATCCGAATTACACGAAAATCATTTCTTATTTGTACAGACGCATCAGTTAAAGGATTAGGGGCTGTACTGATGCAGGAAGATAAAAGAGGAAAGAATCAACCAATTGCATTTGCCAGCAGACAGACAAGAGGTGCAGAGAAAAATTATAGCACTACAGACTTAGAGGCACTTGCAGTGATTTTTGCATTACAAAAGTTTCGAGATTTGGTATATGGTTACGAAATCCACTTATTCACCGACCATAAACCACTGGTGGGTATGTTTAAAGAAAAACTTCTTTCTGGGAGGAGAGCAAGATGGAAATGTACAGTTGAAAACTACAGTGTACAAATACATTATATACAAGGTAAAATGAATATAGTAGCTGACGCATTATCTAGGAACCCGAACACAATTCAGGTCGCGGCGTTAGATCTCAAAGGAAATATCCCAAACCACGAGGATATCGCAAAGGCACAAAGACTTGACCCAGTATGGTCAAAAGTAATATACAAGTTAGAAAGTGGAGATGACATACAATTACCCAAACTGCATGTCCCACTTGAACAATTCACAATGGTCAATAATACATTATACAAAATTAACTCTAAACAACCAAAACGCCAAAGAAATACTAACCAGTTGGTAGTACCTAATGACATGATACCCCAAGTATTACGAATGATACACGACAGCCCACATGCAGGACACCCTGGAAAGGATAAGACATTCAACCAAGCCCAGCTATTATATTACTGGCCTTCATTACGAAGAGATATACACAATCATATAGACAGATGCGAATCATGTGCGAAACACAAAGGATACCCAATCACACCTGCACCGATGGGTAATTACCCAGTACCACATCAACCATGGGACGTTGTCGCTGTTGATTTACTCAAGTTGCCATTATCATACAATAATAACCTATACTTATTCGTAGCAACGGATCATTTTTCCCGTTATGTCATTTTAGCTCCAATTAAAGATAAGACAGCAGAGACAGTAGCAAAGGCAATAACAGATAATGTAATATGTCGCTTTACTACCCCAAAGGTATTAATAAGTGATAATGGAGGAGAATTTAATTCTGAGATCTTACAAGAAATATGTAAACAATACAACATTAAAAAGGTTAACGTTTTGGCCTATCACCCAGCATCGAATGGGTTGGTAGAGAGACAAAATAAAAAGGTATTAGATGTGCTACGACACATTCTCAGTGAAAATTATGCGAGCTGGGATGATTGGATTCCCAGAGTAGAGGCCTCCATTAATGGGTCTATAAATAAATCCATTGGTGACACACCACATTTCATTATATATGGCACGGATAAAAAATTACCATATGAGCTCCTAGAAGGTGACAGCATGCCTATATACAATTACGATGATTACTCTAAACTCCGTTTACGTGAATTCCAGGACATACACAAAAGAGTACAAAAACAATTAACGATGTCCAAGGAAGAAATGACGGAGGCATTTAACAAAAAGGCAAAAGATTCACCTATCAGCTTAGGAGACATTGTTTACGGAGTCATTCATACGAGAGACAATAAATTATCCCCTAAATTTGAGGGCCCATACAGAGTAATTAACATAAAGGCAAACAAAGTTTTAATTAAGTCACTTTCAAGTGGCGAGGAAAAACAAGTTCATATTGACCATTTAAAACGAGTTTCAAGGGAATTATCACATAATTATTCAGCCTCGGATACAACCGAACAGGTGAACGTACCTCAAGAAACCAAGCAAGAACACAACAATGATTACAAAAAGAAATTAAGGTCATATACCAAACAATCGAACATAGGTGCAACTATTCCAATGAAATCTACAGTACATCATTTACGAGAATTAAATATCGATTTAAACTCCTTCTATAAATGAAATAACAGCCAACCGTAACGCACATCATCACTATCATCAACCACAGCTTTATAGGAAATTAATAGATTTTTTTTTTTTCGGTAGGTTACGATGAAGGGACTTATGCTATGGATTCTCCTATACATAGTAAGGGTATATGCGCACCTAGACCCCAAGCATATAGTACGACAAGGATGCCTCATAGCTCCAACGGCCACGACTACAATCGTCAAGGACGTCATGAGTACTGAAATAAGTCTAGATTACTTGTATGACTTACCTACTTATATAGAAAGACTTGCGACGCCGATGCGAACTCTGGACTTCAAGATAGGGAATTATGTTTCACAATCACATATCACCAAGGAAGTGGATGAAATGGTGAAGTTAGCGAAATGGAAACTAGAACAGGCGAAGTCAACTATGCTCGTCATGATCCAAGATCTCCCATCTTCTGGAACAGAGGTGCTGAGCGACAGGAACAACATCACACGTACTCGCCAAAAGCGCGGTTTGTTCGATCTGGGCGGCGCAATTCTTGGGAACATCTTTGGATTGGCTACAGAGGATGACCTTAAAGAAATAAACAAAAAATTTAATAAGATAGCTCAGGTACTAACATACCAAGATAAATTCATCACAGGACAGAACTCAGCAATGAAAACAATTGTGAAAAATCTGAAACAAGCAGAAAACGTAGCTCTCGAGAGTATAGATAAAATAAATGACTTAGAGGGTAACGTTACCCTTTTCCAGCACTTCTCCATCATCACAGAACATATTGACACGATTCTACTACAATTAGAGAACACTAGAGATCATTTCAGGGCACTTATGCAAGGAATTTCGAATGCTGGTGATGGCAAGATCACAAATGACTTACTCCCAGTTCATGAGCTACGTCAGATAGTTAGTCAAGGCATACATAAACATAAATTGAAGCCATTGTTCCGCAGTAGGGAATTTATGCAATATTACCCGTACTTGGAAGCAACACTAACACCCACATCAGTGATAGTTCATGTACCATTCATCACGGAAGACCTGTTCACAGTATACCAAATACACCCCTTCCCCTATAGAAACAACAACACTTTAGTCATCATCAACATCAACACAGACACCGAACTCATCATGGTCTCCAAGAGACGAGACACTGTCACTTTCGCAAGTGAGTCAACGATTGAGCAGAAAGTGCCGCACATCCTTACATGCTGTTCATCTTTGTCCTGCGTACATTTTCACGTTTCAGCCTACTGATACGGTCCCTTGTGAAATGGCTATCATCAGCAATAACAATATTCATCATCATTGCAACTTCACTTTTGCTCCAGATAAACTTGTACACCATCAACGCATTGGACACTCGCAGTTTTTTTATTTCCCTCATAACACATCAGTTTACATAGTCTGTCCAGATATACCACCATCTCATACATCAGCCTCAGGATTATACATAGCACCAGACTACTGTGCGGTATTTACACCATCCATGTCTACTTTTTCCACCATCAATCACTACGCCATTATCAACCATACACACAAACATTTCCACCCACTGCCTGATATGGACTTAAACATGAGCACAAGTATTAAGCTGACTTCACCTAAGTTTGAAACTATGCAGCTGATCAATGAAACAATGAAGCCCTGGGAAGATTTGAGTTTGAGTATGTTCAACCCATATTATGTGTATAGCCAAGCACCTTCTGTCTTCATAATTATCTGCATTGTGGTTGCAGTATTGCTGTTGGCCATGCACAGAATGCATGCAAGAATTGCTAATTTGGAGTCATTGTTTAGTGGGGGGAGAGTTAACATCACAGTTAACCACCCTGAATGAAGTGTATATATTTTGTATATAGTATTAATTATATATATAAAAAAAAATAATAATAATAATAATAATAATAATAATAACACAAAGAAGAATGACCCATATATGGCAGACCAGTACCATTATCTTTAAATGAAATATTAGTAACTCTTACAATAATCTTAATTTTAAACTATTTTTATTCTTGCATGTATGCATTTCACTATAATAACCCAAGTACATACTGTATTACAGTTAAATAATTTACTTTAATGCATTTATTCCAATATGTATTCAACTTATTTAAAATGTAATATTACTGAATAATCACTATTTACTATGCATAATATATGTATACAATATTCATACAATTATGTTACTTTACAATATTATGTATTTCACTTAATTAGCTTATAAGTTCATTATAATGTGTATGTAGTATGTATTAATATATATTAACTATTAAATGTCGATGGTACGTCATTTTCGCGCGGCCGAGCAAATATAGGACTACATAATAGATAGATAGATAAATAGATAGATAGAGAGACAGATAGAAGCAGGAAGTCAAATGATGAGAAGGTGTTGTGTTTGCGAGAAGCGAGCAGCGCTAAACGCTTACACGGGGAAAGCTGACGACAGCGGCCAGTAAGGAGATGATTCAGTTAGCTGTCAGCAGTCCTCTCGTGAGAAAGATCTAGTCCACCCACGAGGAACACATGTGACACACCCCTGCTATACCAGAATTTAGGAAAGAGAGCTCAGACCTAGATTAGCCACCGAACAGGCTAGACAGAAGGAGACAAGCGACCCTAGAGAGAGGTCGAGACGGAGATTAGCTTTAGAACAGAGAGAGAGAGAGAGATAGCGAGACAGGGAGGTAGCTACCCAGGACTTATACTATTATACCTGTTTAATATTTCCAAGACAAATAAAAATAGTCCCATACTATTCTTTACCTCTCCCGTCACTACATGACATCTGGTGGGGAAACTACTACAAGATATAAAAGCCGCTCGACCACAAGTCTAAAATATACTTCTCTACAATTAACTACAAAGTCTTTATGACACTACTACCACAATCTTCTGTTTCACCGTCTGTGCCTTGTGTCTGTCTAACCATACCACTGTCTACTACCACAATCTTCTGTTTCACCGTCTGTGCCTTGTGTCTGTCTAACCATACCACTGTCTACTACCACAATCTTCTGTTTCACCGTCTGTGCCTTGTGTCTGTCTAACCATACCACTGTCTACTACCACAATCTTCTGTTTCACCGTCTGTGTCTTGTGTCTGTCTAACCATACCACTGTCTACTACCACAATCTTCTGTTTCACCGTCTGTGCCTTGTGTCTGTCTAACCATACCACTGTCTACTACCACAATCTTCTGTTTCACCGTCTGTGTCTTGTGTCTGTCTAACCATACCACTGTAAACTACCACAGTCTTCTGTTTCACCGTCTGTACCCTGTGTCTGTCTAACCATTTCACACTGACAGGAAGGCCCTGTTTACACGAGGCATTTTTAAACGAGGAGTCTATCGCCAGGGAAACGCGACAGTAGACGCTGCGTTTCCTTGGCGGAAATAGTCAACCATATGATAGCCTCGAACCGCTGAATAAACGCGCGGTAGGAAGGGAAATGTCGGGTCTCGAGTTTGGACCAGCGGTTGAGAAAAATGCGCGGTACAGTGTGTACAGTCCAATGCACTACCATTGTCTTTGCTAACGCGCGTTTAAAAACGCCTCGTGTGAACAGGGCTTACACTTGTCAACGGCCAAAATGGTTGTCATACGTGAGTATGTGTCCCTGACTAATTTGATAGCTCTGATTTCAAATCTGAAATTCATTTTGCGCTGTAGGACCAGGTTTCTTGAATATCAGACTGAAAACATATTCAATGTGGCATAACTCGTCTCAACTTTGTAACATATACTGAGGCACACACAGATAATACTGCGATGATTTTTGGTACAAAACTTTGGAAATCCAATGCACATTTTATTATCAAGCGATGAATATCAAAAAATACTTCTGCACTTTGCTTTTCCACTTGTTCAGCTGACTCTCTTCACGTTGTAGCATCCAGCAGTAGTCACCCATCATATTGGGACTGAATCGGCCTTGATACCTGCTCTCCATCATGGCAATGTCTTGGTGAAACCTTTCACCGTGCTCATCGCTGATGTCTCCGAGGTTAACTGGGAAGAAATCGAGGTGGAGTGAAATAAATGAGTATTCAGAGACATCTGGGAACCTAGAGCTCGATAACTCTGTAACATGCCTACCACAATTTCTTCGTAGTTGTCTGCACGATGGTTTCCAAGGTAGTTCAGTGAGACATTCATGAATGATTCCCATTCGTCCCTCTCCAGAGGGTTTAATGTCTTGATAAAGTCACCATCATTAACTAGCATGCGGATCTGAGGACCATTCAAGACCCCTGCTTTCAACTTGGCTTCGGATACCACGCCACCGAGCTTCGTAGACAAGTATTGAAACCCACTATCTGTTTGATCCATGGCTTTTACGAATTGTTTTGCCAAGACCAGCTTGAGATTCAATGGAGGGAAGAATATGTTTTCTGGATCCACAAGGGGTTTGTGAAGACAGCCGAACCTTCCGGGTACAACTTTTGGTCTTGCCATCCATTCTTTTCTTACATAGTGCTCAGCATTGGCTCTAATGTTCCACAAGCAGAGAGAGTATATGCGCTTTGTGTAACTGCTCTGAAGACCCAGAAGTAGACTGATCACTTTGAGGTCCCCGCATATTTTCCATTGATGCCTCTCATATGCGATGGCGGAAAGCACAATCTTCATAGTTTCGTAGCTCTTGGTCATCTTTTCTTTGTGTGCTATTGGCACAGATGGAAGCCGATTCCTGTTGTGTAGGAGGACTGCTTTCAGGATGTCTTTTCCTGAATCTTTAAACAGCCTCCAATCATCCGGCTTGTATGGATCAGACTTGCAGGGTTGTTGCATGAGAGACACTGCGTCATCATAATAGCAAAGGTCATTTGTCATTGTGAAAATCAGTCAGTTGTCTACAGTATGCTGATGACGCACCGTAGTGATGCGCTCTCCATCTTCCAGCAGGTTACACTGCTTCAGTCGTGATCCCAGCAGCTCTGCCTTTTCTTTGGACAAATCATGATCCCTTTTGAGATCATGAAGGGCTCGTTGGTTGAATGATTTGGGCCTACTGTTTCCTGAGTCATCCTGGTAGTCATCATCCATGGGGCTTTGGCTGGAATAAGATTTGCTGTTTAGCTCGTGTTCAGCCGGAGGGTTTGGAACCGGTAGTTCTGCTCTATGTGGCACTGGTCGGATTGCAGAAACGATATTGGGGTACTGTACTGTGACTCGTGTCTTGACAGTTATTCATTTGATGTTCGTGAGACAGACATAGCAGTAGTTGCTGTGGTGTTTGGGCTCTCGCCACACCATTGGTATAGTGCATGGCAAACCCAGCATCCATTCACTCAGATGATTAACACAGGACCTACACGCAATGTGAGGCGCCCATTTATTGTCTTGGTCGCCCAATGGACATTTGAAGTAGCTTTTGTAGTTCACTCGAACAGCCTTCGTGATGGATTTCTTGAAGCTTTCCGGGGTGAACGCTCCACAAATGTAACAGAAACGGTCAGGATCTTTTTCACATTTGCGGCGTTCCATCTTTCACCACTGTCAAAGTGATTGAAAATTTGTGCAAGAATAGAAGTGGAAACAGTATATGTAACCTGCAACAAAAATACAAATTAATTCGATGAAACTAAACAAACAAATATATGAGTCACATCCTGTGAGCAAGAAACACCGATATACTGGTTTTCAAGTACTGGACCTGATACGTCCTTACTGATGCCATATTCGAGTTCAGCACCTTCGATTACCCACGAGTCAGACCATTTCAGTTCAGAACCGTGCAGTAACGTTATTTTTGTTGACCAGTGTTATCACTTATCTTCTGTTCCATCGTATCTGTCTTTTATTTGTTCTATAATACACCCACTGCTACTGCTGTGTTCTTTTTTTACCAAGAGTGAGAGAGAGAGAGAGAGAGAGAGACAGACAGACAGACGGACATACAGACATACAGACAGGGACAGAAAGAGAGAGAGAGAGAGAGAGAGAGAGAGAGAGAGAGACAGACAGACAGACAGACAGACAGAGACAGAGACAGACAGACAGACAGACAGACAGACAAACAGACAGACAGCGACAGACAGACAGACAGAGAGTCAGCGACAGAGACAGACAGACAGACAGACTGAAAGACAGGGACGGAGACAGAGACAGAGACAGACAGGCAGACAGACAGAAAGACAGAGACAGAGGTCAGACCTGAATATATCCAGACAAACAAAAAAATCCAATAGACAATTACCAAATAGATAAACACACTGACTCGAACATCACCACCTACCCATCTCCATGACCATCATCACCACTTGATCAGTAACCTAATATGACCCCTACTTTAAGTCAATTGAGAGGTCAAAATGCGGTAAAAATTTTCAGGGTTATTGGGCATCAGGAGAAGTTAAAATGATCCAATTTCCTGCACACACACACACACACACACACACACACACACACACACACACACACACACACACACACACACACTCTCTCTCTCTCTCTCTCTCTCTCTCTCTCTCTTTCTATTTTAGGCTGAAATGTGTTATTTTTGCATCCACCACTCTATCGGTTTTCGCAGGTCTATCTGTCTGGCTATCTGTCTGTATCTATCTGTCTAACCATTTACTGTCAGACGTCTTAATCCAGCAAGCGGTGGCCACAAACAAATCGCCTCTACGTCACCTGTCCTCTGCCATGTGACTGTCCTCCCTCCAACTTACACACTCCTTTTTCATATATCTTTCCACTCCATTACTCCGTCTCATCCTTGGTGTCTCCTCCCTCCAAGTCACATCTCTCTCTCTCTCTCTCTCTCTCTCTCTCTCTCTCTCTCTCTCTCCAAAAATACTGAGGAAATCTGAATCCCCTTCCTGCTCCTTTCATTCGCACACACACTTCATTTGCCTGTCGCCCCCTCTCGATCGCACAGGAAGTTCCTTCGTGGTGGTCTCCCCGCCTTGGTATCATCTTGAGAGAGAGAGAGAGAGAGAGAGAGAGAGAGAGAGAGCAGCTATAAGACAGTATTCATGCTTTATAAGAAATACCGCATATGTTGGTACTGTTACATATGAGAGAGAGAGAGAGAGAGAGAGAGAGAGAGAGAGAGAGAGAGAGAGTCAGACTATCGCTCCCTTCTAGTTTTCTCGGGCCATCTGCACAGCTCCTTGAAGACAATCGCTCCATCTTAGAGAAATTGGGTTGACTGTTGACGAGAAGACGAACTGGAGAAAAGCAATATAAAAAACAAAAGAACATACATATATTAGTGAGAAAAAAGAAAATATATGTCATTCCTATATTGCTTTACTGATTCTGGTATTATTTTCAAAACGTGGTGAAACAAGCTTTCGATATGTGTGTAGGTAGATAGTCAGATAGATAGACAGATATAGACACACAGACAGACAGACTGACAGATAGATAGAGAGAGAAATATTGACACCCAGACAGACTGACAGAAAGGAAAATAGATGGATACACAAACACATTGATAGATAGATAGACAGATAGGTAGATAGATATGTGGATAGATATAGTCAGACAGACAGATAGATAGATAGATATTTTGCAGTATATGAACAAAAGAAGGCCAAGAAGCAGTGCCAAGGCACAGCAGACCCGTCCTCGGCAGTCATTTTAATGCTGACGCATAAATACAGCAGGATGTTTAGTCAAATATGTCACATATCAAAATTGGAGGAAACCGGATGAAAACTGACTATTTTATGCCCATTTGAAATTTTAGGCCCGACCCACCTGACATTGGCCCCCCTACCGCTAACTGAGGGTCCCCCCCCTCCCCCGATGTAATGAGGCATATTACAGGATGCGGATTTGAAAGATCCACCTTTAGGTTTTGGTTTCATGTCGATATGACGAACTTGAAAGGAGTTATGGTGAAAAAACGATTTTTTTTTTTTTTTTTTTTTGGGGGGGGGCTACAGCATGGGCCTTAGCCCAATTTGGCCCCAAATTTAATCAGGTGATCTGGAGGTCACAGCCCATTATCACTGTACAGTAATTTTAGTCAAAATCGCACCAGTAGTTTTTGCGAAAAGCTGATAACAGACAGACAAACAAACAAACAGACAAACCGAGTGAAAACAATACCCGCCCCTGAGCCCATTCGGGACGGGGACGGGTAATAAATATATAAAACTTCCATACACCTGATTACAGGTGCCTTTCTTTCATCAAAAATCTGTAACACTTGGACTTGAACTGCTGAAAGTTGAAGCTTGGAGGGAAACTAATCTGGGGAAGCTAGTTCCAAAGAAAAGCGATTCGGGGAATATAGGAATTCTCTTAGGCTGAACTTCCGCAGTATGCAGTGTGAAGGTCGTATCATGAGAGCTACCAGATGCCTGTGTAGCGCGAGGGAAGGCGTGAAGAGGTGGCACAATGGATGCAACTTTGTCTGAGCACTTGCGATAAAAGTATCTATAAAACCATGCAAAGGAGGCAACATTCCTTCTTGCATGAAGGGGAGGTAGATCATTTGTAATTGCAGGGATATTAATAATACTAACAGCGTTGTTCTGAATTTTGTCTAGTTTTAATGCAACCTCTCCACATCCATTCCACAAGGGTGAGCAATAATCAGGCTAAGAGCGCACATGACTCTTGTAAACAATAGCTAACTGCTCGTCAATGAAGAAGTTACGGATTCTGTACAATAATCCAAGTTTCTCTGAGGCGGTTTTAGCAAGTGATCTGACATGAAAGGTCCAGCTGAGGGCATTGTTAAGTGAAACACCGAGAATTTCAATACTTTTAGAGATAGGAATATTGGTTGCATTGAAAGTAATATAGGAATCAGGTGATATCTTCCATTAGTAAACTGGATATATTCAATTTTCCTTGCAATATTATTTTGTCCTCATCCAGTGATCTTGGATAAGTATTGACTTATGGAGATGGCTGTGCTGAGTTGTGAGTTGGAGATATCAAACTCTGTGAATGGGTGTTTTAGTGTGAATGAGCTGTGAAATGATGAGTCATCTGGATATGAGTGAATGGGGTTATGGGTGACAGTAAAGAAATTATTAATATGAATGAGGAACAGGTTTAGAGCCAACTCTGATCCTTGTGGAATGTTGGCATAAATTGAGTGGACACAAAATTGTTTTATCAGCCATTGCCTTCAGAAAGAGATAAAACAACAGGTATCGCACTTTTCTATTGCTTTCCTATCTATTACTGCCCTCAGTAAAGAAAAAAAAAGTTTGTTTCCATATTGTATTCTGTCTCTATTATTTCCTGGAAAATATAGTTAAATAAAAGATGTTCCTCTTCCTCATTGCTTTTGTTTTATTGCCTTCTTAGTGCGAAGAAGAAAAAAGTTTAAAAAGTGGGGAAACATGAGATAATTTCCTCTAGTGTCATGTTTTCTCTCTCTTAATATTATCTTTAAAAAGCGAGGGAGAGAAGACATCCACTATCCACACTGAATAAAATCGTTTGAAGCGGAAATAGTAAATAAAAGAAATCGCCCGGTATGAATAAAATGTACTAAATACTATCCCCCACGTCTGGATAAAATAGTCTGATCGTAGAGATATAAAATAAATAAAGTACGGTTGTTGGAGTTAGTAGATGGAGTAATTTAGCTGAGAGAGAGAGAGAGAGAGGGAGAGAGAGAGAGAGGGAGAGAGGGAGAGAGAGAGAATACCTCCCCTGTGCTGTATTGGGTTAAGGGTAATGGCAAAAATAGAGGGAGAGGTGTTAGTATGTGTGTGTTATGGCTGGGAGGCCCTGTCTGCTTTAATGCTTAGGGAACGCACACATACACACACAAGCAAACACACACACACACACACACACACACACACACACACACACACACACACACATGTTCACGTCGACTGATCTGAAAATTGAATGCACAGGTCTCCACCTAAAGCCTGATATGACTGAATGATACAGGGAACTGAGAATATGTACCATTCATATATCTTGCTTATTTAGGTGGCTTGGCATAACTGAGAATAAATTTACTATTTATTTATGTACGTATATGTGAATATATATATATATATATATATATATATATATATATATATATATATATATATATATATATATATATATATATATATATATTCATTTATTTATGTATGTATTTTTCTGTTCATTCTACCTTACTACCTTCAATTCAGTATTTTTTTTTTTTAACAGGTGAATAGTAAAAGGGATAATTTATATCTTTAGGAAAACCATACATCAGATTACAGGTGTCCTCCATTCATTAATGAAATGTAACAGGTGAACTTGCTATTACTTTCTTTTTGCAACTTCTATTTTCTAAGCTTTGCACAAACTAGGTATAGTGACGGGCTTAGAAAGTCTTCCGTTGATCCTTCACATCCCTCTTAAATGTCCACCTTCGGTTAGGATCGAACCCAGGTCAGAAGGACTGGTAGACTCAAGGACTACCTACTGAACATCAGGAGGCTCCAGTCATATGTGGTGTCTTGCTACTGTATATTTTTTAAACATAGAGAAAGCAAGAGAAAAAGGAAAGAAAGAAAGAAATATAGATAGATAGACAGACAGATAGATAAGGAGAGGCTGACAGATAGATAGACAGATAGATAAAGAGAGGCTGCCAGATAGACAAATAGATAGATAGATAGATAGATAGATAAAGGGACAAATAGATAAATACAAAGAAAGAAATATAGAAAAAAGACAACGAATGAAAGAAAGAGATAGACAGACATAGACAGACAGACAGACAGACATATAGATAGAGAGATAGAGAGAAATTTCTCAAAAATCTTGCTGGACTCCATATATACCTCGAAAACATAGAACAAGAGTTACGTGCAACTTTAAGGGGGAGAGGCAGATGAGGGACGCAACACCTTTCCGAGTCTGACTGTGCCTGAGGCCTGATTCAATTTTAGTAAGCCAATCCTTTGCCCACTCTCTCCCGGGGCTTGAGAGAGAGAGAGAGAGAGAGAGAGAGAGAGAGAGAGAGAACGTTAGTGTCAATATGAAAGTGTGAATGTGTGTGTGTGTGTGTGTGTGTGTGTGTGTGTGTGTGTGTGTGTGTGTGTGAGAGAGAGAGAGAGAGAGAGAGAGAGAGAGAGAGAGAGAGAGAGAGAGAATAGATGAAGGTAAAAGGAAAAGGTCATGACACGGTGAGAGCAATGGAGAGACAGATGAAGAGAGAAGCGGAGGGAAGAAAAAGAATCAGAGAAAAGGAAAAAAAAAAAACGGGAAAGATTTAGAAACACAGACAAGATAATAGAGAAAGGAAAAAACACGAGACGCAGAATCATAGGTAAAACAAGAAGCCAGCACACACACACACACACACACACACACACACAGGAAGGAAAAATGGGAAAAACTGCCCTGGGGTCAAATCGAATCTGGTCGAAGATGGGGAGAGTTTGGCACATACGAGCAGCTGGTGGTGGGGATTGTGGAAGTCAGCGTTTTTCCAGACTGGCTTATTGATTCTCCCCAGTTTCCTTCTCTTTCCGTCTGATACTGTGGTTAAAAGCTTTAATTTTATTTTATTATTTTACTAGTTATTTTATGTGTCATAATTTATGTGGTGTGGTGTGGTCAGCAATTTTCCAGATTGGCTTGTTGACTCTCCCCAGTTTCCTTCTTTGTCTGTCTGATTGTGTGGTTAGCAGTTTTATTTATTTTATTATTTTATTGGTTCTATTGTCTGTCTTCTGATGTGAAGTTGATTGATAGATCCTTAGTGGTTCTGTTTGTTCTATTTGCCTGTGATTCTTGTAAGTTATTTATTTTCTTTTATTTTACTGACTGTCCAATTTCCCCCTTTCTATGTCCAGTTATGGTTTGATGGTTTGGTCAATATTTCCCTATAATTAAATCATTCCCATTTGCACGCTTTGAAAATCATCTCAAAATCTAATAACACCAAGCTGAACGAATGAAGTGCAGTGTTAAGTAGTTCCCGAGACGTCATTTTTAACCGGAACAAAATATACAATTCTTTATTTCGACATTTCTTTACTCCCACCTCGAATGCATATTATAATCTAAGTGGCACGGTGAAAGGCAAGGCGGGGTGAAGGGAGAAACAGGGTGAGTGAGACAGGGTGAGAGATGAGGCAAGGCAAGAGTGAGACAGGGTAAGGTAATGGGTGAAGCAGGGTAGAGGTGAGGCAGGGGTAGGTGACATTGCCATAGCAACCTATTACACACCCTATAGCAGGTAAATAATTAAAGTGATAACAACAGTTTACTTTTTATCTTTTTTATTTGTCGTAGGTATAGGAAGGTGACGCTATCAAAGCAACCCTTTACACACTTTGTATCAGGTAAATAATTAAAGAGATACCATCTACTTACCTTTTATAATTGTCTCAGGTGTCATTTAAGTACATTGGTTCACCTGAGTCTTAATGTTCAGCCATGGTCATAAATTTTGTGACACTTATCTAACGTCTTAGGCCAGGTTTTTGTGTCGGAGAGAGAGAGAGAGAGAGAGAGAGAGAGAGAGAGAGAGAGAGAGAGAGAGAGAGAGAGAGAGAGAGAGACAACAACTATCGACTCAAACACTGTAACGACATTAGCATAAATTTTGCTGCTTCTCTATATTACGTGCCGTGTTTGCTCTGCCCATTGATGCAGACATTCCACGTCAGTCTCTACCCTCCCTTCTATGGCCACGAACCTAACGCATTTGTGGTTAAACAGAGAGGACACACGAACGAGGTAGGTGGTGGGCTTTATTATATGTCTCAGTAGGAACATTTTATTCATGCAAAAGCGATTTTGTTGAAGTGAAAAAAAAAAACTGCAATTTTCACCTCAAATACCAATTAATTTTACGTCTATCTGTCTATCTATCTGTTTATCTATCTATCTATCTATAACTATCTGTCTATCTACTCATCTATCCGTCTATTTATCTATCTACATGCCTGTCTATCTGTCTATCTACGTATCTATCTATCTATCTATCTATCTGTTTGTCCATCTATCTATTTATCATCCCCTATCTATCTATCTGTCCATCCATCCATCTATATTCTTGTCTATCCATCCACCTATCTATCCATCTATCTATCTTCCTATCTACTCATCCATCTATCTACCTATCTATCTATAGGTGACACCTTAATCCCTTAAGGGATGGCCACAAACAAAATCATCTCCATGTCTCCCTATCCCCTGCCATTTGGCTGCCCTCCCCCCAACCCAAACCTCTCTCTCTCATATCACGTATAAATTGAATTTTTAAGATGCGCCACTTCACCGCTCTTTATAGCAACGAGGTTTATCTATTTTTTTTACTTTTTAAAAATCTATCGTTAAGTTGTTTATTTTACAGCCTCCTCCTTCCTCATCGTGATGTGTGTGTTCCGTCTTCTCGTTAGGCAAGGAAGCTCCCTAACACCACTTCCTTAGCGATTTGTTTTTGGATCCTGCTAGCTTATATAATTTTGCACTCTACTTACGCTGAGTATGGCGATATTTGAATGATTTAAGCAACTGAAGTGAGGACAGTAATGGATAATAAGCAAACTAAATCGCTTATGAAGAGGTGTTAGGGAGCTTCCTTAGAATCCTTAACTGACGAGAATACGGGTCAAAGACGTCAAAGACTTTTGTACACACACACACACACACACACACACACACACACACACACACACACACACACACACACACACACACACACACACACATGGCAAAATAAACCTTCTCTCTCTCTCTCTCTCTCTCTCTCTCTCTATTGCGACAGAGGGTGTAATAATGCTGATATTTAGCTGAGAGAAATTCATAGTCAGCAAACGACTATCTTTTTTAGTATCAAGCATTCTTTGACTGATTAGGTCTCTCTTCGCCCAAAATACAATTCTCTAGCTTGCCTGAAACACCAGCAGAGTGAATAAATCGCCACCAGACAGTAGTAAAGGGAGACTTATCAAGCGGGAGTGGCATTCAACAGGTACTTGAGGTCCCTGAGTTACTAGTTTAAGCTGGAGGGTTAAGGTTTAACCATCTGGACCTCCTCCTCCAACCTCAACGTCCGCCTTCAAGTTGTGAAAAATGGTAAAGTGGGTCTGGGCATGAGAGCAGACTGCCGCCTTCCCTGCCGTGCCTGCTTCTGCTTCTGCTTGGTGGGTCATGGTTTACGTACGCATATATATATATATATATATACTTTATATATATATATATATATATATATATATATATATATATATATATATTCACAGGAGCATCAGTGGTAAAGTATGCGTTTTCGTACACTGAAGAACGAGGGTTCGCGCCCCGCCAGGGTAAAAACTTTGGGAGCGTTCTTCTGGCCACGTACTGCATTGGCGGACACAAGGGGTGCTGTAGTTGAACCAGTGTCGCATACTGTAAAGTATGCTTGCACCCAGTCAGCTTGTGCGAGCCGAGTGCACTTGGCTCACGGAGTACACACACATCCAAAGTCATTCCAACACAACAATTACACTTACAAGCACTTCTCACCCTACATACAATCTCTACTAGACAGCCTAAGCCACTTGGTAGAGATACATTGGCTGTATCGTCCCCACTTCGGTAGGGATAGGCCTGTCCTGCAGTGGATACTCAAACGGCTGATGAGATGATATATATATATATATATATATATATATGGAAGCTCCCTAACACCTTTTCTTAAGCGATTGATTTTAAGTATTACACCCTACTCTCCTCTTCTGTTACATGAATCCTTCCATTATCTCCACAATCTTCATAATTAACGTCTATCTTTCTATCTGTTGCTAGACGCCTTAATCCCCTAAGGGATGGCAACAAACAAATTGCCTCCATGTCGCCCTGTCCCCGCCATTTCACTGCCCTCCTCTCAGCTCACACACCCCTCTCTCATAAACCTCTCCACTCCATCCCTCCATCTCATCCTCAGCCTCCCCCTTCCTGTCCTCCCCCTTACACCTCACTCACATACACTCTCCTCGTTCGTCTCTCGCTTACTATCCTCTCCAGCCATATTCAAAAAATAAGTCGCTAAGAAGAAGGTGCTAGGGAGCTTCCTTAAATGACAAGAATACGAACCCTCATCATATATATTTGTTCGGGGGAAAAAAAAAAAAAAAAATGTTTCTACTCAAACTTGTTCTGCTGAAGGGGGGAATGATAAATGTAAATACATCTTACAATGTGAAAAGTATCCCCTAGAATAAAAAATAAATAAATAAATAAATTCATCTGTTGGTTGCAATGTTGAAATATTGAAAGAGGTCAAAATTGCAAAGTGAGTTAACCCCCTTGGCTCCCAGAGCTCCTGTGCGAGGGATTATTCTGGAAGGGTGCTAGGGGCACCGCCCTCCGCCTGTCGGCTCATAGTCGCGAAGCTCATAGGTCCCTACCTCGGGGTTTCCTTCTTTATTAAATTTTGAAAATGCCCAGTTCCGTCCCGTATCGGGGACACGGGGCACACAGAGATTAATGGATTTGTCGATGTGATTGTATGGGACTCTACCCTTGTTGTGCAAATCACACTGTGGAATGTTTTAATGTGTTTGGGTCAGTACGCACACACACACACGAACACATACACACACACACGTAAATACTGTAAAGAGAGAGAGAGAGAGAGAGAGAGAGAGAGAGAGAGAGAGAGAGAGAGAGAGAGAGAGAGAGAGAGAGAGAGAGAGAGAATCTTCCTTTTGTGTTTTCCTATTTAAATTTTTGGAACCTCCCCACACCATGTATTACAGGGAAAAAAATGATAATGATGATGATGAGGAGGAGGGGGAGGAAGAAGAAGAAGAAGAAGAGGAGAGGGAGGAGGAGGAGCAGGAGCAGGAGGAGGACGACGACGACGACGAGAAGGAGGATGAGGAAGATGATGATGATGAGGAGGAGGAGGAACATAATCATGACATAGATGGCTCTTAGGTCCGTGCTGTAAACTGCTTGTAATATTCCGTAACGCTTCTTCCTCAACGATCTATACTGCACATTACACCGCAATATTCTCTTGCATGGTCCTGGTGGAAAACATATTAATACTAACAACAAAGAATTTGGAATGCATATACATCCTCCAACGCCACTAAAATTTATTATTCATTACTGTGACTCCTCTTTCCTACCAGACGAACACTTTTAAGGTCTCACGGAATTATATTAATTCTACGATCTTAGTTTGCCCTGCTACGCAATCTCAAGGAGCCCATGCCCCGCCAGTGCCTCCCTCACGGCATATATATATATATATATATATATATATACTGTAGCACCAGTCGAACAGGCCAGTACTCCCGAGGTGGATGGCAAGCTGGTGATAGGGAGAGCTGGAGCTCCCGTTTCACGAGCCCTCAGGACTTGATCCTGACCATCCCCTTTTGCTGAACATTTTCAATGCTTTCATTTACCCAGAGGGTAGGCCAGCATACTCTCTTAATACCTCTACCTTCAACTGTCTACACCACACTACATGCCCATAAGATATCACACCTTCTATTCCACTCTCTTAGCAATGGCCGCTGCAATCTTACTTTCAAAAGAAGTGGTACCTCGGATTGCCACCACCAGCAGGGTAGGGCTGGCGGCACAGGGTCCTCCCGGTCGCCATCAAGTGACTGTGCCGGCAGCGACTAGTGTGATTTCCGGTCATGCTCGTCAGCAGAGAAGTGAAAATGCTGCATTATTCTTCATCAACATCCGTGGGCTTAGTACCAACTTAAATTCGGTCCATTTTTTCCTACAGTCCATATACCCTCTGGCCCTATTCCTCACAGAACCACAAATCTCACCGACTACTGAAATATCCCCATATTGTTTTCCCTGCTACCATCTCCTCACAAACTTCTGTAACATGGGTGGCACCAGTTTTTATATCAAATCCCAATATGCAGTTGACACCATTTTAAACTTCACTTCATCCAGTTTTGATTACTCATTGTATACACTAAATTGTCAAAATATTACCAAATATATCTGTGTGTCTACCACTTCCCCAGTGCTTCTTGGGAACCCAGTGTATTTGATTCCATATCCACACAGTTGGGTAATCTTAACTATGCCTTTAGCACCGAAATTACCATTTTGGGTGATTTTAACATACATAATGTTGAATGGTTATTGCATTCTGCCAGGACTGACGATGCTGGTTTAGAGTGTGAGCTGTTTGCAGAATCATTTAGTCTCACGCAACTGGTAAAGCAACCAACCAGAATACCAGATAATCCTTACCATAATGCCCATCTTTTGGATCTGTTCCTGACAAATAATCCAGATCAGTACAGGATAGAGGTATTGTCTCCACTAGGATCCTCTGACCACAATATCATCAAAGCCTCATTGGTTAGCCCCCCCAAACCTCCCCATTCTGAACCTGTCAGGGTCACCTGATGGCAGTCTTTCTTCTCTAGTGATGTCAGTTCTACCCAGTCCCACATTTGTGACTTAATACCAGCTGGTATGGATTTATTCATACCAAGTCAACAGTTCACTAAAAGATCGAACTCTCCAAAATGGTTTGATAGCAACTGTGCCAGAGCAGCAGCCCAAAAATCATTACTTAAAATCAAAAAGATCTGAATCACTCTCTCAATTTAAAAATTGCTAGAAACCATGCAAAAGCTGTAATAAATCTTGCTAAACCAATCTTTCTTCAAAAGCAAGCATCAAAACTACTTAACAACCCTAAGGACAATAGAATATTCTGGTCAACTCTCAATTCTTTCATTAATAACTTTAACAAGTCATCATCCATTCCCCCATTAAAATCTCCAAATGGTAACATTACAAATGACGCGTGTGGGAAAGCCAGAAATGCTACCTTAGAGGAATCCAGCCAGAACGTCCCAGTACCAGAACTTGACTCTCCCGAAATTGTTCCACTTAAAATACGGACAAGATACGTGAAATCCATCCTAGACAATTTACCTACCAACAAAACTCCAGGCCCAAATGGAATTCCACCAACTGTTTTGAAGAAGTGTTCCCCAGAACTTGCCTCTGTTCTTGCTAAATTATTCAGACTATGCATATGTACTTCTTCATTCCCTAATTCATGGAAAGAAGCCAATATCCACCCTATTCCAAAGAAAGGAAGTTCCTCTGACCCCTCTGATTACAGGCCAATAGCTGTCACATCTTCTCTTGGTAAGTTGTTTGAAACTGTAATTAATAAGCACATAGTTAAACATCTTGAATCCAACAACTTAATTAGTGATAGACAATATGGTTTTCGCCAAGAAAGATCCACCATTGACATACTCAATCTCTTGACTCATACCATCCATCAATCAGTTTACCTACATGGAGAAACTCATGCAGTAGCCCTGGATATTTCTAAAGCTTTCGACGGAGTGCGGCACCGTTCCCTGTTGTCCAAACTTCCTTGCTGTGGACTAAACTCTTTTTCCTTTGATTTCCTCATATCTCAGGAACAGAAAAATAAGAGTAAAAGTAGATGATGTACCTTCCAATTTCCACTCAATTAACGCCGGTGTGCCACAGGGATCAGTTCTGGCACAACCCTGTTCCTCGTTCATGTTAATGATCTCTTATCTGTCACCCACAATCCCATCCATTTACATGCAGATCAACACTTCATAGTTCATTCACACTCAGACATCCATTTACATAAGTCTGATATCTCTAACTCTCAACTCAGTACAGCCATCTCTTTAAATCAAGACTCATCCACGCTCTGTGAATGGGGACAATATAACCTTGTCTCATTTAATTCAAGTATAACTATATATATACAATTTACTAATAGACAGGTATTGCCAGAATCGTATATTACCTTCAGTGCTACAAATATTCCCATTTCCAAAAATATTGAAATTATTGGCGTCTCACTTAACAATGTCCTCAGCTGGACCTCTCATGTCAGATCACTTGCTAAAACCGCCTCGAAGAAACTTGGATTATTGTACAGAGTCCGTAACTTCTTCACTGACGAGCAGCTGGCTATAATTTATAAGAGTCATGTGCGCTCTCAGCTTGAATATTGCTCACCCTTGTGGAATGGATGTTGAGAGGTTGCATTAAAACAACTAGACAAAATTCAGAACAAAGCTGTTAGAATCATTAATAACCCTGCTATTACTAATAATCTACCTCCCCTACAAGTAAGAAGGAATGTTGCCTCCCTCGCATTATTTTACAGATATTTTTATAGCAAATGCTCAGACGAAGTTGCGTCCATGTTGCCACCTCTCCATGCCTTCCCTCGTGTTACATGGGCATCTGGTAGCGCTCATGACTGGAATGTCACTCAGCCATACTGCAGAACTTCTGTCTGTCGGAATTCTTTCATTCCCCGAACTGCATCTCTCTGGAACTAGTTTCCCCAGAGTTGTTTCCCTCCCAGCTTCAACCTACAGCTATTCAAGTCTAAGTGTTACAGATATTTTATAAACAGAGGACACCAGTGATCTGGTGTATGGATTTATTTATTTTTTTTATTTGTTTTTCCTTCCTCTGTTCTGTTATTTAAAATATATAAATCCATATATATATATATATATATATATATATATATATATATATATATATATATATATATATATATATATATATATATATATATATATATATATATATATATATATATATATATATATATATATATATATATATATATATATAAATATATATATATATATATATAATTCTTTTCCTGCATCATGATCCGGATCCACTTTAAAATCTAACCAACTCTTTCAATGACATCCTATCACATCTTTCTGAGTCATTTTGTACACAAACACACACGAATGAGTAAATAACCTTCGTCCTACCTTGCTGGAGGAGGTAAATATCCCGGTGAATTATGCAAAGTAAATCGCCCAGGAAGATGTGCTACGAAGCTTCCCCTGCCCTCTCAAACAGGGCCCTTACACTCAAACATGTCAACTTCAGGATGTGCCGACACAACGCAGCCGAGAGAACGTGGATGGGGACGTATGAACTACAGCCGACCTGACCCTCTGACTTAGATATCTTCCTCTTACTATTCCTCGATCCCACTGACACTAACACCACCACAATCCCCTCCACAGAGACCATCACAAACACCACCACAATCACCTCCAGAGACACCACCACAAACACCACCACAATCACCTCCACAGGAACCACCACCACAAACACCACCACAATCACTTGCACCGACACCACCACAACTACACAGACATTTCATTACCAGACTTACAGTAATTTGGATGCTGAAATTTAGAATGTTGTTCCAGATGATGAAAATATAACACTGAGTAACACAGATAATGTATTTACGGCAGATATTAATGCTACCACTACCACCACAGCTACCAACACTACCCCTGCCACCACAGCTACCACCACTACCAACTCTACCCCTACCGCCACTGATACCACCAGTGACAATACCACTACACCTTTCACAACAACTGCCAACATAACCACTACCACACCTGACTTCCCGATCACTACCACCACACTCAACATTGACGCCGCCACCACACATGCTAGCACTACCACTACCACCACAACCACCAGCACTACCACAACTACCACCACTCCAGCTACCTTAACAGAGTTCAGTGTATGTGTACGATTCTCACTGATATCCGTCCAAGACTTCACCTCTATCATCCGTTACGCTACAAGGCACGATGCTAACACCAGGATGATCAGTAAGTCGTGTGTGTGTGTGTGTGTGTGTGTGTGAGAGAGAGAGAGAGAGAGAGAGAGAGAGAGAGAGAGAGAGAGAGACAGTGCAATTATCTTCAGCGAACTCCACCCCACCCAACCCCACCATTACCCCACTACACACCACCCAACCCCACCATTACCCCACTACACACCACCCAACCCCACCATTACCCCACTACACACCACCCAACCCATCATTACCCCACTGCACCCCACCCAGCCCCACCATTTCCACACTACACACCTCTTTACCTCACCATTACCCCAGTGCACCACACCCACCCCACCATTACCCTACTGCACCCCACACAACCCCGCCATACTCCACCCTACATCCCCATAGTTTAACCCCACACCGCTCAACCCAACCCCACTATTACCCCACTCCTGCAGGTGTGGGTTTGCGTTAAGTTAGGTTAAGTTAGTTTAGGTTACGTTTGAAGGGACTGATTGTCTTGTGCAAGAGTGGATTAGGTTAGGCCAGATTAGGTTAAGTTAGATTCAGTTAGAAATGAAGTGACTAATATCTTCTGCAGGTGTGGGTTAAGTTGTGTTAGATGACTATCTATCTATCTATCTATTGCCAGACGCCTCAATCCCGTAAGAGGTGGCCACAAACAAATCGCCTCCATGTCGCCCTGTCCCCCACCATTTCACTGCCCTGCTCCCAGCTCAGCGCCGTAGAGTCGTCCAGCTCACACACCCCTCTCTCATATACCTCTCCACTCCATCCCTCCATCTCATCCTTGGCCTCCCTCTCCCTCTCCCTCTTTCCACCTCACTCACATACACATCGTCAGTCTCTCGCTCTCCATCCTCTCCATATGGCCAAACAGTATCATTGTATTTCTCCTAACGCTTTGTGTCACATCCACACCCACACCACAATGCTCCATCATTTCCTCATTTATCCGTCTGTCCTTCCATGTGACTCCTCATGCTCCTCTCAAATGACTCATTTCCACTGCTCTCACTCTTAACTTGTGTCCCTCCAACAATAGGCTAAAGTACGTAAGATTTGGCTACGTTATGTTAGTTTGGGTTTGATTAGGTTGTTAGGTTCAGTTAGGTTTGGTTATCCTGGGCTAGGTTAGGTTAGATTGTTAGATTAGGGTAACGTAAGACGGAAGTGACTAATTATTTTCTTCCACAAGTGTTGGTTTTCAAAAAGAGGTGTGCAGCCGGGCAGGTATTATCTTAAGTTTGTGGGGGTGGAAACTCTACCTGACACCTGGTATCTCAGGTGTTAATAGTGAGTGAAGGCTTCATCCAGCTGTACTCCAACACACCTTAGTCCACTGCTGGTTAGTCCCTTTATTTTTTTGGTATTCTAGCCCAGCCTAACCTAACCTTACCTCGCCTAATCTAACCTAACATAACCTAATTTGACTTAACCGTGCCTAATGTAACTGTACCTAACCTCACCTCACCTCACCTCATCTCACCTCACCTAACAAAACATTAATTGTAACCCAGTTTAACTTAACCTAACCTAACCTAACTTGAATCTTACCCAGTCCATTAAGACAACCTAATCTAACCCAACCTGACATCCAGCCTAACATAACCTTAATAATAATAATAATAATAATAATAATAATAATAATAATGATGATGATGATGATGATGATGATAGTGATATTATTATGATGATGATAATGATGACAGTGATGATGTTGATGAACTCAAACCCATGTAAATTATTTCTTTCATATTTCATTGCTTTTAAGTAGATTTTATAAATTGGTCTGATACCTCTCTCTCTCTCTCTTTCTCTTTCTTCTTACTTACCTACCTTCCTATCAATCTAGCTTTCTTTATCTGTCTTTATATTTATCTTTCTATTTATCCATACCGAATTATTTGACTCTCTCCCTCTCTGTCTCTACCTACCTTCCTACCTTCCTATCAGTCTATCTATGTGTTTATCTATCTATCTATCTATATATATATATATATATATATATATATATATATATATATATATATATATATATATATATACTGTATATCCCTACCGAAATATTTGACTCTATCTCTCTCTCTTTCTCTCCACCTATCTTCCTATCAATATTTATCTGTTTATCTTACCTACTTTCCTATCAGTCTTTCTCTCTGTTTATCTATCTGTAAATTTCTCTCTCTATCTATCCTTACTGAAATATTTGACTCTCTCTCTCTCTATCTATCTATCTCAGACACACATTACACGCTTGTGTGCAAATGATTTTTACTCTCCTGACCGGGAATCGAACCCAAGACTTCTAGACAGAAGTCAGTCACTGATGCCACTACACTACAGCGTGATGAAAGCTGAGCCACCTGAATATTTTGACGAACCAGGTAATTATGGGAGGCTATATTTCAGTCACAACACAATAGCATAACTATTGCTCAGCCCACGCAACTCGGCAAGTGACAGTGCAGTTTTAATCTATACCAGACACAACACGAGCGTCATTATGTTGGAGAGACACAGATAACACTCGTGTGTACGAATGTTTTGAAGTATCGGGTTCGATTCCTGGTCAGGAGCGTAAAAAAAAAAACATTTGTACACACTCGTGTAATGTGTGTCTCTCCAACATACAAAAAACACATACATACAAACATACACACACTAAGGAAAAATTTTTAGGCTATGCTGCAATTTGCGACGAAGCTTTTCTGTGTGTTATACATTTTGCTCTCTCTCTCTCTCTCTCTCTCTCTCTCTCTCTCCATCTACTGTATGTGTGTGTGTGCGTGTGTGTGTGTGTGTGTGTGAGAGAGAGAGAAAAAAAAAAAGCTGGGTATATATGTGTTTTTGTATAGAGCTATTCATAATTATATATAAGCTATTGTATGTATGCAAAGATGTGTGTGTGTGTGTGTGTGTGTGTGTGTGTGTGTGTGTGTGTGTGTGTGAAATTTCAGAGATATTGATGTCGGGTGTAACAGACTAACAAACAATAATTCAGAATGGAGCTGGATGGAAGCGAACTTAGGGCTGATGATGACGATGATGATGGTAATGATGACAAATCGCCTCAACATTGATCAAAGGAGAGTAAATAACATCCTCACCTCTATCGTATCATCCTCAGGTATCCTCAACTCTTATCCGTAATTCCTTGTAGAGATCTGGCTCTCATCTGCATCAGGAGTAGTCAATTTACTATATAGAAATAGAACTAGGGCTCTCATTGGCTGGATCCCATGACGTCACGCCTAGTATCCTTCTAGACAGGCTTCATCTTGCTCATTGTCCCCAGTGCTCTCTAACCATCAGCTGGGATGCACGCAGCTCTCACGTTGCATCAGTTTTTCGTGTTTTACTGTGATCTGCCGACGAACTGTTAGTGTGTTTGTGAAAAAGACGTAAGGAGAATATAAGTACAAGATGGATGAGGGAGTAGGAAGCTGGAGTGCGTCGGGAGTACCATCAGAGAAAGAGGTAATGCAAGAGAGTTTGTTTACCACCTAGAGTGTTGTACTGTACCTGTGCTGTCGTCACCTGATCTTAACCTTTCACTGTCTTAGCACTGTGCCCTGTTTATTTTATCCTTATAGTTAATTGTTGTAGTGTCTCTTGTCTCCTTGTCATTAACCTGAGGTGTGATGAGGGAAGGATGAATGAAATACGGGCTGGTGTAATATGCGATGCTTCGAGACGCCATGATGCGCTGTATTGGTTGAGCAGGCGTGATGGATATTGTTTTGGCCACTCCTTAAGTGTAACGAAATTAGCTGTCATTTTATTGAAGTAACAATAATTTAACATAAGTTCTGGGTTTATTGATTAGGTGGACAAGAATCTAATGCATGCTGGAGAAGAATGAAGATAAATGGAGGGTCTTGTATGGCAAAAGTGACGTGATGGAGGGGGAGAGAAAGGGAGACTGGGATGTAGAGGATGAGAAGGAAGTGGTTGAGGGAGAGAGTGGGAGAATGGGAGGGAGGTAGAAACGAGGATTGTTTAAGATTTAGACAGTAATTTTAAAGATATAGTTAATCATTTCTCTGTTTGAGCTGTGTATATATGCCCCATTAGCAAAAGTAGCATCTGTCACTAAAATACAGCGAGATTAGTGAAGGGTTTGGCTTCTATAATGCTGTGTATTGAGAATGTGCAGTGTAGGTGGAAGATGCGCACGAGTATTTACCTCTCCCAGAACGCAAGTGTGGACTGAATCCTTCCTTCCTTTAAGATGAGGCCATCCACTTCCATTGCCCAGTATATCATATTTTTATTTTTTTATATAT
>NC_137057.1:40605533-40618033 GCF_032717465.1 Coenobita brevimanus
ACTGTCCCAAATTCATTCACCAAACCTTGCAACTCCCATTCATCTTCACTCAACAATACTGTATCATCAGCAAACAGCAACATCGGAATCTTCCAAATCTCACCTTCATTCACTAGAGCCACTCCCACATCCTCTGCCCTATCTTGCACCTCCTTTACAACCCCATCCATGTATATATTAAACAGCCATGGAGACATCACACAACCCTGTTTCAGTCCCACATTGAGATCAAAGAACTCACTCAGCTCACCATCCACTCGCACAGTAGCCCTAGCTCCTTCGTACATACTCTTCACAGCACTCCACAGTTTCCCCTCCACTCTATATATTCTTAATACCTTCCACATACCTTGCCTATCTATTCTGTCATAAGCTTTCTCCAAGTCCATGAAGGTAGCATACACTTTCTTTCCCTTCTCTAGATACATCTCCACTAAACATCTAGAACAAATATCTGATCTACACACCCCTTTCCATTCCTAAATCCCCTTTGTTCTTTTCCAACTAGCTCCTCTGTCATATGCCTAACCCTATCAATGAGTATTCTACCATATATTTTACCAGTCACACTAAGAAGGCAAATACCCCTATAGTTACCACATACTTCTCTCTCCCCCTTTCCTTTGTATAAAGGAACAATTATACCTGATTTCTAGTCCTCTGGAACCCTTCCCTCTTCCCAAGCCAATCTACACAACTTCCATATCCACTCCACAACAATCTCACCCCTATACCTAAGCATTTCACCACACACTCCATCAATTCCTGGGGCCTTTCCCAACTTGATCTTCTTCATTGCTTCCACTACTTCTGCCCTACTGATCTCTTCCTCCCTCCTCTCATCTCTTCTTCTCTCAGCCATTCCCCAACCACTTATACTCGCACTGCTCTCACTCTCTACATTCAACAAATCCTCAAAGTGCTCCTTCCATCTCCTCAATTTCTCTCTTCTCCACCAACAATCTATTATTCCTATCTTTCACTCCCCTACTATTTCCCCTTTCACCCTGCTTTACTTTCTTTACCTACTTCCAAAACAATTTCTTACTCTCCCTCCATTTCACACTCAGATTCCTCCCAAACTCTTCATCCATTTTCTTCTTACTCTCCTTCACCAGTCTCTTCACCTCCCTTCTCCTGCTCACATATACCTCTCTCTTGTGTCTCTCATCTTGTGCCCTACCTCTACTCGCTAACCAGTCACTATATGCCTTCTTCTTTTGTTCTACAGCTCGTTTCATCTCATCATTCCACCATGCTGTCCCTTGCACACCCTTGCATCTCTTCCTCACTCCACAAACCACCTCACACGCTGCGCCTATCTCTTCCGTGAATATCTTACATACGTCTTCCACCCCTTTCATCAGCTCTAGCTCATACCTTCCCAATCTTTCTTCCACTATGCTCTTATACTCTGCCATTCTCTCACTATTATGCAATTTCTCCACTCTTCTCACAGGAGCTGTTTCCTCCTGTCTTCCCCTTCGTCACCTCAACCATTTTCTTTGCAGCTTTACCTTGGCCATCACTAAGTGATGGTCCGAGACTCCATTCCCCCACCCTCTCCACACTCTTGCATCCAACACTTGTCTTCTCATTCGCTCATCCACACACACATAGTCTATCATTGCCTTTCGTTCAACAAGTTCACCATCCATCCTTCTCATTACTCTCCATGAGTACCGGTGGATCATCTTATGCCGAAAGTAGGTGTTGGCTATTGCCAACCCCTTACCAGCACAGATGTCCACCAAAGCACTACCATTCCCATCTACGAGTACTTCAGCTGGCACACCCCACTGGCCAACCACTCCATCCACTCGTACATCCCCAACTTTGCCATTCATGTCTCCAATCAAAAGCACTCTCTCGCTCCTCTCAAACTTGTCCATACATGCTTCTACTCTCGCCCAAAACTCATCTTTCACTCTTGCCACTCGGTCCTTTGTCGGAGCATTCACACATACAATCGCCCACGCTTGTATACCTACTTTCATCCTCTCCCATACAATCCTTGCACCCATTGTTCCATACTCTCTTATATTCTCCTTCCACTTTTTGCTTATCATCAGACATACTCCCTTTCTTGCCCTCTCATTTTCATTAACTCCCGCACATATACCTAAAGCATATTCCCATTCTCTCACCCTTTCACCTTACCATTTAGTTTCAGTCAATCCACATATATCCACTTTTGCATCCTCAAGCACCTGAACAATCTCTCTCTCTTTCACTTCATCATTCACTCCTCTCACATTCCATGTTCCCACCCTCAGAATGTCCTTTGTCTGTTCCTGAGTCGTCAACGTATGGTCCGTCCTGGGCCGAGGCGCTTTATTCGCATGTTTAGTTAGTTCTTTTTACGGGGTAGGGCACTAAACCACCACCAACCCTTGTAGTCGCCTCGTACGACAAGCAGGGATACTGGAGGAGTATTCTTGAAATCCCCTTTCCCCCAGGGGGGGAAGAGGGGTTTCAAGAATACACACACACACACACACACACACACACACACACTCACACACACACACACACACACACACACACCAACACCAATTCTCTCTCTCTCTCTCTCTCTCTCTCTCTCTCTCTCTCTCTCTCTCTCTCTCTCTCTCTCTCACACACACACACACACACACACACACACACACCGTTTCTCGCTCTCTCTCTCTCGAGAGAGAGAGAGAGAGAGAGAGAGAGGTGGGGTAGGGTGGAAGCAACACAATATACTGTCAGCATGCAAACTCTCCATGCACGATTGTAACAGAGTGGATAACAATTTAGTTCCCTCTTTTCTACTGGGACTCACTATTGACTCTCATTTTCTTTTTCTTTTTCCGTTTCTTTCTCTTTTTCTGTTTATCTTTCTCCTTTCCTCTGTCTTCTTTTATCTTTTCCCTTCTCTTTCTCTTTGCTATATTAATTCTTTTCCGTCTTTCTATCTCTCTCATTGTCTTGTTATCCGATTTTTTTATCTTGTCCTCTATCTCCTGCTTCGTTTTCTTTTCTATGGTCACACTCCCACTTCCCTCCACACACACACACACACACACACACACACACACACACACACACACACACACACACACACACACACACACACACACACACACAACACACACACACACACACACACACACACACACACACACACACACACACACACACACACACACCAGTTCATACATACATCCCTTAACAATCAGACGTCTTTCATTTATAAACAACTCCTCTGAGAAAAAAAAAAAGTAAAAGTAAAAAAAAAAACGAATGAGATCAAAAGAATTTCATGTCTTTGATGACGAGACATCAAGGGAGACCATCTGAAAACGCTGACGAGACCGAAGACGAGATTCAAAGGCCACAAGAAACCAATGAGACTGAGGAGGACAGCATGGCTTCTTTTGGTTTCTTGTAGAGAATTAGCAGATGTGAAATGGTTTTTAGTCTACTCGCTGCAGGAGAACGTGTGTGTGTGTGTGTGTGTGTGTGTGTGTGTGTGTGTGTGTGTGTGTGTGTGTGTGTGTGTGTGTGTGTGTGTGTGTGTGCTTTCTCTTCTTGTGTCTGTGTCTGCTTTTTCTGTTTGTATGACCGTTTGTATTTCTGTATGCTTCTGTATGCGTCTGTGTGTGTGTGTGTGTGTGTGTATGTGTGTGTGTGTGTGTGTGTCGTATAACATTTAATTACACTTTAATGACCCCAATTTCTTCATCCCTTCCTTCAGTAATTATTTTCACACATTTTCTTGATCCTAATAATTACAATAATATTTTTTCCAACATGATATACTGTAAATGGTCATATTTGTCGGTGGTTATTCTCTCTCTCTCTCTCTCTCTCTCTCTCTCTGTTTGTGTGTATTTGTGTGTGTGTGTGTGTGTGTGTGTGTGTTTTTGTATAATATATGGTATAAAGTCAAAAATACCAATGAAAGAACCGGCAAGCATCACACACACACACACACACACACACACACACACACACACACACACACACACACACACACACACATTTATAGTCTCCAAGTGCACATTGGCTTCACATACAGTAAAAAAAAAAAAGAGAAAAAAAAAAAACATTAGGGGACCAATTTCTTGTGATTATTTTTGCACATTTTTCCATTCTCTTCTATGTAATCTAATGTCTTTTTTAATAAATAACTTACACATGTAATAAAAAAAATAAAGGTATATTTAGTGGTCCAGTTCTCGTCGGTACAGCAGGACTCTTCAAACCTCTTCCTTAGCTATTTGTTTTGCTTATTACTCCTTACCAATTTCTGTATGTAATTATTGTCTTTTCAGTAAATACCATTCACATGCAATGAAAAAAACAGGACATATTATCAGGTCCATTTCTCGTCGGTACGGCAGGGCTCTTTACACCTTTTCCTTGCGATTTATTTTTGCATACCATACTTGTCCTTGATATTCCTCCTCATATTGTTCCATAAATAACTTTCATAAATTCTACCTTTAAAGTTTCCAGTATGTTTTTTTTTTTTTAACCTATTAACATACATAAGAATAAATTGATAAAGTAGAAATTATAACCGACGAGAACAGGACCCATTTAATGCCTTTCGTTATTCGCCTCTTCTTGAGCGATTTTGCCTATACATCACTATTCTCTTCTGTGTTCCATAAATCCGTCCAGTATCGCCATGCTCTGCATCAGAAACACACAAAAGGATATTAACCACACATATCCAAAAATAAATCGGTGAGGAAGAGATGTTAGGGAGCCTTCTCAGCCTACGACAATACGGGTCCACTACTCGTATTCCCGTCGGTTAAGGAAGCTCCCTAACACATCTTCCGTAGCGATTTATTTTTGAGTAGGGGTGTTGGTATCCTTTTATAAGTAATGCAGAGTATGGCGATAATGGAAAGATTTATGTGACACAGAAGAGAAAATACGCGTAAGGTGGAATAAGTACAATAAATCGCTCTGGAAAAGGTGTTTGGGAGCCCTTCACCGACAAGAGTGTGGACTCCGGTGTGTAGGAAGTAAATTAGGTGGAGGTAAATCCTTCATCACAGCCGTACCTGTAGGGAAGGGGAAAGGTGTTAGTGAGGTGAATAATAAGCTGCATAGGTAAATAATTAAGTTGTCTACCTGGTTTCCTCTCCCATAAAAGCGGGAATGCATCTCTCTCTCTCTCTCTCTCTCTCTCTCTCATCTTAATTGGTTTTCTGGCTTGGTTGAATAGCTGCTCACATTCCCAGCCCTAATTCTTTCTCTCCTCCCCTCCCTCCTCCCTTCTCCTCCATTCTCTCTCTCTCTCTCTCTCTCTCCTCAGATAACTCTCTTCCCCATGTACTGCCTTTCTATTTATCAATCCATCGATCAGCATGTCTTTCGGTCTATCTATCTGTCTGTCTATCTACCCATCCAACACTAAACCCCTTCCTCACCTAGATCTGCCTTAACCCTCCTATGCGTCTCCCTGCCTCACCCTGCTTAAGTGTTGGTGGTTGAGGCAGGGTGCGACAGAGAAGGGGGCTAGTGTGACAGAAAATGGGGCGCTCCTCCTCGCAGGGGGCACTGCAGCAGGCTCTCAGTTGAAGACCCTGTGAGCAGGAGTAGGGTGACAGAGGCTACTAATGAATAGGCTAGGCTCGTGGGTAGGGCAGGTAGGCAGGAGGTGTTGTGGTGTTGTATGGTGGCTAATTCCTCGCTTGAAAATATAGTCAGTGTAATTAGAGAGATGATTAGGGATAAGTGATACAGAATGAGTGATAAATAATGACAGTGATAATAATGACAATGGTAAAAAAAAATAATGATAACAATGACAGTGATAATAATGACAGTGATACATAAATGATCCATAATAAGGCAATAATGATACTCCTTTCACTGTAACTTGGCCCAGATTTTCATCGTTTTGCAGCTTATTTCACGCAGCTCAGTGGGAGAAGAAGACAATGCAATGGCTCTACATCCATTCCATAGCTCTTCGTCGTGACTAGCACCTTCTTCTAGGGTAAATCCATTGTTACATCTCAGCATTCAAAATAAAGTTATGACAGTCTTAGGCCAAGTTAGAGTAAAAAGAATATAGAAAAAGTAATACATAATAATACCGATACAGAGAGAGATACATAAATATAGCCAGCGTTCGTAGTATACCTGTAAATTCTTGACCCCGTATCGTGTCGGCTGAAGAAGCTCCCTAACACCTTTTCCCAAGCAATTTAATTTCCTTATTACACCTTGTCGTCCTCTTCTATCTTAAATCATTCTAGTATCAACCTACTCTTCATAAATAACGTACAAAAGGATATTAGCCAGCAGTATCCAATTAAATCGGTAAGGAAGAGGTGTTAGGGAACCTCCTGATCCGACGAGAATAAGAGCTTTGGAGTCTTAATAATAAAAAGAATCTTATTATAAATGTGAAGTTGGAGGGACACATCTGAAATATATTACATCATGCACCGTGGGTAATTAACAGTGATAAATGATATAATTGATGATAACTAGGTCTTGCTGGTGTCATAATTGGTAGGGGATATATGAGGGTTCGTCATGAAAGAGAGAGAGAGAGAGAGAGAGAGGAGGAGAAGGAAGAAAAGAAATAGATCAAAGGGTTCTAGAACTAATCCATGAGGAGAGAGAGAGAGAGAGAGAGAGAGAGAGAGAGAGAGAGAGAGGAAGAAAAGAAATAGATCAAAGGGTTCTAGAATTAATGTATGGAGAGAGAGAGAGAGAGAGAGAGAGAGGAAGAAAAGAAATAGATCAAAGGGTTCTAGAATTAATGTATGGAGAGAGAGAGAGAGAGAGAGAGAGAGAGAGAGAGAGAGAGAGAGAGAGAGAGAGAGAGAGAGAGAGAGAGAGAGAGTGAGAGAGAGAGAGGGAGAGAGAGGAAAAGTAATCTACTTTTTGGCTTTAACTCAGAATAATAATAATATACAGGTAATGCGTGTGTTGTATCGGATGGCTTACGTGAAGAGGTCATGAGAGGTGTGTATTGCATGATTGAGCTGCACACCTGATATTTCCTGCATGACCTCTGATTTGGGCTTTTCACCTATGTATGTGTGTGTGTGTGTAACCATCAATACTGACCTGTTGAATCACCTTTACCTGACCTCGTTACTCGTGGGTAGTCATGCATTATGGAATTAGTATTATCCCAGGTCAGCGGACGTTAATTCTCTCTCTCTCTCTCTCTCTCTCTCTCTCTCTCTCTCTCTCGTTTTGGTGAGGCGAACGGAGACTTGTCTTAAAACCCTCCACTTCCATATGCAGTGTGTGGTGTGGCAGTGTGTGGCGTGGCAGTGTGTGGTGTGGCAGAGTGTGGTGTTGCAGTGTGTGGTGTGACAGTGTGTGGTGTGACAGTGTGTTGTGTGGTAGTGTAAGGTGTGGCAGTGTGTGGTGTGGCAGTGTGTGGTGTGGCAGTATGGGGTGTGGCAGTGTATGGTGTGCAGTGTGGCAGTGTGTGGTGTGGCAGTGTGTGGTGTGGCAGTGTGTGGTGTGGCAGTGTGTGGTGTGGCAGTGTGTGGTGTGGCAGTGTGTGGTGTGGCAGTGTGTGGTGTGGCAGTGTGTTGTGTGGTAGTGTAAGGTGTGGCAGTGTATGGTGTGCAGTCTGGCAGTGTGTGGTGTGGCAGTGTGTGGTGTTGCAGTGTGTGGTGTGACAGTGTGTTGTGTGGTAGTGTAAGGTGTGGCAGTGTGTGGTGTGGCAGTGTGTGGTGTGGCAGTGTGGGGTGTGGCAGTGTATGGTGTGCAGTGTGGCAGTGTGTGGTGTGGCAGTGTGTGGTGTGGCACTGTGAGGTGTGGCAGTGTGTGGTGTGGCAGTGTGTGGTGTGGCAGTGTGTGATGTGGCAGTGTGAGGTGTGGCAGTGTGAGGTGTGGCAGTGTGAGGTGTGGCAGTGTGTGGTGTGGCAGTGTGTGGTGTGGCAGTGTGTGGTGTGGCAGTGTGTGGTGTGGCAGTGTGTGGTGTGGCAGTGTGCAGTGTGGCAGTGTGGAGATGTGACAGTGTGTGGTGTGGCACTGTGAGGTGTGGCAGTGTGTGGTGTGGTAGTGTAAGGTGTGGCAGTGTGTGGTGTGGCAGTGTGTGGTGTGGCAGTGTGAGGTGTGGCAGTGTGCAGTGTGGCAGTGTGTGATGTGACAGTGTGTGGTGTGGCACTGTGAGGTGTGGCAGTGTGTGGTGTGACAGTGTGTGGTGTGACAGTGTGTGGTGTTGCAGTGTGTGGTGTGGCAGTGTGTGGTGTGGCAGTGTGTGGTGTGGCAGTGTGTGGTGTGGCACTGTGAGGTGTGGCAGTGTGTGGTGTGGTAGTGTAAGGTGTGGCAGTGTGTGGTGTGGCAGTGTGTGGTGTGGCAGTGTGCAGTGTGGCAGTGTGTGATGTGACAGTGTGTGGTGTGGCACTGTGAGGTGTGGCAGTGTGTGGTGTGGCAGTGTGTGGTGTGGCAGTGTGTGGTGTGGCAGTGTGTGGTGTGGCAGTGTGGGATGTGGCACTGTGAGGTGTGGCAGTGTGTGGTGTGGCAGTGTGTGGTGTGGCAGTGTGTGGTGTGGCAGTGTGGGATGTGGTAGTGTGTGGTGTGGCAGTGTGTGGTGTGGCAGTGTGTGGTGTGGCAGTGTGAGGTGTGGCAGTGTGTGGTTTGGCAGTGTGTGGTGTGGCAGTGTGGGATGTGGCAGTGTGTGGTGTGGCAGTGTGTGGTGTGGCAGTGTGTGGTGTGGCAGTGTGTTGTGTGGTAGTGTGGGATGTGGCAGTGTGGGATGTGGCAGTGTGGGATGTGGCAGTGTGTGGTGTGGCAGTGTGTGGTGTGGCAGTGTGTGGTGTGGCAGTGTGGGATGTGGTAGTGTGTGGTGTGGCAGTGTGTGGTGTGGCAGTGTGTGGTGTGGCAGTGTGAGGTGTGGCAGTGTGTGGTGTGGCAGTGTGTGGTGTGGCAGTGTGTGGTGTGGCAGTGTGGGATGTGGCAGTGTGTGGTGTGGCAGTGTGTGGTGTGGCAGTGTGTGGTGTGGCAGTGTGTGGTGTGGCAGTGTGGGATGTGGCAGTGTGGTATACTACTTTATGTGGTGTTCCATTATTTAGGTCGGGAATATGAAAAATTATAATGGCTTTTTTACCCAAACTTTTCAAAATTCATGTAATCAAAGTGTGTCTCTAAAACACTCAATAAACGAATTATTAACATTTATACAGGTATCATGCATGTGTTGAAAATATTGAATATTGCAATGACTGATATTGCAAATCTCCAGCTCATAACACGTGTTGTGATAGGTCCATTTGGATTCCTATTACATATTGAAGCGATTTGCAATGTTGGATAGCACACACTGTTAGATAAGTCTGTATTTAATATGAGATGGGGAGGTGTGGTAGTGTGGGGAGGGGTAGAGTGAGATGTGACAGTGTGGGGTATAGCAGTATAAGTGATAGGATGTGTGAAACTAGACTGAGATGTGGTGATGTGATGTGAAATAGTATGAGGTGTGGTAGTGTTAGGTGTGTCAGTGTGTGTGTTGTGGGTGTGTGGTGGTGTGTGATATGGCAGTGTTTGGTGTAGCAGTGTGAGGTGTGATAGTGAGAGGAGTGGCAATAAGAAGGGTGATAGTGTGAGGTGGTAGTTTCAGGTAAATGTGTGTTATGTAGCAGAATGAGGTAACGTGGTGTGTGGTGTATCAGTATGTGATGTGGCAGTGTGTGGTGTGGCTGCACGAGTATGAGGTAACGTGGTGTGTGGTGTATCAGTATGTGATGTGGCAGTGTGTGGTGTGGCTGCACGAGTATGAGGTAACGTGGTGTGTGGTGTATCAGTATGTGATGTGGCAGTGTGTGGTGTGGCTGCACGAGTATGAGGTAACGTGGTGTGTGTGGTGTATCAGTATGTGATGTGGCAGTGTGTGGTGTGGCTGCACGAGTATGAGGTAATGTGGTGTGTGATGTGGCAGTGTGAGGACCTTCTCAGATCAATAAAACAGTTTGATGGTAGCAAGGATAAAGTATTAATGCCGAAGCTCACTACTAAACACGTGCACTGTAATGCTTAATGACCCTATATACTTCAGAGTGCATATATCAGACACTTCTGACAGGTGGTGTTAGATAAACCGTTCATTAACCTTTTAATTACAGATCCTTCGTTAGATAAATACCACCTTTGTAAGACCTAAACTAAACGCTATATCAGATGGCTCAGTGGTTCGCATCTCACCTTTCAACACTTGCACCGCAACATTCAGTGGCTCTGTGCACGTGGAAGTGCATGTGTGGTTTCCAGAATCGGAGGGTGTGACGTGGGATCGAGACAGGGTGAATCGGGAAACAGGCGTCGTCACGTTGTTACCCGTGACCTGGAAATCGTTAGCCTTTGGGGTGAGAACGGGCTGGCTGCCTCTATTCCAGGCGAGAAAGGCTGGAAGTGGACATCCCTAGACCTGGCATACCACATCCAGGTGACTTCCGGACTGCACGTACACCTCTCTCGTCGGTTTTACTGTTGCCACCGCCTCTGTCCGTGAAGAAGTAGCAGTTTAAACGGATACATGAAGGACGGAAACAGTAGCTAAAAAGACTGTAAATGGCTTAGCAGTGGACATCCTTGGACTTGGCACACCACTTCCAGGCGATTTCCAGACTGCACGTACACCTCTCTCCTCGGTTCTACTGTTGCCACGGCCTCTGTTGATGGAGGTGAGCGTGTTTTAGTGGATAACTGAAGGATGGAAATGATTAACCAGTGAATTACAAAAGATGGATACCCTTGGACATGACACACCACTTTCAGGCGACGTCCAGACTGAACATACACCTCTCTTCTCGATTCGGCTGTTTCTGTGCCTTCGGGTAATGGGATAAAATTTTATCTACGTACGATGATATTTGACATGATAAAGGGAATTTAAAAATACCGAAGTTTTTCTTTTCTTATGCAAGGAAGAAAGTACCAAAGCCCAGACGCTCGTAAGATAGCTCAATCTAAGAAAAAACAAAAGCAAGATAATAGAGAGCCAAAGTCAAGATCTGTTCATTTCGGGATGCATGGACACACTGCGTTTGAAGGACTGGAGGTCATAGACAGAAGGACATACAGATGGAGGAAGACAGTTCCAGAAGTGCATTAGAAATATAAGGACAGTTGAAGACCAGCGTCAGGGCCCAAGTGGAAGCTTGCAAGAGTACACCTGTAGACGAAAAAATGCACATTAGTGAAAACCTGCAATCTCAGGGAAGAAAAAAATATGGGCAAAAACAGTGAGTGGGTAAAAGATGTGATGAGTCAGAAACGGATTAACAATATAGAATTGTACACCTGTACTAGGCACACCTACATAGATGCCTGGATAGACTGATAGACAGATAGATAGATAGATAGATAGTTAGACAGATATTTTGAGAGAGATATAAATAAAGATAAAGCCAAATTCCATCATGCCCAGCTATAATATCACCATTCCACCCAACACAAAGTCCCATCTGTTATAAAAGCAGACTGCAATACTGGCAGCGCAAGTTGCATTATGGCCACGAATCTGGACTAAAAGATAGATAGACGGATGGACAAATAGATAGATAGATAGATAGAGAGAGAGAGAGAGAGAGAGAGAGAGAGAGAGAGAGAGAGAGAGAGAGAAAGAGAGAGAGAGAGAGAGATACAGTAGATGGCCTGGTACTGGACTAACATTAATGACTTCGTTTGGTGTCCTGGGTCCAAGCAATATAAATTATATTATTGAGGCCATGGTTCACACACACACACACACACACACACACACACACACACACACACACACACACACACACAATTTACCCCCCTGTGTGTGTGTTGATATGCACTGATTAGGGACTTAATTCTGTCCTTATAATGGCATTTTCAAAACCTTATTCTGGTAGTTCTGTCTTTCTTTTGATCTTCTCAGTCTCTATAAAGTCCTTTTGTACTGACTCTCTCTCTCTCTCTCTCTCTCTCTCTCTTTCAAAAAGCATGCTGTAGTTATTTTGTGCAGTGAAATTGATAATGTCGGGGTGGCGGGGGGGGGGGGAGGGAGGAGAAAATTGTATTCGTCCTGAAAGGTTGCAGTTTGGAGGTAAATGAGTGAAAAAAATAAAAATTGATAAATAAATATGTAAATAAGTAAAGTCATCCAGAAAGTCAGCTACCTTGCATCGTCCAAGTGATAGAAAAAAAAAAGAAAAAAAAAGAAAAACAATCTTAATGAAAAGGTTAAGAATTAGTGACGAGAGAGAGAGAGAGAGAGAGAGAGAGAGAGAGAGAGAGACTAGCCCAGAAAAATTAGTTACTTTATGGAATGAAACTAAAAAAAGGTCATAGCAAGTGGAATAAGTGACAAAAAAAAAAAAAATGTACACGTAAAATTTTTTTTTACATTTTGCAACGTCCAATGATACAAAAAAAAAAAAAAAAAGCAAAAAATACCTCCTCCCGCGGAAAAGGTTAAACCTGTAATAGGCGTCCACACTGAAAGTGTGGAATGTGTTCGAGCGAAAGAGCGAGTAAGTCAGGCAGTGCTGAATATTATTTAATGT
>NC_137057.1:40623033-40630533 GCF_032717465.1 Coenobita brevimanus
TCACCTCCCCACTCCCATCCACTCTACCCACCATATCAACACACTGGCTGAAGTAACCCAGCCAGCCCTCCAGCACACAGACTCCCAAGGCTAAACCAAAAGTCTTAGGTGTTTACTTCCATTATTTCATTTCCGTAATTTAAAAAATGACCCCTTCTTTTATCTTACCTGCCCCACACCAACTTTCCCTAAATACCTGGAGCTCAAGCTCAGCTTAAAACCTTCTTTATGATGAAGGATCTTTTTTTTTTAGCGTACCTCCGCCAACGAAGTTCGAGGAGATTATGTATTCACCCTCGTCTGTTTGATTGTTTTTCGCTCTGTCTAAAACATATATATAAAAAAACTTACTATCGGATTTCAGGTAATTCTGGTGAGTAGGTGGGTAATGGCCTAATGGGTCAAGGTAATTTTAATTAGATTTTGAGGCAGATCCGAATCTGGATGTAGGAATAAATCACAGATTACTCGTATACTGGTATACTGGCGTTGGCTGGGGTATGCACTCTGCGCGACTGTGTAACAGCACAGAGTGAAACCGTAGAATAAACTGACTGTGAAGCCATAATAGTGTTTTTCTGATAGGAAAGAGGAATTACAGCAGTAAATCAAATGTTACTGGCGTTAGCAGAGATATGTGCTGTCTGAGTGCATTCAACTTATCATTACTGCATACGGATTGTAATTTTAGCCATATCTTTCCACACAAAAAAACAGATAATGAAGGTTTCGTCACTTTTGGTAGGTTTTCCCAACACTCAAATAACAACGAAAGATTGTATATTATAACATAGGCAGGTTAACAATACATGAAAATGGCCAGATCATGATGGTGATGATCATCGTACTTTTTTTTTTTTTCTCTCTCTCTACATTTTCATCAATTTTCCCGATTTTTAAATTACATTGAAAGACTACATATATATATATATATATATATATATATATATATATATATATATATATATATATATATATATATATATATATATTATTCATTCATTGCCAGATGCCATGTATCCCAAACGGGGTGGCCAAGGGCTTAGAGTTAATTGTTTTACAGGGAGGGGCACTAATCCTCCACCAACCCCACTTGACACGTAGGGATGCCAACAGCATCTGGTGTTCCCAGGCGGTCACCCATCCAAGTACTAACCAGACCCAACGTTGCTTAACTTCGCTGATCGGACGGGAAGCGGTATATATATATATATATATATATATCACAGGCAGGTTAACACCACATGAAAATTACCAGATGGTGATGTGATGATAACTGATGATTCCTGGATGATGACCGTAATTTCTTTTTCTGTCTACATTCAGGTAACGCTGAGGGTTTATACATATCACAACCCAGCTGGAAGTAAGTCACAAGTATGCGTACCCACCCATTTCCACAATTAACCCTTGATTGCTAACGTTAGCTTTGAAACGTTACTGCTAACCATGGGAGAATTTTACCCAATTTTAGGAAATTAATTAAAAAATACTTACGCTCAACCTTTTTTTAATCTAAAAACACGGAATGAAAACACAACCCTCACACTTCCTTTACATGCAAAAAAACACACACAATATAAAAAAATAAAGTCACGTGTGATTTTAAAAAAAAGTAAAAAAAAAAAGGACCATTATTTTATCTTTAGATCTATAACACAGTAAATATTACCTCCAAGGACATTAGCTTTGGTCAAGATTATTATTGGTCCCTGGAGATTCAAGCTGGGTGTGTCACTTCTCTTACAAATCACCCTGGATTGAAAATGTCATGAAAAAAAAAATTGCCTGCATTACTAACGTTGGGTAAAATTCCCCTCAATCCCCCAAAACGAGGGGAAATGTGGGAGAGAGAAAAGGCGCACTACCTATCATGGCAAGAGGCTAGGATGACCTGAGCACTTGTGGAAGGACAGCTGCGTACCCTTCCTAATCATGCAGTAAACACGAAAAGATAAGACGCTGGGGGAAATTTACCCAACGTTAGCATACTAGGGTTAAGTACTCGTCTTACGCCCCTCACGCCATCACTCCCAAGAGGTTACCAACACGCACACTTACACCACCACTAGCACGAGAAGGTCAATATTTTATCACCGTGGAGGACGCAGGCTTGTACTGGGATAATGTTCTTTCATTCGAATGCTGAAACGATGGAGAGAGAGAGAGAGAGAGAGAGAGATGAGAATCTTCTGTATGTATCAGCTAATGTAGAAATGGTGATAAATAGTGTATGTGTGTGTGTGTGTGTGTGTGTGTATCAAGAAAACACAAACAAAAGAGCATTGCAACTTTGTCAAAATCAACCAGTCAACCAACAACAATAAAAATATCACAATACCCATCCATTATCGAGTAGACTGTAGCACCAGTCGAGCAGGGCAGTACTCCCATGGTGGATGGATAGCTCATGACATGGAGAGCTGGAGCTCCCGTTTCATCAACCCTTGGAACTAGTTCCTGACCATCGCCCTTTGCTGAACTTTTTCAGTGTTTCAGTACCACAAAGAGTAGGGCAGCATGCTCTCCTATACAAATTTCTCTAACTGTCAACACCAAACTACATGCACAATACACACTACACTTCCTTTTCAAAATTTAAGAAATAGTGGCGTCTAATAACAAAGCCTCAGAGTCCCCAGGGAAGGGGGACCGTAAATGTCCCCACCATCCGCCCTCTCCCGGTGATGACACAATGAACTGCCTGGAACCACTGTCTGACTCACTTCTTCTTCATTTCTGCAACATTCGTGGCCTTTCCTCAAACTTTCCCTCTGTTCAGCACCGCCTCTGCTCCTCTAAACCTCACCTCATCTTAACGGAGACCCAGCTGTATGAGGCAACTGATAGCAAACCATTTTCTGTATCCTCCTACTTTCTCTATACTCATTTCAAAACCAAAGGTGGCTGTTGTGTATATGTATGCAACGACTTATCTTGCTCTCGTGTTCCTGAACTTGATTCTTCTTAATTCTCTACTCACTGGCTTCGGCTTTCCTCTCATTCTCTGACTAAATATATCTGTGCTGTTCACTTATCTCCTAATTCTACTGACTATGAAAAATTCTTTTACTATCTTACTTCTACGATGGAACATATCCTATCCATTTCTCCTTTCTTTGAAATCTCCATTCTAGGAGATTTCAATGTTCACCACCACCTTTGGCTCTCCTCTTCTTTCACTGATACACCTGGTGAACAAGCCTACATCTTCTCTATCCTTATTGACTATTGCAGTTTGTACAGCTTTTACCCGTAACCCTGACCGACTTGGAGAGAGTTCGAACATGCATGACCTCTTCCTTACAGCTATTCCTTCTGCTTACACTGTTTGTCTTTCCTCCTTTGGGCTCCTCTGATCACAACCTTATTACCTCAACCTGCCCTATCACTCCAGTATGGCTTGTGGACCCTCCAAAGAAATGTCGGTTGTGGCACTTTGGAGCTGCTGACTGGGAGGCCCTCAGGCAATACGTCTTTGATTTTCGCTGGAGTGATTATTGCTTTCATGGCCGGGAGCCATCCGAGTATGCCTTGCTCATTACGGAGGTTATTTTCTCAGGCATGGAAGCATACATTCCTTTCTCTTATCCTCTGACTAATGCAAGAAAGCCTTGGCTCAATCACGCTTGTTCTAATGCTCTCCGCAACAAGGAGAGGGCCTGTAAAAGGTACCAGAGCCAACCCACCCCTTAATCACATCTTTTTATGTTTCTGCCCGGAATTGTGCTAAGTCAGTCCTTCGCTCTGCTAAAAATAATTTCATCTATAATAAATGCTCTGAACCCTCCAACTCGAATTCTTCCCGCTCCTTCTGGAACCTTGCCAAAAAACTTTCTAACAACTTTACCTCATCATCCTTCCCTCCTTTTTTCTATGCTAATGCCTCTGTAGCTATTTCTTCTACTGATATAGCAGATCTCTTCGCTCAGACTTTCTCCTCCAATTCCACCTTAAACGATTTTGGTGCTGTTCCTCCATCACTTCCCACTTCTGACTTCCTCATCATTGACATTAAAATATCCTCAACTGATGTATTTTCTGCCATCAGTGGCCTCAGTACTAAAAAGGTATATGGGCTTGATGGGGTCCCTTCTCTTGTTCGATCAAGAACTGTGCTTCTCTGCTTACACCCTACCTAGGTAAACCCTTTCAACTTTGTTCATCAACCTGTACCTTTCCTTCTTGCTGGATGTTTGCTCTCATTCAGGCAGTCCCAAAGAAGGGTGGCCATTCCCAACGCTCTAACTATCGCCCAGTTGCTTTAACATCCTATGTCTCAAAAATTTTTGTCTATTCTTAACAGAAAATTTTAAAGCATCTTTCCTATCACAAGCTTCTTTCTGATCGTCAGTATGGATTCCGTCAGGGACGCTCCACTGGCGATCTTCCCACCTACCTTTCAGACTCCTGGTCATCCTCCTTTCGGGACTTTGGCGAAAGCTGTGCCATTGCACTTGACATCTCAAAGGCTTTCGATCGAGGCTGGCATAAATCTTTCATTTCCAAACTGCCCTCTTACGGTTCCTATCCTTCCATCTGTGCCATCATCTATAGCTTCCTTTCTGGTCATTCTATAGCTGCTGTTGTAGACGGCCACCATTCTTCTATCGACAATGGTGTTCCTCAGGGCTCTGTCCCATCACCAACTCTCTTCCTTTTATTCATTAATAATTTTCTAAGCTGGGACATCTAATCCTATCCACTCGTACCCTGATGATTCCACTCTTCACCTTTCCATTCGGTTCCCGCAAAATCCATTTCAGCAGTTACTTCAACAAACAAGGGATGAGGCTATGGCTCAATGAATGTCTGACTTGGCTCGTATCTCTGGGGTAAAAGTAATCTTGTTCTTAATGCATCATAGTCATATTTCTTACACCTATCAACCCGACGAAATCTTCCATAGGAGTACCCACTAATGTTCAATAATATCAAGCTCAGTCGTCCATCATCCCTATACATTCTTTGGGTTTCATTCCCGCGGGATTTATATTGGAAAGATCATATTTTCCCATAAAATCTGCTTCCAAGAAATTTGGTGTGCTAAGCCAACTCCTTACCTTCTTTACCTCTGCCCAGTTGTTGATTTTATACACGGGTTTTATTTGCCCCTGTGTAGAGTACAACCCTTATGTGTGGGGAGGCTCCCCATATTCAGCTCGTCTCAGCTGGGTGGGGTCAAAGGCTTTTCGTCCCATTAACTCTCCTCCCATTACTGGCTCCCATCAACCTCTGTCTCTGCCGCACTGTTGCATCTTTATCTCTTTTCTATCGTTACTTCAATTATCACTGCTCCTCTGAACTGTCTGCTTGCATCCCTCCACCTGTACAAGGGGCGCGCTAGCAACAAACTCTCATCCCTTTTCTGTCCAGCTCTCTAATGCATGAGTTAACCTTTACTTCCAGTCTTTCATTATGCAATAGGTCAACTCTGGAACTGTCTCCCTCTGTATGTGTTTTGTACTTCCTATGATCTCCAGTCTTTCCAACGCAGTGTGTCCAGGCATCTCGAAATGAACAGATCTTGAATTTGGCTCTCTTCTGTATTGATTTTGTTTCTTTCCTGGAAGGAATGGTTTGAGGGCTCCTTGCATTTGGTTCCTTCTTCCTTGCATGAAAAAAGAATAATAATCCATCCATCCAAACAACCAACCACTCAGCCACCTAACCAACCAACCAACCAACCAGTTAAATAACCAGACCACCTTAAAATCACCAACCATTTTTTCGCGCATCTACAAACTCCCGTGCTTTTAGTCTGTATGAGTACGTGTAACAAACTTGTATTGCCACTTAGTCATAGGGTCAGAGCATCATTCTGTAACACTGATTATATATGTAGACTTAATGACCAGCCAACAAACCAGCCAATCAGTTAGTCAATCAGTCAGCTAGTCAATCAGTCAGTCAGTCAGCCAATTCCACAATACCTAACTATACGTTGTACATATTTAACTTGACTTACAATTGCCATCTCCATCTTGAATGCAGAATAATAAATAAAAAAAGTGAAAACATAATACGGCGCTTGTCACGAAACACTGTGGAGAGGATGTACAGCCGTAAAGAGAGAGAGAGAGAGAGAGAGAGAGAGAGAGAGAAAGCAGAAGGAGGGAGTGACAGCAGGAGAAGGAGAGTTACAACAGGAGAGAAAGTGACAGTAGGTCGAGCAAGAACGAGAGCAAAAAAAGGAGAGAGAGTGACAGCAGAGAAGAGGAGAAAGTGACAGCAGGAGAAAGAGTGGGAATGACAGTAGGAATAGGAGAATGACAGCAGGAGAAGGAGAGCAGTGACAGCAGGAGAAGTAGAAAGTGTGCTTGTTTATTCGAAGTAGAGATAACTGCAGGATAGAAGCTCGCCAAAAATTTCTTCTTTCCTCGAAAAGGACAAAATAAAGCGAAATTCATGCTCCGTCCACTTCGAGATACCGGCAAATGGACGAAAATCTAAGAAACCGAACAAAAGGAACCAAATTCATGATCCATTCACTTCGAGCTGCCTGCAAATGGACGTAAATCTGAGAAACCAAACAAAAGAAAGCCAAATTCATGATTCGCCCATTTTCAGATAACAGGAAATGAACGGAAATCAAAGCTAAAGTGGACGAACAATGACTCACAGTAGGTGGACAAGGGAACAGCACAATCCACTTTCCGCGTCCAGGCAAACTCGCGTGCTGGGTGTCCATAAGTGGAACAAACGGGTATTGCCACTGTATCACGGCAGAACGTAATCTTACATCACGATATTGTCCTTTGAATCTTTTATCTTATAAGACTGTATACCGCGGCTCCGACAGATGTCCTGGCGCTTTCGCACTGCTTCCTGACACGCTACTTTGAAGTAAGTGTGACCGTGCTAGATACATGGGATAGCATTCTTGATGGTATGGAGTGGGACGACTTCTCGTGGTGGTACTGACATGACCAGGTGGCTCCGTTGCTTGGTTATACAGATATCTCTCAATTCCCCTTCTATCCCCCAAGAGGATATGCTGGACTGCAGAAGGAGAGCAGCTTCCGCCTGCAGTCCACCAGATTCACATTTAGATGAGCTTGGGGTTGCTTCTACTACTACTACTGCTACTGCTACTACTACTACTACTACTACTACACTTTGCGTTACATGAATTCTGAAGTATGTGTCATTGTGTTAGGTGGATACATAAACCCATACGTTACGGTACATAATATCGAGGTATTTGTATTTGTTTTGGGTGGTTACATAGACTACACACACCTCTCGGTATACGACAGGGGTTTCTACTTCGGTGATAATTAAAAGGCAAGTTTCTTATTGCATGTTAAAGGAAAATAATATAGTGCACTTTCTTCGTCTCTCTCTCTCTCTCTCTCTCTCTCTCTCTCTCTCTCTCTCTCAGAGGTAACTTTAAAATATTCACCACCTCACACCACCGTTTCCCTTGACGTTTCCATCACTGACTAACATTAATATCGAGGCTTTTACTTATTCACACACTAGCGTTTAACTAATGCC
>NC_137057.1:40635533-40638033 GCF_032717465.1 Coenobita brevimanus
ATTTATCACCCTTTTTAAAGATGGGCACTACGTTTGTGGTCTTCCACGCCTGAGGAACTTCTCCTGAACTTAAAGAGTCATTAAATAATGTTAAAAGTGGCTGACATATTTCTTCTTTGGTTTCTTTTATAATTTTTGCATATATATCGTCCGGACCTGGCGATTTTTGAAGTTTTAACTTATTAATTTCTTTCAATACGTCCTCCTTACTAATGGTTATTTTACTAAGAATATTTTCCGTATTCTCATCGTAAATACAGTATTTGCTGCTTGAGGGACCAGGTCTAGATTTTCCTTGGTGAATACTGATATGAAATAATTATTTAGGATGGAGCACATTTCTTTATCTTCACTGGTAATGTCACCTGACTCTGTTCTGAGTAGTCCTATCCTATCTTTATTTTTCATACGGTACATTTGATAAAAGCCCTTGGGGTTTTCTTTTGATTCATTTGCAACCTTAATTTCATAACTTCTCTTTGCTTTTCTTGTCTCCCTCTTTACTTCTCTATTCAAAATCGTGTATCGGTTACGTAAGTGTTCCTCTCCACGTTTTATTTTTCTATATATTCCTTTCCTTTGGCCTATGAGAGATTTTAATCTCTTGTTTAACCATCTTGGTTCTGAATTATTCGTTCTAAACAGTTTTGAAGGGATATATCTATCTTGGCCTCCGTGCATTATATTTATTAACTCGTTATACTTCTCACTGGTCGAACGTCTGTTTGGTACTGGAGCTGAGTTAATTCCTGTCACCTCGACTACATTCCTATCTACCACCTCCCCCCTCACAGACACCTGACGGACATTCCCACGAGTTTCCTGCCCCACACCTATGGCCTGGGGTTCCCCACTGACCTGGCATTCCCTCAAATAGCTAATCTCCCTGTGGAATACCGTTCAAAAATAAACTCTTAAGCCATCGAAATCTCCTAGACGAAAATTAGGAACGGTGGAGGTATTTTCAGTGGAACAGACATCCCAAATAAATTTGAACTTAATTTCTTCATGTTCGCTATTACCAAGTCGTCCACCAACCTCTATATCACTAATGATATTTTCTTTATTAGCTAAAACCAAATCTAGTATATTATTACCTCTGGTGGGCTCCCTGATATATTGATAAAGGAAATTATCCTGTACTACCTCTAGAAATTCCTCTGACTCTGCATCTTCTGTCTGATTGCTCCAATCTATCCTTGGTAGATTAAGGTCCCCTACAATTATTACTAAGCTGGATTGTGATGCTTTCCTAATTTCCTCCCAAAGGTATTTACTATCAGCTCTACATAATTTAGGAGATCTGTAAATTGCTCCTAAGACTAATTTCTCCCTATTGTTACTAATTTCGACCCAGACACTTTCTGTGTCCCTATTTACTTTAATGTCTGCTTTATTGTAACAGTTTAATGAATCCTTTACATAAATAGCTACCCCTCCCCCCTTTCTTCCCTGACGGTTTGACACAAAAATATTGTAGCCTTTTATCTGATATTCTGCTAAAAATTCTCGTGTGTCCGTATTCATCCAAGTTTCACTAATAACGGCAATGTCTATTTTCTCTGTACAAATTAAAGCCCTCAGTTCATCCATTTTATTGCGTAAACTCCGGCTGTTTGTGTAATACACTTTCAGATTATTACTAGTAGTTATGCCTTTACCTTGGCATTTACTGTTATTTATTTTGTTACTAACTGGGAAACTCTTTACTTTACTAATATAACATTTTTCTATCGCTTATCGCCCTTCTGTCATCTCTTGTTCTATCATCTATCATCGCCTGCTCAATTTGAGATGCCTGAGTGGATATATCTACACTAATGGTTGAACTTTTGTTCTTAATTTTGCAAGTATTGATGCATCTATCAAAACATGGTAATAATGATTTCTGAGTGTAGTTGCTGCAACTTCCTGTACACCTACTTCTCAACCTCGAAAAAATCCCTCCAACTCCCTATCTATCATTCCAGCTAAAACTGTAACTCCCTGCCTGCTAAGATGAGTCCCATCCCAACTATACAAGGCACTCCGTCCATAAAACCGGTCCCAGCTGTCTATGAAAGGTATTGCATTATCTTTGCAATACCTTTCAAGGCGGCAATTAAACCCTATTGCCCTGCTCAACCATTCCCTTCCAACCCGTCACCTTGGTAAAACACCAAGCACTACAGGGGTTCCTCCCCTCTCCCTAACCTTTTCTAACATCACCTTGTACCTTTCCCACAGTACCTCACTCATACGGCTACTAATATCATTGCCTCCTACACTGAGGCACACAGTGGGTTTTTCACCGCTATCCTTTACGATATTTGAAATTTTTTCTATCACATTAGCTACCCTGGCCCCTGGAAGACACACATGTTTAGCGAGTGGAGTATACATGGCCCTGTTCAGATATCTCACCTGGGAGTCTCCAACAACAGCAACATTTTTCTTACCTTTCTTGTTCTGTTTATACTTACCTGTACTAGAAGTTCCCTCACCGTCCTTCTCCTCTACT